>NC_064288.1:19082227-19438156 GCF_019186545.1 Solanum stenotomum
CCGTGGCCATTGTCACGAGTCGTGGTGGTGTCCGCGGTGATGATCCAGTGTACAGGCCTTGAAGAACCTATTTTGGATGAGTGAGAGTAAAGACTACGAAGGGCTTCACGGACCGTGAAACCCTTAACGGATCGTGAAGGCAGTCATGAAGTTGCGCGACACATTAGAACTACTTCGAGTAGGACTCTTTTTAAACACTTTATTTGAATTAATTAGGTCATTTTTTTATTTTTTATCTTATCTTATCTTGAACTAGCGATTGAGTTTCAAATTTTCTTAGCTTTAGTTTTTGAGGATTAACATTGAATCGAGTTTTGAAGTTGGATTTCTTGTTTTGGATTATCAAGTGCTTATCGATTTTGCATATTTTCGTAAGTACTTTCTTATCAAGTTTTCCTTATATAATTATGTATGTTTACGTTAAACCATGAGTGGCTAAACACCACAACTGGGATTGTGGGATCTATGACGTAAATCTAAGTGTAATTTTGTAACATGAGTACAAGGCGATTTATATTTGCAAATCATAATTCAATTTTCATTATTCATGTATTCTAATGAGTGCATGCATTAGAGTTAGCCTGTATCTATCATTTGTTTGAGAGAAAACTGATAGTTGGGAAAAAGCTGAATTAACCTAATGAAATGGGGTCAAAGTTTGAGTTTGAGGAAAATAACTTTACCACTATCGTAAGCGAGAGTAAAAGTTGTTGACACTCTAGGCCCAGAGGTCTTGATTGAAAGTTATCTAATTAGAGTAAGAAGTGTGAGATATATCTAACTCACCGGTATTTTGTAGAGATGAACTGCCAGAAACTCATTTACGAAAAAACAGTAGATGCAACTTTATAGAGAACACAAACCTAGTTTGATTTAATTATCGAAATAACTTCAGCATTGATATTCTGTTAATTGTTAAATTATATTTTAATTAATAACCATGGTTACTAGAGCTTTATAGCTAAACCCATTTTACATTCCGTACTAGTTTTCTTTTGGAAATAATAACAACATTTTGGTAAACCAACAATGAAATTATTTCTGTAAAGAAATTTTCTGTGGGATCGACCTCAACTCACATTGTGTTCTATAAATTGACTTTGACCGTTTATACTTCTTAATTGAAGTGTAAGTTTTGACGTATCAGTGCCCCCGTAGGTTACTTAGCTAATGGATCCACCAAACCTAAGAGTATGGTTCTACCTTAGGCAAGTAGGACAACCCCTTTTCGGTGTGGTGTAGTCACCAGATTCCATGCAAAGCTCACATGGTGTATGTCGGTTAAGGCGTATTTCTACAACAATAATATGAATTATGAACTATGGTTACTCAAGGAGCTTTACTTAGCATAGGTGGGATTATGAGGTCTTATTCATGCATTGCACAAGTATGATTTGAGGGTAATTATGGCCTGTTCCTCTTATGTTGTGATGATCTATATGTTGATTATGCTTATGACTTATGCTTTTGATGTATGCTTAGTTTGGATTGTAGCTTGAAAGGCCCTTCCAATACATGTGTGACTATAGGTGAATGTTCCCTTGTCTATGAAGAAATAAGCAAACGATGAGATCAAAAGATTATAAAGATGAATGAGCACCTAAAGTGGCTTGCTTAGCATGGGTGGGATTATCGAATCTTATCCCTTGAGATGGCTTATGGAGTGCTTCTTTTATGTTATGTTGTTCTTAATGTACTGTTATAGCATATATGTCTTATGATGATGTCTCTCATACTTATGACATATGTTACTGCCTCTTGTGATTTTGGCATATGTCTTGTGTTGACTAATGCCTCTTATATCCTTATGTTGATGATTTATGCTAGCCATCATATTTAGTACATTATTGTACTAACACAACTGTAATTGCTAGTTTGACAATAAAGTGTGGAACCAGGAAACTGGAGAATGTAGTCTTGTGTCATGTGTGTGAGTTTTGCTTCAAGTTTAACGCTAGGAGCTGAAACTAGAATTTGCCTGAGTAGTCTTGCTTAAACCTGAGAATAACTGGATAGGAAAGGATTAGTAGGCCACATTTTCTAAGCCATTAAAAAGCCAGAAATAAAACTACTAAATAAAAAAGCTTATCACTTTAACCCAATTTGAGCCTGAAAACCAATTTTGTTTTTACCCATTAAATGTCATATCATTGGGTCTTCGAAGATATGATGTCACAACTCAGGCCAAAGGCCTCAGTTGAGGGTGATTGCAACCTGAGCAGAAAGGAAAAGTGAAGAAAAAGGTTCAACCAGTTAGCTGAAAGCAAAACATGTAAAAAAAAAATTAGGAATGAAAAAGAAAATAATGGCTGCTGAGTGGTACTGAAATCAAGAAAAAGGGAATCGCTCAGAAAGAGTTGTGTGCAAAAGAAACTTGGGAAAACTAAGGGACTAGTCACTCACAAATCTAAATATCCATTCCCTAGCCTGAGCCTATGTTACAAGCCAGTAAAGTCCAACAGTGATCCTATTCCTCGTGTTTGAAAGATAGGGCGTAGAAAGCAAGCAAGCTTATGGTCTTTAGTTGTTAGTGTTAGAACTTTTTTAAGAGTGTGAGCATAGAACTTAGTCCCAATTATCATGAGTGAGGGATTTCTTTGGTGCGAGGACACAGTGATTACATTTAATAGTTAGATTGTGTTAGTTGGTAGTACACATGCATAAGCATGGTTAACTGTGAGTAATGGGATGTCATATATTGATCCTTGCATGTTAGATTGAAGGTTTTGGATACATATTGTGTTTGAAATGGTTGTTGCATAGTTTCAGAAGTGTTTGAATGATTTGAGGACTAAATGTATTGTTTTTCTAATCACTTGAGGACAAGTAATAGTTCTAAGTTTAGGGTGTTGATGTGCCGTGAAATATTAACACATTTGATGATCAAAATTAAGGATTAATACTAGAATCGAGTGTATTTTTGTAAGCTTTGATGTGTTTGTTGAATGTGTAAACAGATTCTCGTCTGTGTAGAAAAATTAGAAAAAGAAGCAAAAGATGAGTGTGATCAAGTGAGAACCATGAGCACTTAGATAGGTCGTGGTCCTTATCACAAACCATGGTGCCAATTGTGATTGCATTCCCAGTGTGAAATCTTGGGGGAAATAAAAAATGATTAAACCAAGTGAAGACCACGGACGTCCTCATGGGCCGTGGTCCTCACAACGGTCCATGGTTATGGTCGTGCAGATGATCCAGTGAAGGGGTATTGAAAAGCTGAAGATGGAATTGGTTAAGTGAAGACCACAGACACCTATACGGGCCGTGGCCATTGTCACGAGTCGTGGTGGTGTCCGCGGTGATGATCCAGTGTACAGGCCTTGAAGAACCTATTTTGGATGAGTGAGAGTAAAGACTACGAAGGGCTTCACGGACCGTGAAGCCCTTAACGGATCGTGAAGGCAGTCATGAAGTTGCGCGGCACATTAGAACTACTTCGAGTAGGACTCTTTTTAAACACTTTATTTGAATTAATTAGGTCTTTTTTTTATTTTTTATCTTATCTTATCTTGAACTAGCGATTGAGTTTCAAATTTTCTTAGCTTTAGTTTTTGAGGATTAACATTGAATCGCGTTTTGAAGTTGGATTTCTTGTTTTGGATTATCAAGTGCTTATCGATTTTGCAAATTTTCGTAAGTACTTTCTTAACAAGTTTTCCTTATATAATTATGTATGCTTACGTTAAACCATGAGTGGCTAAACACCACAACTGGGATTGTGGGATCTATGACGTAAGTCTAAGTGTAATTTTGTAACACGAGTACAAGGCGATTTATATTTGCGAATCATAATTCAATTTTCATTATTCATGTATTCTAATGAGTGCACACATTAGAGTTAGCCTGTATATGTCATTTGTTTGAGAGAAAAATGATAGTTGGAAAAAAGCTGAATTTACCTAATAAAATGGGGTCAAAGTTTGAGTTTGAGAGAAAAGAACTTTAACACAATCGTAAGCTAGAGTAAAAATTGTTGACACTCTAGGACCGAGAGGTCTGGATTGAAAGTTATCTAATAAGACTGACAAGTGTTAGATATATCTAACACATCGGTAGTTTGGAGAGATGAATTGCCAGAAACTCATTTGCGAGAAAACACTAGATGCAACGTTAGAGGGAAGACATACCTAGTTTCATTTATTTAGCGAAACAACTTCAACATTGATATTATGTTAATTGTTAAATTAGATCTTAATTAATAACCTTGGTTACTAGAGCTTTATAGCTAAACCCATTTTACATTCCGTAGTAGTTTTCTTTAGGAAATAATATCAACATTTGGGTAAACCAACAATGAAATTATTTCTGTAAAGAAATTTTCTGTGGGATCGACCTCAACTCACATTGAGTTCTATAAATTGACTTCGACCATTTATACTTCTTAATTGAAGTGTAAGTTTGGACGTATCAGTGCCCCCGTAGGTTACTTAGCTAATGGATCCACCTAAGCTAAGAGTATGGTTCTACCTTAGGCAAGTAGGACAACCCCTTTTCGGTGTGGGGTAGTCACCAGATTCCATGCAAAGATCACATGGTGTATGTCGGTTAAGGCTTATTCCTACAACAATAATATGAATTATGAACTATGGTTACTCAAGGAGCTTTACTTAGCATAGGTGGGATTATGAGGTCTTATTCATGCATTGCACAAGTATGATTTGAGGGTAATTATGGCCTGTTCCTCTTATGTTGTGATGATCTATATGTTGATTATGCTTATGACTTATGCTTTTGATGTATGCTTAGTTTGGATTGTAGCTTGAAAGGCCCTTCCAATACATGTGTGACTATAGGTGAATGTTCCCTTGTCTATGAAGAAATAAGCAAACGATGAGATCAAAAGATTATAAAGATGAATGAGCACCTAAAGTGGCTTGCTTAGCATGGGTGGGATTATCGAATCTTATCCATTGAGATGGCTTATGGAGTGCTTCTTTTATGTTATGTTGTTCTTAATGTACTGTTATAGCATATATGTCTTATGATGATGTCTCTCATACTTATGACATATGTTACTGCCTCTTGTGATTTTGGCATATGTCTTGTGTTGAATAATGCCTCTTATATGCTTATGTTGATGATTTATGCTAGCCATCAGATTTAGTACATTATTGTACTAACACAACTATAATTGCTAGTCTGACAATAAAGTGTTGAACCAAGAAACTAGAGAATGTAATCTTGTGTCATGTGTGTTTGAGTTTTGCTTCAAGTTTAACACTAGGAGCAGAAACTAGAAGTTGCCTGAATAGTCTTGCTTAAACTTGACAATAACTGGACAGGAAAGGATTATTGGGCCATTTTTACGAAGCCATTAAAAAGCCAGAAATAAAACTACTAAATAAAAAAGCCTATCACTTGAACACAATTTGAGCTTGAAAACCAATTTTGTTTTTACCCATTAAATGTCATATCATTGGGTTTTTCCAGATACGATGTCACAACACAGGTCACATGCCTAAGTTGATGGTGATTGCAAGCCGAGCAGAAACGAAAAGTGAAGAAGAAGGTTCAACCAGTTAGCTGAAAGCAGAACATGTAAAAAAATAGAAAATTAGATAATAAAAGAAAAGAAAAGAAGAAGAAAATAATGGTTACTCAAGGAGCTTTACTTAGCATAGGTGGGATTATGGGGTCTTATTCATGCATTGCACAAGTATGCTTTGTGGGTAATTACTGCATGTTCCTCTTATGTTATGATGATCTATATGTTGATTATGCTTATGACTTATGCTTATGATGTATGCTTAGTTTGGATTGTAGATTGGAAGGCCCTTCCAATACATGTGTGACTAAAGGTGAATGTTCCCTTGTCTATGAAGAAATAAGCAAAGGATGACATCAAACGATTATAAAGATGAATGAGCACATAAAGTGACTTGCTTAGCATCGGTGGGATTATGAGATCTTATCCATGCCTTGCACAAGCTTCCCTTGAGGTGGCTTATGGAGTGCTTCTCTTATGTTATGTTGTTCTTAATGTATTGTTATAGCCTATGTCTTATGATGATGTGTCTCATACTTATGATATATGTAATTGCGTCTTATGATTATGGCATATGTCTTGTGTTGACTAATGCCTCTTATATGCTTATGTTGATGATTTATGCTAGCCATCATATTTAGTACATTATTGTACTAACACATACTTTTGCATATATTCTTATCAAATGTAGGGTTTAAGTCAGAAATAAACCCCAAAACATCTTTATTTTTCAATTTTCGTTCTTGAGTGTAAGAAGACAAACCCTAGGTGATTCTTGACAGTTTTCCACCATTCTTAAGGCTAATGGTAAGTCTTTAACTCTCCTAATCAATTTTTTGATCCGTAGAACGTAATCTAATGGGTAATTATTGATATTGGTGGGGGGGGGGGGTTGATCTAGGAATTATAGTGGAAAAATCCCTAAGCTGGGTATGGGGATCAAGGGTTTGATCTAAGGTTGATAGAATTGTTGGAAATTCGGGTAATTAGTTATTTATTAGTGATTTCCAAGTTATTATGATTGTTAGTAGACCAAGAACAAGTGGAACGAACCCAAAAAGGGAAGAATCAAGTTTCTAAACGGATTGAAGCTTGTTTCGAGGTAGGTGATGGTTGTGATTTCATGTTGTGTGATGTGTGTTTTTTCTTGCTTTATTATAATACATGTATGTATGCAAATGTTGCATTATTGATCACACTAATTGTAAATGAGGATAGATGAATGACAAATGCCATGAATCATGACTTGATTTTTATATTATGAGAATGTATTTTGTGATTGTGATTGTGGCTTCTTGAATGGATTGGGTGTTGCGTTCTGACACACTAACTTGGATCGGTTGCCATATTCTGGAATAAATATGGGATCAGTTGCCACTTTCCGGCATAAACATTGGATCGAATACCACGTACCGGTATGCTAGCAATTTGGGTTTGGGTTTCATGAGAGGACCATAGACTTGACATAACTGTATATCTTGAGAATTGTGAAATTGTAAATGATATTGATATTGTATATGTTCGGTGTATGCATGTTATTATTATGTTGTATTGACTTATGTATGTTGCACTTAGTGGGATAGCCGTGTAATCCTACCAGTACATTATGGTTTTCTACTGATAGTGCACTTGCTCTTTCTTTGTTGAGTACAGGGCATCTTCAGGCGGCTATTGACATACCTCGTTTAGAAGATCAGTGATCGTCATCGAATTCAAGGGTGAGCCAGTTCTTCTTGGCTGCCATCTGTTCTCTTTCTATCTACGTCCACATTTCAGACTTAGACTAGTTCTTTAGATTTATTATGCTTAGTATGGGGTTGTACCCCTTCTTGTTTAGACTTATGGATCTTATTAGAGTTTTGGTACATTGACTTTCAGGTTCTAGGTATTACTTCCGCAATGTTATAAGTTTTGGTTGTTACACTTTTGTTGGAGTTTATGGGAACCCCCTATCTTTTCCTTAGGATTTAAACTTGCTTCAGTAACCTTAAATGCGTTAGTATTTTGATTAAGTTGGTTAGCTAATTAGTATGAATGGTTCTCCCACCAGAGGATTAGTGTGGGTGCCAATCACGATGGTCTGGGTTGTGACAGTGTCCCAAGAGTTATTCAAAGTTGTTTTAGATGGTTTGAGAGATATGTTAAAAACTTCAGCTTCGTTTTATGAGACTTAGATTGTGTTGAAAAATGTTTTAAATTTCCGCACTTTTCTATTATCTTATGTTATGATATGCTAAGTGGCTTATATGGAGCCTTTTGGGGTTCTATGTGCCTTGTTACATCTAGGGGTACCCCTGGGTCATGACAAACTTGGTAATCAAAGCACAAGGTTTATAAGGGTTCTAGGATGTCTCAAACAACGTCTAGTAGAGTCTTGTTCATAAATGTGAAGCGCGCCACATTTATGAATAAGAGGCTATCAGATATTTAGGAAACTTCACTTCTTCATTCTTTAAGTAGTGCCATAGAGTTTAACTCTATTAGGTCTTTCTCCTAATCCGTGCTAAGTGGTTTTCATGATATGACTACTACAAGGGCTAATGCTAAGAGGAATGAGGAAAACGATGTGGATTAAGAAGTTCCTACTCAAGCTCCAATTGACCCTCTGGTTGTGAATGTGACTAATCAGAAGTTTAGGTTTGGTTTTCAAATGTTGACTGATATGCTCAAATTACACCTCCCTAAAGAAGTATAAGCGATCGTTGTCAAATAAAGAACCCAACTTGTAGGTTGGGGTCGATGCCACAAGGAATATGGTTTAGACTTAAACTTAACTCACTATTATAATTGTTTAGTCAATTTATTTCCGAGACAAGTAAGTAAATGGGGGGATTTGTGAAACAAATAATGGATGATTGCTTAAGTAACAAGTGAGCAAGATTCAAACTTTGTTGTTATCGATGAGAGAAAGAAACTAGGGTGTATGTGTTTCCCATAAGCTCTTCACACAGTAATCCTAATAATAGTAATCCTTTTCTAGTGTATCACATGCAAAGTGGTAAGATATGTATTAACTTCTTGGTCCACCAAATAGGAAATTTCACTCCGCACCTTGGTCCGACTACGTGTGTATAATTTACTAACCCTTACCTTTAACTCAGATTAGAGATCACATCAATGTATGGCTTAGTTTTCACCCTCGCACCAATTGACATTAGACTATTAGATAATATCACACTAAATCTCTATTGATAATTATTTTCTGATTAACTACCTCCTTGGTCCAGCAAATAGCAACAAGGCGAGTTCTAACGTTGTCCTCCGTTAAAAAGACTTCTAAACGAAAGAATTACCAATACATGCATCAACACTTGTCAAGAATTTCTTAGTTATTATTCGTACGTTGTTAATTGCTCATGGTTCCCAAAACCCTAGTTCTGGATATAGTTACTCATGCTTGAAAGAACACAATTCATATTTTTAGAAGAAGAATTCATGGACTTACATATTGAGTAGAACAAACCCAGAATCTCCAATTGAAATTCAAAGCAAAACTCTTATAAACCGAAATTAGGAAATCAAATTGCCAAAGTTTGCAAGTTAATTCCCAAGAAAATACCAAGAACTAAAAGTATACAAAGGTGTCTAACCCCTAAAAGCGTGGTTTACATACCCTATTTATAGAAAAACATGTCCTAAACAAAAAGGAAACGAAATAGGGAAATAAAACTTCTGGACACGGCTTCGATCGACGAGACTGACCTACAGACCATGGATCGACCTATGGTCCGTAGGTCCCTTCCATAGATTGATACTTATACTTTTCCACAGAGGCTGGAACCTTCCACTTTCAGATACAAACGACGGATGTGTAGTACGTACCATAAGTACGGTCCCCTTTCGTGGCTCCACACTTAGAACTTTTCATCAGGTACTAGAACTTCAACTCCCACTGATCATTGACAAATGTGGATGACGGCCTGTGGATCGACCTACACTCCGTTACTCGCCTCCTTAGTTCCACACTTGGTCAGACTTCCCTGATGATCATTCCATGCCTACCCACGACAGACCGTGGCTAGCTCTTTCAGCAGAATTTTAGCTGTCATCTCTCTCGACCTTGTCCAAGCCTATTTCTTGTAAATATACACAATAAACATTAATTCTAATACAAAATCTCCCTAGACACACACAACTCTTAAATGAAATGTATTAAAAATATTGCAAACTCACGGTATATCAACACGCTCAACTTAAATTCGTTGTTTGTTCTCAAGAGACGTACTAACACACTAAACGAAACTTGAGTAGAAGAAGACATACAAACTCAAGCAATCGCATGGCTATTTCAATCCATTCCATTTTCTCAGTGCAAATTTTTTCTCTTATACTCAACAAGCTAACTCAAGCGAATCAAGATATGACAAAGTCGACTAACAGACACCACAACATACACTTTTAAGAATCACCAAGGTACCAACTTTCCGATAATGTTACTAGTGCCCTCATTTCAAACGAAATCCTTTTCACACAGAAGATATGAATTTAAGAATTTTAGGATTCATTCAACACTCATGCTCAAAAGTGACTTCAAGTACAGTTAGTGCTCAATACCATAGGATTGCCCTTATTTTTATTGCTTAGACTCTCCAAACTAGTTGCTAGGATCATTATAGGACTTTCTTAGACTGTAACGTAGGCTCAGGGTCAGGTGTGGTACATTTGGGTACTTTTTAGTGAATTTCTACCCTCCTTGACATTACATTGGCTTTTTACCTCTTTTCTCAACCTATTTTTGACATCTTTTCATTTTACTTTCTTTCCCTTGTCTCTTTTCAACATGGCTATGACTTTTGACTTTGTGGCTCTTATGATTTTTTTTCACTTTCTTCTTTTTCTTTCAATTTATTCTTCTTTATTTTTTTCAGCACTTTTATTTATCATCTTTTTGCTTCTTTTGCAAAAAGTCACACCCTCTTCTATCTTTTCTTTTTCTCTTTTCAACACAGAACTCTTTTCATACCCTTTTTTCTTTCAGTTTCCTCTTTTATAGACACTCTCAACTTATGGAGTTTACATTAGTTAAGGTGCACGATATCCAATGTCAGACAGGGCCAAGATCAAGGTAACTTTTTGACTTAGCCACCCTCAACATAGGCGTTTGGCAATAGACACTTGCATTGGAAGTTGTGCCTTGGTTATGCAAACATCAACCCACTCGGCACGCTCTCTGTCTGTAGCAAGATGACAGGCTAACCAGCGCAAACGAGTCTCCCTTTGATTGGTAATCCTCTAAAATTCCCCCCTCCTAACGATTCCCAGCGATAGTCGAACTTGGTCATGTTGATTGGCAGAGTATGGCCCGGACCGTGGAGGAACCTGCGAATAGTGGTCTTAGATATATCAACTAAAAACCCGCGCACTAGTGTAGCCTTGAGTGGAGGCTGGGCGGCAGTCTTGGCTCGTCTATCAGTCGAACCTCTGAAGGTGGTTGCGTAGGAAGCATAAAAATCCCTGACTATCTCCTCACTAAAGGACCCTGGCCTATGGGCCATCCACTCATACATGTTCCTCGGGAAGAGATCATGGATGGCAGGCACAGTGTGGAGGCTGCCTGTGAGAACCCGGTGCTCCTTGGTGACTAATAAAGCCATGTTTTCCTTCCTAGTCAACATGCGAGTATCTCTATATATCTAGAACTGGCCATGTCCACACCATCTATTGGGCTCCCCAGAAACTAGTTCAGGATTAGTGTTTGGTGTCATTGGAATGTCCCCCGCACTAGTAGAATCCGAGGATGATGCGGTGGTGCCATTAGAGCTGGAGCCGGATGCGGAGCCGAAATCGAAAGTTGACTCACAGCCAGCCGGTGAACTGATAGGTGCGGTCCCCTTATCAGACTGGGGAGAAGTGGCCACATCGGGAATCACCAGCTAAGCTTGGTGCCTCGTAGTGCGAGAAGCAGTGGGGGAAGTACTGATGTTAGGAGGAACATACTCAGTGTCCTCCTCGTCGTCCTCAATGATCATACGTCGCGAAGGAGTGACGAATTTTGATTTTCCTTTGGCAGCATAGGTCGGTGCTTGCTTGGGGGTCATAGTACCTGTAGAAAGTTTAGTTATTACCAAAACAATTAAATAACACACTCGGAAAATTTTTAGAACAAGCAACGAACCAAAACAATTCGTAGGTCCCCTCCGTAGGTCAGAGTTCCCATAAGTTGGGTCTATGATGTGAACCACAGCTGTGCATGACGGTCCGTCGGTGGAACGGCAGACCATAGTCCACCTCCGTGGTTCAATACTTGATGATTATTTCATGTGCGGCAGATCCACGGACATGACCTATGGTCTGTATGTTGATCTACGGTCCATGGACGGGGTCTCGTGGGTCAGGTCTGTGCCAAGTATCTGACATCCTCATTTTTGTACCCATTTTTGCGATAAATCAAACAATCCATCTAAGTCTAATCATGCATTTCAACATAATATATAGTAGTTTGTCATCCTAAAGTTCCGACTGCTCATAATTTTGAATTTTAAACATACTGAACTAGGAACCCTAAGTCAAAACGTCCATTTAGACCTTTTACTTGAGATATTTTTGTTAAAATGAACAACACACTCACATTCCATCATCCCAAGGGTGTTTCTACCTATAATTTATCATGCAATTTAATAGAAAAACAACCTAAGGTCAAGATCCACTTTGTGACTTCATGAATTGAACAATGAACAATGAATTCTGAGTTAGAGTGAGTTGTGTTACCTTACAAGTAAGTGAAATGGGTGAGTGTGTGATAACAATGAACTCCTTAGACCTTTTGCTATCCTTTTCACACTAAACCCGGACCGCGAGATCTTTTGCAAAGGGAGAATGTGATGATTTTTGCGAGAGAAGAATGGAATTATAGGGGCTGAGAGGATATGTATGGGAGAAGAGAGTGATTTGGGCAGTTAATGAGGGAGTTTTGGGATTTAGAGGGGTTAGAACGGTTAAGAGGGAATTTCGGTAGCGGGGGATGAATTTAAAATGAAGAGTTTTTATTAAAGGGGGGTCCAGGTTGGATAAGCAGAACCCTAGGTTTGGACCCACGATACCCTGTCTACGGGCCGTGGGTCAACCTACGGATCGTAGGTCCAGTCTGTAGGTCACTCTAACACTTAGAATTTTGGAGGAGTTACCTAGGGTCTACGGACATCATTCACAGTCCGTGGATGGACCCACAGACCGTCAATGGGGTCCGTAGACCTCTGCACAACCTGTTTTGTACAGATTTAGTTGTTCGTCCCTGCACATGTAGAAATCATGAGTTCTTTATTTTTACATTTTCAGGACACTTTTTAGACACGGACCCTACTATATATCTAGCCAACACTAATACAAAAATAAAACACCTCTCTAAAGAATTACAAAGATTAAAATAAAAGAAGAAAACTCCTAAATAGAAAAGAAAAACCTATAGTTGGCTAGATTGTACATCTAAGGTTGCCTCCCAAGCATCGCTTATTTTAACGTCGTGGCACGACGCAGACCCCATGATTACTTAGACTTTATCAAGGTAGTAACCCTCAACCACTTCTTGCACACTCTCCTATTTCCCCATGTAGACCTTGATCCTTTGCCCGTTCACCTTGAACCTTGTTCCATCCTTGTTCTCGAGCTCGACCACTCCATGTGGGAACACTTGAGTGACTATGAATGTCCCATTACACTTGGACTTGAGTTTGCCAGGAAACAAACGCAACCTTGAGTTGAATAGAATTACCAGATCACCCACAACAAATTCACGCTTTTCAATCTTTTGATCATGATACTTCTTCATCTTCTCCTTGTACAAGGCTGAACTTTCGTAAGCTTTTCGGCAAAACTCATCAAGCTCATTCATGTCATTCACTTATTGACTTGATGCGGTGCCCCAATCCAAATTCAACTTCTTTAGCGCCCACAAAGCCTTATGCTCTAGCTCTACCGACAAATGGCAAGACATCATATATACAAGTTGGTAGGGGGACATACCTAAGGGAGTCTTGAATGCGGTGCAACAGGCCCATAGTGCATCATCAAGCCTCCTTGACCAATCAGTTCTATTTGCATTCACAGTCTTTGCAATGATTTGCTTTATCTCTCTATTGGACACTTCAACTTTCCCACTAGACTGCGGATGGTAAGGAGTGGCTACATTTTCATGAACTCCATATTTCTGTAGCAATGCTTTGAACAACTTATTATATAAGTAGGAACCTCCATCGTTGATAATTGCCCTAGGTCTACCAAATCTGGAGAAGATATTCTTTTTCAGGAATGTGGTGACTCTTTTACCTTCATTGTTTGAAAGCGCAATTGTTTCCATCCATTTCGTCACATAATCAACCGCAACAAAAATATACTTCATCCCATGTGAACTCACAAACGCACCCATAAAATCAATGCCCCATACATCAAACAACTCAATCACCAATATCGGATTCGTAGGTAGCTCTTGCCTCTTTGAAATTCCTCCATGTCTTTGGAAACGATCACAAGACTTGGCGAAATCATGAGCATCTTGGTGGATGGTAGGCCAGTAATACCCAGACTGCAAAATTTTATGCGCAGTCTGAATACCACTATGATGCCCACCAACAGGCAAAGAGTGACATGCCTCTAGTATAGTAATCATCTCAACCTCGGGCACACAGCAACGAATAATCCCATCAGCACAAATATGGAACAAATAGGGCTTATACCAAAAGAACTTATTCACATCATGCATAAACCTTTTCCTTTGGTGAAAAGACAAAACCGAAGGAACAAGATCACTTGCCAAGTAGTTAGCAAAGTCTGTGAACCAAGGAATCAGATCATGAGAAGCAGCCAAACATGTTCACATGGAAAATCATCATCAATTTCAGCCCCATCTTCTAGCTTGAGTATAGCTTCTTCCTCTAATCTGGACAAGTGATCGGCAACTTGATTTTCTGTCCTCTTTCTATCTTTCACCTCAAAATTGAACTCTTGCAGCAACAACATCCATCTAATCAACCTCGGTTTTGCATCCTTCAGCCATCAAATACCTCAATACAGAATGGTCAATATGCACTATGACCTTGTACCAAGCAAGTAGGATCGAAATTTCTCGAATGCGAAAACCACAGCAAGGAGTTCCTGTTCGGTCACTGTATAGTTCTTTTGAGGCACATTTAGAGCTTTGCTGGCATAGTAAATAGGATGAAAAATCTTCTCTCGCCTCTGTCCCAATACCACACCAAGCGTCACTCCACTCGTTTCACACATCATTTTAAACGGTTGCCCCTAATCCAGTGAAATAATGATAGGTGCGGAAACTAGCTTTGCCTTCAACTCTCCAAATGCTCCCAAAAATCATTGTCAAAATCAAACTTACACTCATTTTTGAGCAATTTGCACAATGGGTGTCCAATTTTGGTGAAATTCTTTATAAACCTCCTATAAAACTCTGCATGCCCAAGAAAACTTCTTACACCTTTAACGGATATAGGTGGTGGAAACTTTTCTATTAACTCGACTTTTTCTCTATCAACCTCAATACCCTTCTCACAAATTCGATGACCCAGAACTGTCCCCTCTTTCACCATGAAGTGGAACTTTTCTTGATTGAGCACAAGATTGCACTCTTCACACCATTTAAGTACCTCGGCCAAATGATCCAAACAAACATCAAATGAGTCACCTACCATAGAGATATCATCCATAAATACCTCAATATTATCCTTACCATATCATAGAATATCAACATCATACAACGCTGGAAGGTCCCTTGAGTATTTCACAACCCAAATGGCATTTGTTTGAAGGCGAAAGTCCCATAAGGTTAAGTGAAGGTGGTCTTCTCTTGGTCTTCCGGAGCTATGGAGATCTGATTGTAGCCCGAATAACCATCAAGAAAGCAATACCAACCCTTACCAGCAAGGCGGTCCAACATCTGATCCATGAACGACATTGGGAAGTGGTCCTTTTATGTCCAAGCATTTAATTTCTGGTAATCCATGCATACTCTCCATCTAGTAAATGGCCGCATCGGAACAAGCTCATTTTCGCATTAGGGACCATAGTAATCCCACCTTTCTTGGGAACACACTGAACAGGACAAACCCAACTACAATCTGCAATGGGATAAATGACTCCAACATCTAACCACTAGATGATTTTCTTTTTCACTACCTCTTGCAAGGCGGATTTAGTCTCCTTTGGTGCTCAATACAAGGCTTCTGATCCGGCATGGATTGGATTTTATGAGAACAAATACCAGTAGGAATCCCAGTAATGTCTGCAATAGTCCACCCAATAGCCCACTTAAACCTCTTCAACACAGAAACAAATGCCTCAACTTGTTCTGCATTCAAATTGGCCTCAATGATGACCGATAAAGCACCATCTCTCCTTAAGAATACATACCTCAATGTGATAGTACATCCTTTAGCTCCAATTTTGGAGCCTCTTCAACAGACGGTTTTGCGGGTGGAGAGTCGCGATTCTTCATATCTAACTCCAATTTCTTTGGTTTGGAACAGAATTCGAACCTATCAATTGCGGCAACTAACTCATCATAGTCTTTAATACCATCACCCTCAAAATTCATCATTACTGCTACAAGTGCATCAATACCCAACCTCTCTTCAATAGACACATCAGAACCTCGCTCCACAATATGATTCACCACTGACACTGACTTGAGATCACTTTCCTGCTTCATGGACCTACAGATATTAAAGTTACCTCTTCACTATTCAATCGAAACTTCATCTGCCCTTTCTCCATATCCACCAAGGCGCACCAAGTAGCAAGGAATGGTCTCCCTAGGATGATGGAAACTTCAAAATCAACCTCACAATCAAGTATCACAAAATCCGCCGAAAAAATAAACAACTCCACTTTCACAAGTACATCTTGGAGAACACCAGAGGGCCTCTTCACAGTTCTATCGGCCATGAGTAATCGCATCGCAATTGGTTTTGGAACTCCTAAACCCAACTTCTTATAAATAGACAATGATATCAGATTAATGCTAGCACCCAAATCACACAACACCTTCGCAAAATGTAGCAACTCGATGGTACAAGGTCTAGTGAAAGCACCAGGATCCTCTTTCTTCTGCACAAGTGACTTAGTAGCAATAGCACTGCAATGTTGCAACCTATCATCATCTTCAAAACTGACGGCCCTCTTCTTAGTCACCAAATCTTTCATAAAATTCACATACCCAGGCATTTTCTCCAAAGCTTCTATCAACAGAACATTAATGGAAAGTTATTTCAACAGAGTAATAAACCTGTGGTATTTTCCTTCTTCATTCTTCTTTACCAACCTCTGTGGGAATGAAGGTGGAGGTCTAGGCATGGGAACAACTTTTTGGGTTACCTCCGCTTCCTTCTCTGTAGCATTCTTAGACTCTCCAATAACCTCAATCTCATCATCTTTTTCAACCACAATTTCAACCTTAGACAACATAGGTGGATCAATGGCCCATTTACCCCCTCGAGTAGTGACTGTCATATAATACCCATCATTCTTCAGATTCTGGATGGTGTTGATAGGAAGTGTGGCAGGCTAACATGGGTTTACTGTAGTGGACAACTCATTAAACTGTTGTTGAAGTTGCTTTATCGACACTGCATGGGCATCAACTTTTTGATCGATTCAAGACAAGTCGTTTCACATCTCTTTCACATTCTCAGCGATCGCCTCAAAAGTGCACTCACCATATGATCCTCCAGCGATAGTATCAAGCAAAGCCTTACCATTGTCATACTGACCTGTATAAGAGTACTCCTTCAGTGATTTATTATCAATGCGGTGGTTCGGAACACTTCTTATGAATGCACTGAACTTGTCCCATGAACTACTCACAGACTCTCCAGGTAGTGTCATGAAGTTGTTGATTTTATCTTTGTAGTTTAGGTTCTTTGACAACGGAAAGTACTTGGCCATGAACACCTTGTCCAATCGGTCCCATGTATGGATTGAGTTATATGGAAGCTCAGAAAATCACACTGCAGCATCACCGGTCAATGATAGAGGGAAGACTCTCAACCCTATAACATTCATATCAATCTTTGGTCGCCCCACGCAACCCTTGCAAACCCTCCTCAACTTGGTCATGTGCCCAAGTGGATCTTTCAAAGCCATACCAGATAATAAACTCCTCGCTGTAAGCATCTGCATCAAATTGCTAGTCACCACGAATGTATGCCTTGGAGGTAGAGGAGAGAGAACAATGGGTCCTTCAGATTTGACAGTGTTGAATTTGACCCTTTAATTATCACACAATCTTGGTTCATGTAGATCTTGCACCCTCAATGCATCGCCAAGTAGATTATCACCCTGAACCTGATCATTCTCAATATTAACTTGTTCCTCAGATTCATCTATGAATGGATTATTCCGCACCCCTTAACTATTCATCTTTCTCAAAGTTTCGCTCAATTCTAGATCGTATGGGGTCAATGATTCGCTTCAACTCCGTGTACTTGGCATACACTAGAGCATAAACCTGAAGAAAACAAAAACAAAAGAAAATGTAAAATTAGGAAATAATTGACTAAAGTTCAATAATTTAGTTAAACTTAATCTAAAATCCGTATTCCTTGGCAGCGGTGCCAAAATTTGATACGCTCAAATTACACCTTCTTAAAGAAGTATAAGCGATCGTTGTCAAATAAAGAACCCAACTTGGAGGTTGGGGTCAATCCCACGAGGAATATGGTTTAGACTTAAACTTAACTCACTATTATATCTGTTTAGTTAAGTTATTACGAGACAAGTAAGTAAAGGGGGGAATTTGTGAAACAAATAACTGATGATTGTTTAAGTAACAAGTGAGCAAGATTCAAAATTTATTGTTATTGATGAGAGAAAGAAACTAGGGTGTATGGGTTCCCCATAAGCTCTTAACGCGGTAATCCTAATAATAGTAATCATTTCCTAGTGTATCACATGCAAAGTGGTAAGATATGTATCCCTAAGTGCTTGGACCGCCAAATAGTGAATTTCACTCTGCACCTTAGTCCGGCTACATGTGTATAATTTACTAACCCTTAACTATACCTCATATTAGACACCACATCAATGAATGGCTTAGTTTTCACCCTCGCACCAATTTACATTAGACTATTAGATAGTATCACATTATATCTCTGTTGATAATTATTTTCTTACTAACTACCTCCTTGGTCCGGCAAGTAGCAACAAAGCGAGTTCTAACGTTGGCCATCGTTAAAAACACTTCTAAACGAAAGAATTACCAATACATGCATCAACACTAGTCAAGAATTACTTAGTTATTATTCATACGTTGTTAATTGCTCATGGTTCCCACAACCCTATTTGTGGATTTAGTTACTCATGTTTGAAAGAACACAATTCATATTTTTAGAAGAAGAATTCATGGACTTACGTATTCAGTAGAACAAACCCGTAATCTCCAATTGAAATTCAAAGCAAAAATCTTATAAATTGAAATTAGGAAATCAAATTGCCAAAGTTTGCAAGTTAATTCCCAAGAAAATACCAAGAACTAAATGTATACAATGGTGTCTAACCCCTAAAAATGAGGTTTACATACCCTATATATAGAAAAACATGTCCTATTAAAAAAGGAAACGAAATAAGGAAATAAAACTTCCAGACGCAGCTTCGATCGACGAGATTGACCTACATATCGTGGATCGACCTACGGTCCGTAGGTCTCTTCCGTAACTTAATACTTATAACTTTTCCACAAAGGCTGGAACCTTTAACTTCCAGATACAAACGACGGATGTGTAGTACGGACCATAGGTTGACCTACAGTCCATGGGTCCCCTTCCGTGGCTCCACACTTAGAACTTTTCATCAGGTACTAGAACTTCAACTCCTAGTGATCATTGACGGATGTTCAGTTTGGCCCGTGGGTCGACCTACGCTCTATCACTTGCCTCCGTAGTTCCACACTTGGTCAGACTTCCCTGATGATCATTCCACGCCTATCCACAACGGACTGTGACTTGACCTACGGTCCATTGGTCACCTCCGTGGGTGGCTCCTTTTACAGAATTTCGGCTGTCATCTCTCTCGACCTTGTCCAAGCCTATTTTCTACAAATATACACAATAAAAATTAATTCTAATACAAAATGGCTCTAGACACACACAACTCTTAAGTGAAGTGTATTAAAAATACAGTAAACTCATGGTATATCAACACCCTCAACTTAAATTCGTTGTTTGTCCTCAACTAACGCACTATGACGCTAAACGACACTCGTGTAGAAGTAGACATACAAACTCAAGCAATCACATGGCTATTTCAATCCATTCCATTTTCTTAGTGCAAATTTTTTCTCTTAGACTCAACAAGCTAACACATGCAGATCAAGATATGACAAAGATCGACCGACAGACACCACAACATACATTTTTAACAATCACCAAGGTACAAACTTTCCGATATTGTAACTAGTGCCTTCACTTCAAACGAAATCCTTTTCACACATAAAATATGAATTTAAGAATTTTAGGATTCATTCAACACTCACGCTCAGAAGTGACTTCAAGTACAGTTATTGCTCAATACCATAGGCTTGCCCTTATTTTCACTTCTTAGACTCTCCAAACTAGGTTCTAGGATCACTATAGAACTTTCTTAGCTTGTAACGTAGGCTCAGGGTCAGGTGTGGTACATTTGGGTAGTTTTTAGTGACTTTCTGCCCTCATTAAGATTACATTGGCTTTTTACCTCTTTTCTCAACCCATTTTTGACATCCTTCATTTTACTTTGTTTCCCTTGACTCCTTTCAACTTGGATGTGACTTTTGACTTTGTGGCTCTTATTATTTATTTTCACTTTCTTCTTTTTCTTTCAATTTATTTTTCTTTATTTTTTTCAGCACTTTTATTTATCATCTTTTTGCTTCTTTTGCACAAAGGCTCACCCTCTTCTATCTTTTCTTTTTCTCTTTTCAACATAAAACTCTTTTCATACCCTATTTTTCTTTAGGTTTTCTCTTTCATAGCCACCCTCAACTTATGGATTTTACATTAGTTTAGGTGCACAATATCCGATATCGGACCAGGCCACGATCAAGGTAACTTTTTGACTTAGCCACCCTCAACTTAGGCTTTTGGGCTAAGTCAAGGTGCACATGTCCAAGGAGGGACCGGGCCAAGAGAATGATTTTATGGAAGGTGAATTAGTTATATGAAAGGAAATGGTCTATTTAAGGCTCAAACATTTGGATCAAAGGGAACATTGATTTCATTTGGTTGGATATTTTTAGGCTTAAGTGGACTAATTTGAACTAAGGCCTATGATCACTTCCCAACTTCTAGCCTAGATTACTTTTGTAGGACCAACGGGGTAAGTTCTAGATTGGCACAACTGTTTGAACATTCAAATTTTCTCACACACTCTTGGCACGTTGTTTCATTATCAGATTACCCAGTAAAATTTTTAGCTTAAGTCAAGAGGTCAAATCGGTTCCTTATCATGTCACGTTGAGATCCAACACATTTAACTCATCAAGACTAGAGATCTAGCACAATTCAACATTTTTGGACAGGGATAATTTTTCTCATGCTTTTCATGCCATCATGCTTTCATTTTTCTACTTACTCCTACACATACATTCCTACACATGCCAGTTTAATAGAAATTAAAATAGTCTCTTGGAGGAAACGAACAGAGGAAATAAAACCTCAAGAGAGGATTATAATTTGGGTTACTCAGACTTCACCCTGTCACTCACAATTCATTTACCCCACCCCCAACAAAATAGAGTGCAATTTTCCCAACACACAAAATGTAAAGAATAAAGGATTGACTGAAGCAAATCTGTGGTGCATAGCGTCGATGACATCTCAACAAGTGGGTGGATCCGGTTTCCCGGAGTCTACTGGATCAACACTCGGGTCACCATCAAAAGTACCCGTATCTACCATATCAGCACCCTCAGTAGTGCTAACATTAACTCTCTCTGCACCATCAGTAGTGCTCACGTCAACTCTCGTCGCACCATCAGTAGTACTCACGATGCTAGAGGCACCAACACCTACCTCCTTAGCCCGCTGTTAGTGCAGCTCCTCATCAACAATGGATGCCCTCCGAGCTGCCTCAAGCTCCTGGCGCTCCCTTTTGCGAGCTCTCCCAGCCTCAGTGTCTTCAGAAGTCCGACTAGATCAGGGGTGCTTCCCAGTATGACAGGAAGAACTAGGCGGTGGCATCTCATCTCCAAATAATGCATCCAACACCGTACTATCAATCGGTGTCATGGGGGCAGACTCAGGCTCAGTCTCTGGTGGAGCTAGAAGGGTATCAAGATCAGCCCGGAGACTAGCTAAATCTGTTTGGAAAGCAAAACCATCAGTGGTGGGGGTTGGCCGCTCTAGGACACTCAACTCAAAAGCATTCAGCACTTATGAATGACCTGGAACTTCTGATCCATCATGTGCTCCATCCACTGCTCCATCTTAGCCTCGAACTCCGCAATCGTATGTTGCATCCATGGCCTCTCATGCTCAAGCAAGGTTGCCATTTGGGCGTCCAACTTCTAGACACGACCTAAGGACACAACAATAGATCCTGAGGAATGAGTAACGCAAGAGAAGCTAGGGGACTGACTGGCGGTTAGAGATGGGGAAGTCGGGACATCCTCAGTAGTGGCTGGAGCGGTAGGCTCCTTACCCTAGATCTAATCCACATCTGCTACCAAGTACGCTCCCAATGGTGGTACCTCAACTTGCAGCTCTCTATGAGGTACAGCTACATTAGCCTCATCCTGAATCAGGTTGATATCTAAGGTCTTGGTCGCCTGAAGCAACCGATTACAATGCCAAACTGGAATGCCAGCATCCCTACAAAGCTGGAAGATAAGGCATGGGAAAGGCAGTGTAGTGGTGGCCTTGAAGGCCCTCTCGTGTATCTCCGTAATCAGCATGCGGGCAAAGTCAACCTCCATCCCAGTAACTAATGCTGCAACCATAACTGCTCGATCCCATGTGAGTAAATTATCAGCCTCAGTTGGGGAGACACGATTTTGCACTAGCAACCAGAAGAATTCGGCCACAAATGTTAGGATGGCCTTTTTGATACCCAAGCTCAGGGTCCTGACCCACTCGGCACACACTCCGTCTGTAGCAAGATGACAGGCTAACAATTGAAAAAGAAACTCCTTCTGATTGTCATTCCTATTAAATGCCCCACTCCTAACGATGTCCCAGCGATAGTCGAACTCAGTCGTGTTGATTGAAAGAGTGTGGCTCGGAACGTGAAGGAACCTGCGAAAAGTGGTCTCAGATATATCAACTAAAAACTTTCGCACTAGTGTAGCCTTAAGTGGAGGTTGGGCGGCAGGCGTCAATTGAACCTCTGATGGTGGCTGTGTAGGAAGTCCTGATGTTGGGAGTAACATACTCAGGGTCATTGATATACCATGAGTTTACGGTATTTCTAATACATTTCACTTACAAGTTGTGCGTGTCTAGGGCGTTTTTGTATTGGTTTTATGTGTTTTTATTATATTTTGCTGGAAAGATGTTCAGGAGCGGAGGTAACGACACAGCTGAAAGAAATGCAGAAAAGGACATCTACGGAGGTGATCTACAGACCGTAGGTCCATTGACGCTCCGTAGATGGTGGCCATAGATCAGCAGGCAAGGCATGGAAGGCAAATCAGGGAAATCTGACCAAGTGTGGAACCACGGTGACCATTGACGGTCCGTAGATTGATTTACGAATCATCCTTTTGATCCGTAGATTGATACTACGAGGGTTCCAGTACCTAATTTTTGAAGATTTTAAGTGTGGAGCTACGGAGGGTGATTGACATACCGTAGATCGATCTACAGTCCGTACTGCAGTTTCGTCATTTGCTTCAGAGAAGATGATTTTTGGAAGCGAAAATATTTTCTAAGTCCTGGCTGACGGAAGGTACTCACGGACCATAGATCCAGTGATAGTCCGTGAGTCAGTCTCGTGGAACGAAGACGTGTCCCTGAACAAACTTTTCTTATTTTGTTTCCCCTTTAATTACTTGTGTCTAGAAGTAATTTGACCAAAAAAATAAAATTGTTGGTTAAAGTTAAGTCTAGACCATTTTCCTTGTGGGATCGACCCCAACCTACAAGTTGGGTTCTTTACTTTATAACAATCGCTTATGTTTTTTTAAGGAGGTGTAATTTGAGCGTATCAAATTTTGGTGTCACTGCCGGGGAAATTGGCTTTTAGATTAATTTTAACTATATTATTGAACTTTGGTCAAATATTTCCTAATTTTACTTTTTCGTTTTGCTTTTGTCTCTCTCAAGTTCTGACACCAGTGTATGCCAAGCACGCGGAGCCAAGGTGAACCACTTACTCCTTACGATCCAGAGTTGAACCAAACTTTGTGAAGAATGAACAATCAAGGAGTTCAAGTTAATCCTATCGGAGGCAACCTAGGTGATGAAGTTGAGTTGCAACCCCCGAGGGTGGTTGGGGGAGAAACCAGGTTCTAGCTGAAAATCAATTAGGAGATGCAGTGAGGGTGCATGGCCCACCAGACCCTCGACTGCATGACAACTATAGGGGCAACATAAACATTGCTGACTCAGATGGATCTCTTGTCCTACCCCCTTTGCCTCCGGGGCACACATTTGTAGTGACCAGTAGCTTGATACAGATGCTTACAGTGAGGGGTTTATTCTCGGGTTCGCCATCGGAGGACCCACATGCTCACATAGCCAAGCTAAGGGTGGCTTGCAAGAGTTGTGTGGGTCGACCAAACTTGGATACGGATATCATCGGGTTGCGATTATTCCCTCTATCACTGACAGGTGATGCTATTGTATGGTTCATTGAGCTTCCTTATAACTCAATATATACATGGGAACAACTGAAGCATGTGTTCTTAGCAAGATATTATCTAGTGTCCAAGAAGCTCAATCACAAAGATAGGGTCAATAATTTTGTAACATTACCTGAAGAGTCTGTGAGTAGCATTTGGGACAGATTCACTACATTTGTAAGAGGTGTTCCAAATCACCGTATTGATGATGAGTTGCTCAAGGAATATTTCTACTAAGGTCAGGATAACAACAATAAAGCAGTGCTTGATACTATTGTTGGAGGATCATATGGTGGGTGGACATATGCGTAGATTGCAGAAAAATTGGAGAAGATTTCTCACAACAATAAAGCATGGAGCACTAGTAGGTCAGATACTGGGAGAAACACATTTGTCGCTCATACTACTAACAGCCAGTCTACAGAGGAGATTCGTGAGGAGATGGCTCAAATAAGGGCTGAGTTAGGGTTGGTATTGAAGCATGTGAGAGGAGGTGCAGAGAAGGTAAATAATGTGAATTACTTGACTAGAAAGCCACCACCAGTTGAAGAGTGTTACTATAAAGAGGATGCTTATACTGTGAATGATCAGACGGGGGGTTTACGACCAAACGCCCAAGGATCCAACACAAAAAATTGGCTCCAAGGTCAAGGAAACCAAGGTCAGAACTATGGCAACTATAGCAGAAAGGGTCAATATGTCCGGGATGGGTACTTCAATCGTGACAAGAACTACAACCAAAAATACTACGAAAACAGAAACGATTAGGTTGGACCCTATGTTCCCCCTCAAAATCGGGAATCTGGTACTAGGGAAGCTGGAGTCAATATGGTGCGTATTGAAGATATGATGCATAAGATCATGAGAAGGTTTGATGCAACTGATGAGAATGTGAAGGAGATGAGAAATGACTTGTCTGGTATTTGTCAAAAGGTTGATGCCCATGCAGTGTCAATAAAACATCTAGAGTAACAGATGACTCAGTTGTCTACTATAGTGAACCCACATCAACCTGGCACTCTTCCTAGCAATACCATCCAAAATCCAAAGAATGATGGTTATTGTATGGTAGTTACTACTCTAGGTGGTAAGCAAACCATAGATCCACCTATGTCATATGTGGTGGATGTTGAGATTAGAAAAGAAGATGATGTGACAGAGGTTAGGGAAGAGTCTGAGAATGCGGCAGAGAAAGAAGCGGAGATATCGCAGAAAGTGGTCCCTATACCTAGACCTCCACCACCTTTTCCACAGAGGTTAGTGAAGAAGACTGAAGATGGTAAATATCGCAGGTTTATTACTATGTTGAAGTAGCTTTTTATCAGCGTTCCCTTGATAGAGGCTTTGGAGTAAATGCTTGGGTATGCGAAGTTTATGAAAGATATTGTGACAAAGAAAAGGTCTGTGAGTTTTGAAGATGATGATAGATTGCAGCATTGTAGCGCTATTGCTACAAGATCTCTTGTGCATAAGAAGGAAGACCCTGGTGCTTTCACGATCCCATGTACTATAGGGTTGTTACACTTTGCTAAGGCATTGTGTGATCTTGGTGCTAGCATCAACCTCATGTCATTGTCTATTTATAAGAAGTTGGGTTTAGGGGATCCAAAGCCTACTACGATGCGGCTACTTATGGCCGATCGAACCGTGAAAAGGCCCATTGGTGTACTCCATGATGTGCTAGTGAAAGTGGAGTCGTTCATCTTTCCAGCGAATTTTATGATTCTTGACTGTGAGGTTGATTTTGATGTTCCCATCATCCTTGGGAGACCATTCCTTGCCACTGGTCGTGCATTAGTTTATATGGAGAAGGGACATATGAAGTTTAGACTGACAACGAAGAAGCAACTTTCACTATTTGTAGGCCCATAAAGCAGAGTGGTGAGCTCCAAACGGTATCTGCTATAATTTACAGAGTTGAGAGTGGAACAGAAGTGCAAATTGAAAAGCGACTTGGTGTTGAGGCATTAGCAGCAGTTATGATGAATTTCGATAGTGATGGTATTGAAGAGTACGACGAGTTGGTAGCTGCACTAGATAGGTGTGAATATCGGTCAAAACAAAAGAAGTATGAATTAGACATGAAGAATCGTAAGTCTCCACCAGCGAGACAATCTATTGTGGAAGCACCGAAATTGGAGCTTAAGGCTCTACCACCACATTTGAGGTATGTATTCTTAGGCAGAGATAACACTTTGCCGGTCATCATTGCGGCAGATCTAAATGCGAGACAAAAATAGTGCTTGGTGACTGTGTTAAAGAGGTTCAAGCGAGCTATTGGGTGGACTATTGTGAATATTATTGGGATTCCTCCTGCTATTTGTTCCCACAAAATCCAACTCATACCAAATCACAAACCTAGTATTGAGCACCAAAGAAGATTAAATCCACCTATGCAAGAAGTAGTTAAAAAGGAGATCATCAAGTGTTTGGATGTTGGAGTTATCTATCCCATTGCAGATAGTAGTTGGGTATGCCCTGTTCAATGTGTGCCCAAGAAAGGTGGGATTACTGTGGTGTCTAATGAGAGAAACGAGTTTGCTCCGATACGCCCGTGACTGGATGGAGAGTCTGCATGGACTACCGAAAGCTAAACGCTTGGACAGAAAAGGACCATTACCCTATGCCATTCATGGATCAGATGTTGGATAGACTTGCTGGTAAGGGTTGGTATTGTTTTCTTGATAGTTATTCGGGCTACAATCAGATTTCCATAGCTCCGGAGGACCAAGAGAAGACCACATTCACTTGCCCTCTTGGGACTTTCACCTTTAAACGGATGCCCTTTGGGTTGTGCAATGCTCCAGCAACCTTCTAGCGTTGTATGATGTCAATATTCTCTAATATGGTGGAGGACACTATTGCGGTATTGATGGATGATTTCTCTATGGTAGGTGACTCTTTTGATCGATGTCTGAATCATTTGGCTGAGGTACTGAAAAGGTGTAAAGATTGCAATCTGGTGCTGAATTGGGAGAAGTGCCACTTTATGGTGAAAGAAGGGATAGTTTTGGGTCATCGGATTTCTAAGAAGGGCATTGAGGTTGATAGAGCAAAGGTAGAAGTAATTGAAAAGCTTCCACCACCTATCTCTGTAAAAGGAGCTCGAAGCTTTCTTGGGCATGCAGGTTTCTATATGAGGTTCATCAAAGATTTCTCTAAAATTGCACATCCATTGTGCAAACTATTCGAAAGGGAGTATAAGTTTGATTTTGATGATGCTTTTCTGAGAGCATTTGGAGAGTTGAAGGAGAAGTTGGTTACTGCACCTATCATTATTTCACCGGATTGGGGACAACTGTTTGAGGTAATGTATGATGCGAGTGGAGTGGCGCTTGGTGTAGTATTAGGACAGAGGCGAGAGAAAATTCTCCATCCTATTTACTATGCTAGCAAAGCTCTAAATGTGGCATAAAAGAATTATACTATGACTGAACAAGAGCTTCTTGTAGTGGTTTTCGCATTCGAAAAATTTCGATCCTACCTGCTTGGTACTAAGGTCATAGTGCATACTGACCATTCTGTATTGAGGTATTTGATGGCGAAGAAGGATGCAAAACCGAGGCTGATTAGATGGGTATTATTGCTGCGAGAGTTTGATTTTGTGGTAAAGAATAGAAAGGGGACCGAAAATCAAGTTGCCGATCACTTGTCCAGATTGGAGGAAGAGGCTATGTTAAAGCTTGGTGATGGGGCTGAAATTAATGATGCTTTTCCAGATGAACAGGTATTGGCTGCTTCTTATGATCTGATTCCTTGGTTCGCAGACTTTGCTAATTATTTGGCAAGCGATATTGTGCCCCCGAATTTGTGTTTTCACCAAAGAAAAAAGTTTATGCATGATGTGAAGAAATTCTTTTGGGATGAGCCTTACTTGTATCGTAGTTGTGCTGATGGGATTATTCGTCGCTCTGTGCCAGATATTGAGATGTTGACTGTACTAGAAACATGTCATTCATTACCTGTTGGTGGGCATCATAATGGTATTCGAACTGCATATAAAATTTTGCAGTGTAGGTACTACGGGCCTACTATCCACCAAGATGCTCATGATTTTGCCACGTCTTGTGATCGTTGCCAAAGAGAAGGAGGGATTTCAAAGAGGCAAGAGCTTCCTATGAATCCTATATTAGTGATAGAGTTGTTTGATGTATGGGGCATTGATTTTATGGGTCCATTTGTGAGTTCACATAGGATGAAGTATATCCTTGTTGCCATTGATATTTTATCAAAGTGGGTGGAAGCAGTTGCGCTCCCCAACAATGAAGGTAAAAGTGTCACCGCATTCTTGAAAAAGAATATCTTCTCCAGAATTGGTACACCAAGGGCGATTATCAGCAATAAAGGTTCCCACTTTTGGAATAAGTTGTTCAAGGCGCTACTTGAGAAATATGGTGTCCACCAAAATGTAGCCACTCCTTACCATCTGCAGACTAGCGGGCAAGTTGAAGTGTCCAACAGAGAGATCAAACAGATTTTGGCGAAGACTGTGAATACTAATAGAACGGATTGGTCAAGGAAGCTTCATGATGCTCTGTTCGCCTATCGCACTGCATACAAGACTCCCATAGGTATGTCTCCTTACCAACTAGTATATGGTAAATCTTGCCATTTACCGGTAGAGTTAGAGCATAAGGCTTTATGGGCGATGAAGAAGCTAAATTTGGATCGGGGAGCCGCATCTAATCAAAGAATGAATGACTTGAATATGCTTGACGAGTTTCGCCTAAAAACTTATGAAAGTTCAACCTTGTACAAAGAGAAGATGAAGAGGTATCATGATCAAAGAATTGAACAGCGAGAATTTGTTGTGGGTGATCCTGTGCTTCTATTCAACTCTCGGTTGCGCTTGTTTCTGGGAAAACTCAAATCCAAATGGACCGGGCCATTTTTCTCACAAAATTGCTTCCCCATGGAGTGGTTGAGCTTGAGAACAGTGACGGAACAAGGTTCATGGTTAATGGGCAAAGGATCAAGATTTATCTGGGAAATGCAGAAAGTGTGCAAGAAGTTGTGGAGACATATCATCTTGATAAAGTCTGAGTAATCAACAGGTTAGCGTCATGCCGTGACGTTAAATCAAGCGCTTCTTGGGAGGCAACCCAAGATGTACAATCTAGCCAATGATAGGTTTTTCTTTTCTATCTAACAGTTTCTGTGTCTAGTTGATTCTCCGTATTAATTTAGATAGGTGTTTTAGTTTTTTTTGTAGTGTTGGCTAAAATTAGCATAGGGTCCGTGTCTAAAAAGTGTCCACAAAATGTAAAAAGAATAGCCTAATGGTTTCTACATGTGCATGTCCACTATGAAAAATCTGCAAAAAATATGGTCTACTGCAGAGGTCTACGACCCCATCGACGGTCCGTCGATCCATCCACGGACCGTGGATGGTGTCCGTAGATCCCAGGTAAGCCCCTAAACTCTACCAAGTGTAAGAGTGATCTACGGATCGTAGATCGACCCACGGACCGTAGACGGGGTCTCGTGGGTCCAAAACCCCAATTCTGTCTGACCTGACCCGAACCCCTTATTTAAAATTTCCCAATTTTAAATCATTCCACTTCCCTCCATTTGCCCCCAAACCGTTTCATAACTTCCCAAACTCCTTAAATCACTCCCCTATATCACTCCATAACTCCCCCATAAAATCATCTTTCCCATTCCCCCAAAATTCCTACGATCCCTTTCCATTCCGAATACTACTCATTCCATATTCCACAAAAGAGTCTGGTGTTTGGGTTAGTCACAAAGAGGTAGTTTTTGGCCTTGAAAGAATTTGTCATCACACAATCACCCCATTCCCGTTGCTGTAAGGTAATAGACTTTCTCTTCACTTTGAATTTCGATTCATTGATAGATTAAAGAAAGTCAGAAATTGGGTCTTGACCTTGGGTAATTGTTAGATGAAATTGCATGATAAAATTGGAAGTTACAATACCATTGGAACGATAGATAGTGATTGTGTTGCCTTGTTGTATGTGATTATAAATCTAAATGTAAGTTTTGACTTAGGTTTCCAAAGTTTGTCTTAAACACTGGTTAAAATGATTAATCGGAATCTTGAGAATGACAAACTAGCATGATTAAATGTTGAAATACATGGTTAGACTATGATATTGTTGAAAATGGTCTAAGATGTGGGCTTGAAAATAAAGAATGGCCGAAACCTGGCACAGGTCACATCTACGATACACCATCTACGGACCATAAATTAGGCTCGTGGGTGGATGCACTTGAAAATTCCACCAAGTATGTAACCACAGATGTGGACCACGTCCGTAGGTCAATCAGGACTGGACATTGACTTTGCTCGCATGCAGCTGGCAGAGATTCACGAGAGGACATTCAAGACCTCCACTACTTACCCCTTTCCATGTTTGATTTTCCAACTGTGTAGGAACTCTGGAGTGCCGATCTGGCATTGTGATAGGTTGATTCACCCTGCAGGGACTTTGGATATAGGCCTCATTCAGGATGAGGCAAATGTGGCGGCACCTCACAGAGAACCCCAGGTTGAGGCACCTCCCTTAGGCGCAGATCTTGCAGACACAGTGGGCAGGCACAGGGCGTTGACCTCATTATACCATATCACACCGATACTATCCCGGCCTCCTCTTCCCAGGCCACTAGTAGGGCTCCTAGCTCATCCAGGTCCACACTACCATTAGGAGAAGTTGTTGTCCCGTTGGCCAGAGTACAACAATTAGAGGCTTAGATGGCCACACTGCTGCATCACATCCAGCCTTGGATGCAAAAGTCGATAGCCGAGTCCGAGGCCAGAACGGAGCGAAGGATGGAGGGCATGATGGATCGGAAGATCCAGGCCATTAATAAGCGTCTCGATGCCTTTGAAATGCGAGTCCTCAAGCGACCTGCCCCGGCCATAGATCTATCCTCTTTTGAGGCAGAGTTAGCCATGCTCCAGGCTGACGTTGATACCATTCTTGCCACCCCTACAGTTGAGCCTCAGGCTGCACCCACTGCGTTGGCCGATGATACGGTGCTGGATGCTTTATTTAGTGGGACCACCGAGGAGGGGCCTGAGCCTACACATACCAAGGGTAAGAGACACCGTTATAGTTGCACTGAGGAGGAAAAATCCTAAAAGAGACAGCGTAGGCAAGAGAAGGAAGCAAGGAAGGCTTCAAATTTAGATGAAGAATTGCGCCGATAGAAGCTGCGTGAGAGTATTGCAGGGGCATCGAGTTCTGCCCTAGTTGTAAAGGTCTCGCCTGTCATGAGGGACGTTGTGAGCACCATTGTTGGTGCGGTTAGAGTGACCGAGAGCACTACTAAGGGTGCTATGATGGATGATGTGGGAACTACTGAGGGTGACCCAAGTATGGTTCCAGTGGGCTCCGGGAAACCGGACCTACCTGCTCGTTGATGATTCTTCGGCGCAATGCGCCACAGGTTTGCTTCACCCAATCCATTATCTTTTACTGTTTTTGTATGCATTGGGGGCAATCGCATCTATTTCTGAGTAACCAAACTCATAAATCCTCTCTTTGGGGTTTTCTTGCCTGTGTTCTTTTTCCCCAAGAGGCTGTTTAATTTTTGTTGAACCGGCATGTGTTAGGATCGTATGTGTAGAAGTATGAAAAAGAATGAAGCATGATGGCTTATGAAAAATATACCTGTAACGACTCGGAAAATGATAGGTTAAGCAAGAGCCTATGACTTTGTGTTGACTTTATAATGAGGTTCTATGAGGGGTTTTTATGTAATTTCGTTTTAATTGTGTTACATCCGGCAATTTAAAATGAATATGAAGTAGCTTGAAATTGGAAGTAGTCACTTTTGGAAAAAGTTCAGAACCTGGAAATTTGGTTAAGTGTGGGAAATCAGTGAGTTTTTGGCCAACTTTGAGTAGTCATAGATCCTAGCTCAAGATGATCCAGGAGTAGTTCCAGTTATTTTTGGAAAGCCCTTGGAACGATCTTTCCAACGCGACCGAGTTTGCTCGATTCCGAGTTCGTATGAGCGAGTTATGCCCTTTGAAAGTTGGGCAGTTAGCAAGGAGTCCGTCCGGAAATTTAAGGGCATTTTGGTCTTTTCACAAATCTTTTCTTTTGAGGTTATATTATTGTGTTAGGCTGATTGTGGATCATTTTTGTTCCATTTTAAAAGAGTAAGAGTTAGGGTTCTTGAGTGAAGAAGAGAAGAAGAAGAAGAAGAAGAAGTTGGAGCTAGGATTGAAGATTTTGAGTTCTTTCTTCTTCAATTCTCGTGGGTTTTCAACTTAGAGGTATGGGGATCCTTTATCCTTGATTATTCTTCCTTTCAAGGAGCTCAATTCAAATGATTCAAAGTTCTTCCAAAAACACAAAAATCCTAATTTCGATTCTAAGCATGGGTTCTTGCATTAAATGATTTTTTTTGATGATTTACGTTATTAATGGTGTCTATTGATGGTTTTAAGAAAGAAATTTCCATGAACCCATGTCTTGGCAAGTTTCCTAAAGTTGGCTTATGAAGTGGGTTTATTATTTATGATTGAATGATGATGGAAGTATGCTTGGATTGAGTTGAATAGTTGACTTCTATTATTATCTATGCTTATCTATTGTGAATTGTTGGAGAGTTGAGGAATGGTGATTGTGGCTTGGGAAAAAGGGTAAGTGGACCTAACTTCATTGTTAAGGTAGAATTGATATAGAATTGTGATAGATTGATGTGTGATCCACTTATGGTGGAGGTGTTTACTTATTGAATGTATTGTGTTTATGGCCTTGGAGGCATTATATGAGGAATTGAAGTGTTGACATGATATCATATATGTGAATGTGATGTGAAGGACTTGAATGAGAATCAAATGAAGTAAAGGCAATCATGTTGTGAATATAAAGGTGTTCATGTGATCTCAAGGTGATCTTGTTTAAAGTGTTATTGTATTGTGATTGAAAGTGTGTCCTCTATTATTGTTCATATGTGATGATGATGGAATGTGAAGGATCTTTATAATGTGATGTGTGTCTTGACTTGGTAGACTTAGGTGCCTCTTCTTGATACATTAGAAGCTTTGTTGAATATGAATCGATAGGATATGGCATTCCTTTCGGATGTAAGTGACGAAACCTGTTTTTGAGCTGGATAGTGTTTGGTATTTTAGGCATATCTCTTGCTCTAGAACTTAGTTTGCAGTGAATAAATATGATTTGGAAAGCTAACTCGTATACCTACAACTTTTATGTTTATGTAAAATTCTAATTTAACTGTTATGGATACGAAATATGGGACGCAACATAGGGCAAGTTCTGCCCAGATTCCGAGAATTGAAATCCTGCATGACCAGCGGCTAGTGTCTTGACTATATCTTTTTGTACAAAATATATTTTGCGGTGATCCTTGTTTGTTTGCAACCCTAAGAGATGTATCTACATCTTTCATGAAGGTTATAAAGTCTAGTTCTGCCATTTTCCTTTTCAAATCTAAGATGCAACATGAGGTACTAGGCTGGCCAGATTCACTGTTTTGGGAGCATAGTTGTATTTGTACATGCTAGGCTTACTTATGATGATGATCCTATTTTACGTCAACATTACTGAGCTAATAGAAGTTAAATAAGTTATGTAATTGTATTTCTAAGGTTGATATACTCGTGAACAAGTTGAGGTATGTGGGTTTGATTGTGGAAACCTTCCTTTCCACAAGTCCAACCATTTATCCTCTATTTCTACTTCAAGTTTATGGGTCCTTATGATTATTTATGAACTCTTGAATTATGGAATTACTACTACACATCCTATTATGGTCTATTTTGCATATTATCATGAAATGGAATTATTATGTGATGTTTATGGTTTTCATGCTTCCATGATCAAATTATGAAGGTTGATATATATGTATGTTGTTGGTGGGCTGATTTATATGGATTTTGGAATTGGTTGGACTTAGTATTCTTGAAATACAAGATTTCATTTACATGAACAATAGCCCACCTTGTGTTTGATAAAATGCCCATTTATAGAATTCTTAGGAAATGGAAGGTCCAATGTACGTCCTATGAATCGGATGGTTATATAATTACTGAAATGATGATGAAATGGACACATGTATATTGTTTTCTCTATATAAGTGTTGTGAGTCGACCAAGCCTAGTACGGGGGGTAGTAGGCCCGTATAACCATATCGAGGGGTTGGTACCTTGGTTGCCTAGTACGGGGGGTAGTAGGCCCGTATAACCATATCGAGGGGTTGGTACCTTGGTTGCCTAGTACGGGGGGTAGTAGGCCCGTATAACCATATCGAGGGGTTGGTACCTTGGTTGCCTAGTACGGGGGGTAGTAGGCCCGTATAACCATATCGAGGGGTTTGTACCTTGGTCCCTAGCTCGGGGGGTGGTAGGCCCGGGTAACCACATTGAGGGGTTTGTACCTCTTTCGCCTCTCCAAGGGGGTGGTAGGCCTTGGAAATACTATATTGATGGTCACTCACCACACATGTACTATGCCCCACTAAATATGATTTATTTTATGTAAGCATCATTATACATATCATCTCATTAATATGCTATCTATCGGGTATGATTATGCACTTTGCCTATAAAGTCCTTATCTAAGGTAATCTTGGGGAACACTTAAGTGTGCTTGAAGAGGATTGTGTGGGCGGTCACTTCTTGTCTCACTCAAGTGTGTCTTAAGGTTATATTAGGTAGAGGTCCTATGGTAATGAAATGACATGTGTCCTTCTAAAGTTAAGCATGGGTTGTATATGGATTTATGTTAAGTATATGTATGGTTGGCTATGGTCTAATATGTTAATGTTGACTTGTATTATGTCTCTTATACTTGTAAAGGAAAGGTTTTATCAAAGGACATGAAAGCATACATTTCTTGTAAATGTCCGTTGTGCATATTTTCTTGCATGGTCTCCATACTTAGTACTTAATTGTGCTAACCCCTTTCTTTCGCTTTTTGACTAAAGTGTAGGGATTTGGAGATGGTGATATGTCATGGCTACTTGATAGGTTTTTAAGAGTTGAAGATGAAGACTTGGTGAGTCCTCATAGATTCGAGGGCAATAACCAACATGTTCTTTTTATGTCTCTCTAGTATTTGCTTAAGTTTTGAGTGGGCTTAGTCCCAATGTTATATTCAAGTATTAGATGGTTTTGAGACATATTGTATAAAGTCTAGAAAGTCTTCCGCTTGCTATTTATTGAAAGTATCTTCGTGTGTGAAGAAATTTTTAATTCCTTATGGTTTTGGTGTCTATGCGATGAATGAATGCTAAGAGGTTTGTATTAGACCTCTTCGAGGTCGAGTACGCCGGTTACAACTAGGGGGTGCTCCCGGGTCGTGACAATACCCGTCCAAATTGAGTGATGTGTGCTAAAATTGGTAGGCTAAGACAAGTTGATTGTGTTGGCTCTGAGTATGACATGATAATGGATTAACTTGATGGCATGACTTAGGCTGAAACTTGAACTGGGTAATCTGATAATCTGGCAATGAAACTATGTGCCAAAACTGTGTGAGAATAGTTGATTGTTCAGATAGTTTTTGTGCAACACTAGAACTTGCTCGGTTAGTCCTGCTAAGACAATTCACTCTAGAGGCTAGGAAGTGATCATAGGCCCTTGTTCTGGTAAGTCCACAAATTGCCTAAAACAAGGATCTAACCAAATGAAATAAATGTTCCCTTTGATCCAAATGCTTTGAACCTAAAATTAGACCATTTCTTTCTAAATCCCGAACTCACCTTCCCATAATCGACTATGTTGGCCCCGGTCCCTCCGTGGACATGTGCACCTCGACTTAGGCCAAAAGCCTAAGTTGAGGGTGGCTAATGTGAAAAGTAACTTCAATCTTGGCCCTGACCCGAAATTGGATATTGTGTACCTCAACCAATGGAAAATCCACAAGTTGAGGGTGGCTATGAAAAAGGAAACCAAAAGAAAAATGGGTATGAAAAGAGTTTGATGTTGAAAAAGAGAGGAAAGAATGTGACTTGTTGAAAGCTAAAGAAAAGAATAAAATACAAGGAAAAGTTGAGCTAAAAAGTCTAAAGTCACATACATGATTAAAGAAAATCAAGGGAAAGAAGGTAAATCGGTAGGGTAGCAAAAATAGGGCAAAAAGAGGTTGAAAGCCTAGTGTAATGTCAAGGAGGGTAGAAAGTCACTAAGAAGTACCCAAAATGTACCACACCTGACCCTGAGCCTACGTTACAAGCCAAGAAAGTCCTATAGTGATCCTAGAGTCTAGTTTGGAGAGTCAAAGCACTGAAAATAAGGGCAAGCCTATGGTACTAAGCACTAACTGTAATTGAAATTATTTCTGAGTGTGAGTGTTGAATGAATCCTTGTACTCCAATTCATAGTCATTGTGTGAAAGAAGAGGGGTTTCATTTGAAGTAAGGTCACTAGTTACATTGTCGAAAAGTTGGTACGTTGGTGATAGTGAAACAGTGTGTGTTGTGTGCTGGTTGGTCGTTCGTTGTCATGGTTTGATCCGCCTGAATTAGCTTGTCGAGTCTAAGAGAACAAATTCTGCACCCAGAAAGTTAGTGGAATAGAGAGCCATGTGATTGCTTGTGATTGAAATGCTTGCTTCTATACAAGTCTCGTTTAGAGTCTTAGTGCGTCGCTTGAGGAGAAACAACAAATTTAAGTTGAGGGTGCTGATATACCGTGAGTTTACGACATTTCTAATATATTTCACTTACAAGTTGTGTGTGTCTAGGGCCTTTTGTATTGGTTTTTATGTGTTTTTATCATATTTTGCAGGAAAGATCTTCAGGCGCGGCAGTAATGAGACAGCTGAAAGAAATGCAGAAAAGGGCATCTACGGAGGTGATCTACGGACCGTAGGTCCATTGACGCTCCGTAGATGGTGGTCGTAGATCAGCAGTCAAGGCATGGAAGGCAAATTAGGGAAATCTGACCAAGTGTGGAACCACGGTGACCATTGACGGTCCGTAGATTGATCTATGAACCGTACTGTTGATCTGTATATTGATACTGCGAGGGTTCCAGTACCTGATTTTTGAAGATTCTAAGTGTAGAGCTACAGAGGGTGATTGACGGACCATAGATCAATCTACGGTCCGTAATGCAGTTCAGTCGTTTGCTTCAGAGAAACTGATTTTTGGAAGCGGAAATATTTTCTAAGTCCTGGCTGACGGAAGGTACTCACAGACCGTAGAACCATTGACGGTCTGTGAGTCAGTCTCGTGGAATGAAGACGCGTCCCTGAACAAACTTTCCTTATTTTGTTTCCCCTTTAACTACTTGTTTCTGGAAGTAATTTGACCAAACAAATATAATTATTGGTTAAAGTTATGTCTAGACCATTTTCCTCGTGGGATCGACCCCAACCTACAAGTTGGGTTCTTTACTTGATAACGATCGCTTATGCTTCTTTAGGGAGGTGTAATTTGAGCGTATCAGTCCTCTGCATCCTCCTCAATGATCATAGGTCGCGAAGGAGCGACAAAGTTTGATTTTCCCTTAGCTGCATAGTTCGGTGCTTGCTTAGGGGCCATAGTACCTGTAGAAACTTTAGTTAGGACCAAAACAATTAAATAACACACTTGGAAAAATTTTAGAACAAGGAACGAACCAAAACAAAAACTGAAAAAATTTCTGGGCATTAGCTGAACTGCCCACCTATGGTTCATAGGTTCCCTCTGTAGGTCAGAGTTCCCAAAAGTTGGGTCACTGATGTGAACCACGGTTCTTCAGAATGGTCCGTCGATGGAATGACGCATCGTAGTCCACCTCCGTGGTTCAACACTTGATGATTATTTCATGTGCAATAGACCCACGGAACCGACCCACGGACCGTAGGTTGACCTACGATCCGTGGATAGGGTCTCGTGGGTAAGGTCTGCGCCAAGTATCATACATCCTCATTTTTGTACCCATTTTTTCAACAAATAAAACCATCCACCTAAGTCTAATCATGCATTTTTCAACACAATATATGGTAGTTTCATCCTTAAAGTTTCGATTGCTCACAATTTTGAATTTTTAACATACCGAACTAGGAACCCCAAGTCGAAACTTCCATTTAGACCTTTTACTTGAGATATTTTGGTTAAAATGAACAACACACTCACATTCCATCATCCCAAGGGTGTTTCTACCTATAATGTATCATGCAATTTAATAGAAAAACAACCCAAGGTCAAGATCCACTTCGTGAATTCATGAATTGAACAATGAACAATGAAATTCAGAGTTAGAGTGAAGTCGTGTTACCTTACAAATAAGTGAAATGGGTGAGTGTGTGAGTGAAATAAACTCCTTAGACCTTTTGCTAACTTTTTGACACCGAACCCGGATCGAGAGATCTTTTGCAAGGGGCGAATGTGAAGATTTTTGGGAGAGAAGAATGGAATTATGGGGGCTGAGAGGATATGTATGGGAGAGGAGAGTGATTTGGGATTCGGAGGGTTTGGAAACGATTAGGAGGGAATTTGGGTAGTGGGGATGAATTTAAAATTAAGATTTTTTATTAAAGGGTGGTACGGGTCAGGTCAGCAAAACCCTAGGTTTGGACCCACGATACCCCGTGTACGGGTCGTGGGTCGACCTACGGACCGCAGGTCCAATCCATAGGCCACTCTAACACTTAGAATTTTGGAGGGCCTACCTAGGGTCTACAGACACCATTCACGGTCTGTGGATGGACCCACGGACCATCAATGGGGTCTGTAGATCTCTACACAACATGTTTTCTACAGATTTAGTTGTTCGTCCCTGCACATGTAGCAACCATGACATCTTTCTTCTTAAATCTAGACTCTTTTTAGACACGGGCCCTATTCTATATCTAAACAACACTAATACAAAAATAAAACACTTATCTAAAGAATTACAGAGATCAAAATAAAAAAAGAAAACTCTTAAATCGAAAAGAAAAACCTATAGTTGGCTAGATTGTACATCTTGGGTTGCCTCCCAAGAACCGCTTGATTTAACGTCGCAGCACGACGCAGGCCCCTTGATTACTCAGACTTCATCAAGGTAGTAGGCCTCAACCACTTCTTGCACACTCTCCTCTTTTCCCAAGTAGACCTTGATCATTTGCCCATTCACCTTGAACCTTGTTCCCTCCTTGTACTCGAACTCGATCGCTCCATGTGCGAACACTTGAGTGACTATTAATGGCCCGGTCCACTTGGACTTTAGTTTGCCAGAAAACATGCACAACCTTGAGTTGAATAAAAGAACCAGATCACCCACAACAAATTCACGCTTTTCAATCTTTTGATCATGATACTTCTTCATCTTCTCCTTGTACAAGGCTGAACTTTCGTAAGCTTTTAGGCAAAACTCATCAATCTCATTCATGTCATTCACTATTTGACTTGATGTGGCGCCCTAATCCAAATTCAACTTCTTTAGTGCCCACATAGCCTTATATGCTCTAGCTCTACCGACAAATGGTTAGACTTCCCATATACAACTTGGTAGGGGGACATACCTATGGTAGTCTTGAATGCGGTGCGATAGGTCCTTAGAGCATCATCAAGCCTCCTTGACCAATCAGTTAAATTTGTATTCACAGTCTTTGCAAGGATTTGCTTTATCTCTCTGTTGGACACTTCAACTTGCCCACTAGACTGCAGATGGTAAGGAATGGCTACATTGTGACGGACTCCATATTTCTCTAGCAACGCTTTGAACAACTTATTACACAAGTGGGACCTCCATCGCTAATAATCGTCGTAGGTGTACCAAATCTGGAGAAGATATTATTTTTCAGGAATGCGGTGACACTTTTACGTTCATTGTTTGAAAGCGCAATTACTTCCACCTTTTTCAACACATAATCAACCGCAACAAGAATATACTTCATCCCATGTGAACTCACAAACGGCCCATAAAATCAATGCCCCATACATCAAACAACTCAATCACCAATATCGGATTCATAGGTAGCTCTTGCCTTTTTGAAATTCCTCCCTCTCTTTGTCAACGATCACAAGACTTGGCAAAATCATGAGCATTTTGGTGGATGGTAGGCCAGTAATACCCAGACTGCAAAATTTTATGTGCAGTCCGAATACCACTATGATGCCCACCAACAGGCGAAGAGTGACACGCCTCTAGTATACTCATCATATCAACCTCGGGCACACAACGACGAATAATCCCATCAGCACAAATACGGAACAAATAAGGCTCATCCCAAAAGAACTTGTTCACATCAGGCATAAACTTTTTCCTTTGGTGAAAAGACAAATCTGATGGAACCAGATCAGGTTAGCAAAGTCTGCGAACTAAGAAACAGATCATGAGAAGCAGCCAATACATGTTCGTCTGGAAAAGTATCATCAATTTCAGCCCTATCTCGTAGCTTAAGCATAGCTTTTTCCTCTAATATGGACAAGTGATCGGCAACTTGATTTTTTGTCCCCTTTCTATCTTTTACCACAAAATCGAACTCTTGCAGCAACACCCATCTAATCAACCTCAGATTTGCATCCTTCTTAGCCATCAAATAGCTAAATGCAGAATGGTCAATATGCACTATGACCTTAGTACCAAGCAAGTAGGATCAAAATTTCTCGAATGCGAAAACCACAGCAAGGAGTTCATGTTCAGATGTTGTATTGTTCTTTTCAGCCACATTTAGAGCTTTGTTAGCATAGTAAATAAGATGAAGTATCTTCTCTCGCCTATGTCCCAATATCACACTATAACATATCACAAACTGAAATAACTAGGAAAAAGATAAGAATTGGAAATAGTCATTTTTGGAAAGAATGAAAATCTGGAAATTTTGTTAAGTTATGAAAAGTTGAGTTTTTGGTCAAATTTAAACAGCTATAATGAAATGACCCAAAAGATTCTTAAAAATGTGCTACGGAAGTTATCGGAAACTTGTTTAGCTATATCAAAAAAAATCCGTTTCGTTTTTCAAAAATCCGACTTCATATTCTTATTTAGGGGGTCAAATTGAGTGGGAGATGGGTCTAACCCAAATTTTAGAGCAACCGTATCAAAATCCGAAATTTCCAAGTGAAGCCTTTTTCGAGGGTCTACTTTGGAGGGTCATATCTCCTAGCACACAAATAATTGGGTGGCCCATAACATATCCATGGAAAGCCCTTTGAGTTAGCTACCCAACGCACTTTGTTTCACCTAATACGGAGTTCGGACAAAGAAGTTATGCCCATTTTCGTAAACTTTGTCCGGCAGAAAATGCAATTTCCAACGAGCGTTTTTACTGTTAACCCGCCTCATTTTTTTTTCTAAGTGTTGGACCATTTTTCCAAAGGGCATATGTGATTTCCTATATACCATTAGTTCAATTCCCATCTCTAAAACATTTCCCAAAACACCTCTCCCATACTTAGACACATTTTCTCTCAAGTTCTCTCAAGAACCCTAATCCAAAACCTTCCTCAAGATTGAAGAGACTCTTGCTCCAAGTTCCAAGCTTCCATTGAAGACACTCTCAAGACCTTCATAAGAACTCAAGGTATGTGGTGTTGAACTCATGGGTCCTTCCACCCATAGTGCCTAGACTCTATTCTACTCACTAATTCATGGTTTAAGTTAAGATTCATAAATTAGTCTTGTTCTTTGTAATAATTTCCTGCACATTGAATTTTAAACATGAAAAGTGATTGTTTTGAGCATGTTGTGACTCTAGAACTTGAATCTAAATTTGGAATGGATGTGGAGATTTTCATGTGGTATTGTGGGTGTTAAAAGGTGTTGTTGTAGGTTGTTCACTGGTTTGGCTGCATAATTACTACCCTATTTTCCATGCTCTTTGATTCCATTACATGCCTTCAAGGTGTTTGACAAAATGTCCAACTATGGAGAATTGATGAATCGATGCTTTAAAGCTTGAGTTATGAGATGTATGGCAATCCAGAGATGTGTTGATGACAAACTAAGCTTGTGTATATGTTCATTCCATACGTGAGATTGCATTAGAGCCTAATGGGAATTTCCTATATAAAGTGTTGCATGACCATGCCCGGTCCGGGGGAAAAGAACCGGACAACCATGTGAGAGGTTTATATCTCACCACCTAGGATGCTTGGGGTGTGACCAACATCAACCATGTGAGAGGTTTATATCTCACCACCTAGGATGCTTGGGGTGTGACCAACATCAACCATGTGAGGGGTTTATACCTTGCCACCAGGGTGTCCGGGTGTGAACGGCATCCCCCATCCTAAGTTGGGGTTATAGATTGGTTGGATCATGCATACACATATGATATCTACTATTAGTATAGATTTACTTAAACATGTTTTGACTTCACTTTGATCATGCATCCTCATATTGTTATTCATAATGCCTATGAAACTATTTCTTGTATTTCGATTGTGTCCTTGTCTATTGTTGTGTTGCACCCCGCATACTTAGTACATTCCAAGTACTAACGCATATTTTGCCTACATGATGTCACCATGTAGGGACCGGAGCTACTCTTGATCCTTCTCTCCATTCACGTGGCTAGTACGGTGCTTATCCGAGTTTGTTGGTGAGTCCTCAATGATTCGAGGGCTATGTTATGTTTCCTACTCCTATGTTTTGAGACTTTAGCTTGCAATTGTATTTTGACTATGAGGGGAGCCGGTAGTATGTCATGGCCCCCGTCCTATCTATGTATGTAGAGGTGTGCGTTGGACAAGTATTTTGTAAATGAGCTTGACTCTTGTTCTATGATGTCATTTTGAAATGGTTTGCCCTTAGTCCCTATTTCCCGTTAATTAATGTTGATTGTACTTCCGCGACCGATGAAGTGTGATGACAAGTTTGAGAGGCTTGTTTGGGGTTCCTTCGGGTTCCTCATTCGCCATGTCACGTCTAGGCCCTAGGCTTGGGTCGTGACAAGCTTGGTATCAGAGCACTAGGTTGTTAAATCCTCGGAGTCCAACACACCGCGTTGAGTAGAGTCCTAATCATGGTTGTGAAGCGCGCCACGACTATGAATGGGAGGCTACAAAACGTTTTAGGAAAGGTTTCCCTTCTTCATGTTCTATGTCGTGCTTAGAGTGCGATAAGGTGATTCCTCCCTAACGCTTGTTCTTTGGATTGCTAGATCATCATGCCAAACATGAGGGGAAGACGGGCCCGATCACCGGAAGAGCCACCCACCAATGGTGAGCTCCGTGATGCACTCACCATGCTTGCACAAGTGGTAGCTAACCAAGTGCAACAAGGAGCCCAAGCTCCTCGAACTACCACCCCGGGGGAAAGGGTGAGAGATTTCATGAGGATGAACCCTCCGGTCTTCCATGGTTCAAAGGTGGATGAGGACCCGCAAGAGTTCATCGATGAGGTATGCAAAATCTTGACCATTATGGATGTTGGTGCTTGTGAGAAGGCGGAATTGGCGGCCTACCAACTCAAGGGGGTTGCTCAAATTTGGTTTGATCAATGGAAGGGTGAGAAAGGTAATGGCTATGTGGTGTTGTGGGAGGAGTTTAAACTTGCTTTCCTTAATAGGTTCTTCCCTCTTGAGCTTAGGGAGGCAAAGTTGGTGGAGTTCATGAACTTGAAGCAAGGAGCTATGAGTGTGAGGGAGTATGCCCTCAAATTTGTCCAACTCTCCAAGTATGCACCTCACTTGGTGGCCGACTCTAGGTCGAGGATGAACAAATTTGTGATGGGTGTATCCGACTTGGTTAGTGAGGAGTGTCGGTCCGCTATGCTCATTGGAGATATGGATTTGTCTCGGTTGATGACTTATGCCGAGCAAATGGAGGAGGAGAAATTGAGGAAGAGAAGGGGGCACGAGGCCAAGAGGGCCCGATTGGAGAATAGGTTCCCTAAGGGTGCTAGATTTCATCAAGGCCGAGGAAACCCTCATGTCAACCGGGGATTTGCTATCAATGTTCCTAGACCTCAAGGGGGAGGTGAAGTGGGTTCTATGGATGTATGCCCTAAGTGTGGGAGGAAGCATGGTGGTCCTTGCATGAAGGGTTCGGGTGCTTGCTTTGAATGTGGAGAAGTGGGTCATAAGAGGTTTGAATGTCCCAAGATCCGCAACAAGGTCCGAAGTGCTAACACTACTCCTTTGGGTAGAGGTGCTTCTCAAAGTGGTGCCCCAAGGGACAATCGATTTTATGCTTTGCATGGTAGACAAGGTGTTAATGAGACTCCGGATGTGGTGACCGGTATGTTGCAAATCTTTGATCTTGATGTTTATACTTTGATTGATCCGGGTGCCACCCTTTCCTTTGTTACCCCCTTAGTTGCTAGAAAATTTCATGTCGAGTCGGAATTGTTGCATGAGTCATATGAAGTATCCACTCCCATTGGTGTCTCTATTGTTGCTAGAAAAGTGTATAGAAATTGTCCGGTTTGCATATTAAATAAGTTGTTGCCTTGTGATCTTGTTGAGTTGAACATGGTGGATTTTGATGTTATTCTTGGGATGGATTGGTTGCATGCATATTATGCTTCTATTGATTGTAGGACTCGTAAAGTCAAGTTCCGATTTCCTAATGAACCCGTCCTTGAGTGGGAGAGCCGGGATGTTGTGGTGAAGGGGAAATTCATTTCTTGCATTAAAGCCCATAGGTTGATTTCCAAAGGGTGCTTGTACCATATTGTGAGAGTCAATGATGTGGAGTCTAAAGTCCCTCCTATTGAGTCTATTCCGGTTGTTAATGAGTTTCTAGATGTCTTCCCAGAAGACCTTCCCGGTGTCCCTCCCGAAAGGGAGATAGATCTTGGTATAGACCTCCTTCCCGATACTCAACCTATTTCTATCCCCCCTTACCGTATGGCCCCGGCGGAGTTGAAAGAGTTGAAAGAGCAATTAAAAGATTTGTTAGAGAAGGGGTTTATTAGACCTAGTCATTCTCCCTGGGGTGCTCCGGTTTTGTTTGTGAAGAAGAAAGATGGGTCTCTTAGAATGTGTATTGATTATCGACAACTTAATAGGGTCACCGTCAAGAATAGGTATCCTCTTCCAAGGATTGACGATTTATTTGACCAATTGCATGGGGCTAGTCACTTCTCTAAGATTGATCTTCGGTCAGGGTATCATCAAGTGAAGGTGAGGGAGTGTGATATTCTCAAGACGGCCTTTCGTACTAGGTATGGGCACTATGAGTTTGTGGTGATGTCTTTCGGGTTGACTAATGCTCCGGCTCTCTTTATGGATTTGATGAATAGGGTTTTCAAACCCTACCTTGATTCTTTTGTGGTGGTGTTTATAGATGACATCTTGATCTATTCTCGGGGTGAGGAAGAGCACAAGGGTCACTTGAGGGTTGTACTCCAAAGATTGAGGGAAGAGAAGTTGTACGCTAAATATGAAAAGTGTGAGTTTTGGTTGAAGGAAGTTGCTTTCCTAGGCCATGTGGTGTCGGGGGATGGTATTAAGGTGGATCCTAAGAAGACCGATGTTATTAGGAATTGGCCTAGACCTTTGACCCCGTCGGATATAAGGAGTTTCTTGGGTTTAGCGGGTTATTATAGGAGATTTGTGGAAGGGTTTTCTTCTCTTGCTTCTCCTATGACTAAGTTGACTCAAAAGAAGGCTAAATTTGTGTGGTCGGATGAGTGTGAGGAAAGCTTCCAAACTTTGAAAGAAAGGCTTGTGTCCGCTCCTATTTTGTCACTTCCGGATGGGTTAGAAGGTTTTGTTGTTTATTGTGATGCTTCCCGTATTGGTTTGGGTTGTGTGTTGATGCAAAGTGGTAAGGTTATAGCCTATGCTTCTAGGCAACTTAAGGTTCATGAAAAAAATTACCCAACCCATGATCTTGAATTGGCCGCCGTGGTTTTTGCTTTAAAGATTTGGCGTCATTATTTGTATGGGGTGCATGTTGATATCTTCACCGACCATAAGAATCTCCAATATGTGTTCACGCAAAAAGATCTTAACTTGAGACAAAGGAGGTGGTTAGAATTCCTTAAGGATTATGATATGAGTGTTCACTATCATCCGGGGAAAGCTAATGTGGTGGCGGATGCATTGAGTAGAGTGTCCATGGGTAGCTTGGCTCATGTGGAGGAAGGTAGTAAAGAGTTGGCTAAGGAGGTCCATCGGTTGGCCAAATTGGGAGTTAGGTTAGAAGGGGTGGATAGTGGAGGAGTAGTTGTTGTTGATGGTTCAAGGTCTTCCTTGGTTGATGAGGTGATAGTCAAGCAAGATCTTGATCCTTCTTTGGTAGAATTAAAGGCTTCGGTGAGTAGTGGTAAGGTGGAGGTTTTCTCCCAAGGGGGAGATGGTGCCCTTAGGTACCAAGGTAGATTATGTGTTCCTTGTGTGGATGGTGTGAGGGAAAGAATCCTTGATGAGGCTCATAATTCTTTTTATTCTATTCATCCGGGGTCAACAAAGATGTATAGAGACTTGAGGGATGTGTATTGGTGGGGCGGTATGAAGAAGGACATTGCAAAATTTGTTTCGGGTTGCCATAGTTGTCAACAAGTCAAGGCCGAACATCAAAGGCCGGGTGGCCTAACTCAAGACATTGAGATACCTACTTGGAAGTGGGAAGAAATCAACATGGATTTTGTAGTGGGCTTACCCAAGGCTAGAAGAGGCTTTGATTCGGTTTGGGTGGTGGTTGATCGGATGACAAAGTCGGCTCATTTCCTACCGGTTAAAACTACTTACGGGGCTGAAGAGTATGCCAAGTTGTACATTCATGAATTGGTAAGGTTGCATGGGATTCCTTTGTCTATCATCTCGGATCGTGGTGCCCAATTCACTTCTCACTTTTGGAAGTCATTCCAAAGGGGTCTTGGTACAAAGGTAAAGCTTAGCACGGCCTTCCACCCTCAAACGGATGGCCAAGCCGAAAGAACAATTCAAACCTTGGAGGATATGCTTAGAGCTTGTGTATTGGAGTTGAAAGGTAGTTGGGATGATCATCTTCCTTTGATTGAATTTGCATACAACAATAGTTATCATTCTAGTATCGGTATGGCTCCTTTTGAGGCACTTTATGGTAGACGGTGTAGGTCACCGGTTGGGTGGTTTGAAGTTGGAGAGGTGGCCTTGTTGGGTCCGGATCTGGTCATGGATGCTCTTGAGAAGGTAAGGATGATTAGGGAGAGGTTGAAAACAGCCCAAAGTCGTCAAAAGTCTTATGCCGATGTGAGGAGACGGGATCTTGAATTCAAAGTGGGTGATTGGGTTTATTTGAAAGTTTCTCCAATGAAAGGTGTGGTTCGTTTTGGTAAGAAGGGGAAATTAAGTCCTAGGTATGTCGGTCCTTATGAGATAATAAGAAGGGTTGGTAAAGTAGCCTATGAGTTGGGGTTGCCCAAGGAGATGGAATTAGTTCATCCGGTATTCCATGTATCGATGTTGAGGAAATGTGTTGGTGATCCTAACGCTATTGTACCTCTTGAGGTTGTGGGTGTTGTAGAAGATAATTTGACGTATGAAGAAGTCCCGGTTCAGATCTTAGATAGACAAGTTAAAAGGTTGAGGAACAAAGAAGTGGCGTCCGTTAAGGTGCTTTGGAGAAATCAACAAGTGGAGAGTGCTACTTGGGAGGCCGAAGCGGACATGCAAAGACGTTATCCTTATCTATTCAACTCCACTCAAGCCTAAGGTATTAAATCAAGTCCTTTGTACTCCATTGAGTCTTACATTTCAGCCCCTGAATCATTAATGTGCATATATGTTTAAATTGATGAGTTATGGATGCTTTACACTAAGTTTTGAAATCTTGAAGTGATGTTTAAATAAAATTTTTGCATTCATGTTGGGGCTGATATGTTCTTACTAAGTCTTGCCTTGTACGTCTCTTCCACATTCGGGGACGAATGTTCCCAAGGGGGAGATATTGAAATGACCCAAAAGGTTCTTAAAAATGTGCTTCGGAAGTTACCGGAAACTTGTTTAGCTATATCAAAAAAAATCCGTTTCGTTTTTCGAAAATCCGACTTCATATTCTTGTTTAGGGGGTCAAATTGAGTGGGAAATGGGTCTAACCCAAATTTTAGAGCAACCGTATCAAAATCCGAAATTTCCAAGTGAAGCCTTTTTCGAGGGTCTACTTTGGAGGGTCATATCTCCTAGCACACAAATAATTGGGTGGCCCATAACATATCCATGGAAAGCCCTTTGAGTTAGCTACCTAACGCACTTCGTTTCACCTCATTCGGAGTTCGGACGAAGAAGTTATGCCCATTTTCGTAAAATCTGTCCGGCAGGAAATGCAATTTCCAGTGAGCGTTTTTACTGTTCACCCGCCTCATTTTTTTTTCTAAGTGTTGGACCATTTTTCCAAAGGGCATATGTTATTTCCTATATACCATTAGTTCAATTCCCATCTCTAAAACATTTCCCAAAACACCTCTCCCATACTTAGACACATTTTCTCTCAAGTTCTCTCAAGAACCCTAATCCAAAACCTTCCTCAAGATTGAAGAGACTCTTGCTCCAAGTTCCAAGCTTCCATTGAAGACACTCTCAAGACCTTCATAAGAACTCAAGGTATGTGGTGTTGAACTCATGGGTCCTTCCACCCATAGTGCCTAGACTCTATTCTACTCACTAATTCATGGTTTAAGTTAAGATTCATAAATTAGTCTTGTTCTTTGTAATAATTTCCTGCACATTGAATTTTAAACATGAAAAGTGATTGTTTTGAGCATGTTGTGACTCTAGAACTTGAATCTAAATTTGGAATGGATGTGGAGATTTTCATGTGGTATTGTGGGTGTTAAAAGGTGTTGTTGTAGGTTGTTCACTGGTTTGGCTGCATAATTACTACCCTATTTTCCATGCTCTTTGATTCCATTACATGCCTTCAAGGTGTTTGACAAAATGTCCAACTATGGAGAATTGATGAATCGATGCTTTAAAGCTTGAGTTATGAGATGTATGGCAATCCAGAGATGTGTTGATGACAAACTAAGCTTGTGTATATGTTCATTCCATACGTGAGATTGCATTAGAGCCTAATGGGAATTTCCTATATAAAGTGTTGCATGACCATGCCCGGTCCGGGGGAAAAGAACCGGACAACCATGTGAGAGGTTTATATCTCACCACCTAGGATGCTTGGGGTGTGACCAACATCAACCATGTGAGAGGTTTATATCTCACCACCTAGGATGCTTGGGGTGTGACCAACATCAACCATGTGAGGGGTTTATACCTTGCCACCAGGGTGTCCGGGTGTGAACGGCATCCCCCATCCTAAGTTGGGGTTATAGATTGGTTGGATCATGCATACACATATGATATCTACTATTAGTATAGATTTACTTAAACATGTTTTGACTTCACTTTGATCATGCATCCTCATATTGTTATTCATAATGCCTATGAAACTATTTCTTGTATTTCGATTGTGTCCTTGTCTATTGTTGTGTTGCACCCCGCATACTTAGTACATTCCAAGTACTAACGCATATTTTGCCTACATGATGTCACCATGTAGGGACCGGAGCTACTCTTGATCCTTCTCTCCATTCACGTGGCTAGTACGGTGCTTATCCGAGTTTGTTGGTGAGTCCTCAATGATTCGAGGGCTATGTTATGTTTCCTACTCCTATGTTTTGAGACTTTAGCTTGCAATTGTATTTTGACTATGAGGGGAGCCGGTAGTATGTCATGGCCCCCGTCCTATCTATGTATGTAGAGGTGTGTGTTGGACAAGTATTTTGTAAATGAGTTTGACTCTTGTTCTATGATGTCATTTTGAAATGGTTTGCCCTTAGTCCCTATTTCTCGTTAATTAATGTTGATTGTACTTCCGCGACCGATGAAGTGTGATGACAAGTTTGAGAGGCTTGTTTGGGGTTCCTTCAGGTTCCTCATTCGCCATGTCACGTCTAGGCCCTAGGCTTGGGTCGTGACATATAAATCCTCGCTCAGGATGAGTTAGGTGTACTTCCAGATATGGTAGGAAATCCCTTAGAATAATCTTTCCAATGCCGTCGAGTTTGCGCGATTCCGATTCATATGAGTGTGATATGCCCATTTGAAGTTGGGATGTTCAAATGAGGAAATGTCCAAATCCAAATTTTTAAAGGGTGTTTTGGTCTTTTTCGTACCCTATTATTTTAATTCGTTTTTAGTGAATTAATTAAGGATTAAAACTGAATTGGTTCAGTCTTCACAATTGGAAATTTACGCTAGGGTTCTAGAGAGAAGACCGCAAGAGAAAGGAGAAGAGAAAAGCAACATTCTTCGTTTCGTAAGGAATTGATTGTGGATTTCTTCAAGGATTTGATCCTACAAGGTATGTGAGGCTTTTATAACGTTGGGTTTATTCACCCACGTGCCAAACATGTTTATTTCAGCGTGAATTCGTCCTAAAAGAGTTTGAAAGTTGATGTTCTTGAAATGTATTCTTGAATTTGAATGGTTCTTGAGTTGGGCTAAAATTTAGAAGTTTCTGAGATCATTGCGTCAAATTATTGAGTTGGCTGGAGTTAGGCTCTTAGGTACATTTGTTGGGTATCTGTATCTAAAATGAATTTGGGAAAAAGAATCGAGTTTGGGTGAATTGGGCTGGAAAACGGAGAAGAAATTTAGTCGAGAAAATCTGGGCACTGGCTCCGCGTCGCGGACCTGCTCCCCAGATTTGGAAAAAATCATTTCGCGGAGCGGAGCGGTCATGGACCATTCTGCCTCAAAAAGTATTTTCACGACGAAAATTTAAATACATCTCCGCGTCACGGACCTACCCTCAGACAATGAATTTTTTATCTTTTCTTATGTTTGCTATCTAAAAACACTCATAAATATCATGAGATCCTTCCTATCACAAATCACGATCCTTGAATCCATAATTCAATTCAAGGAAAGTTAAGAGTCAAGTTTAGAAGTTACGAAGCAAGTCAAGAGAAGTTCATTAAAGATTTTCAAAAGTCTTTCGCAAACGTTTTAACTTTGTTCTAAGACTTAAGTTTTAAGTTAAGCAAAGAGTAAAGAGTTGAGTTCATTTCTCCAAAACTTACAAGGGAACTAAGTATTCCCAAGAGTTTAAAATGTTTTCACATTTGAACAGGAAAGGGAACATCAATTCCAAAAGAGCTTTTAAGCTAAGTTTTGAGTAATTATCTCAAACCAAAGAAAGAAGTTTGTGTTAAAAACATATGAGCTAAGTATATTTTGAGAGTAGTATTGAGCACCGATATGGGGATGCGAGTTCATATTAGCTCAAGTCTCCATAAACCATGTAGCCATCATGGGTAGTAAAGGATCATACTTTATAGATGACTCATTCAGATGCTTTTAGCATAGACTAGTGGATCCACTTAGTTAAGGCGTCCTATATGACGGCAAAGTATAGGACACTTCTGGCAGCGTGGACAAGATGTTGTATTACCACTTAGGCTTATAGTGGTGGTTGTCGGTTAGAGAATCTCCCACAGAAACTATATTACTTTGATATATGAGTAAAGTTGAGTTTCTTATCGCATATCTTTAACAAATTGAGTTGTTATTTACTGTTCTAAATGCTTTGTTTAAATTGCATTATTATTGTTGTTTTACACTGCATTTTGAGTTGAGTTATTCATGAGTTGAGTAAAGCCAAGGTAAGTGTTCCTTTCAGATCCTTTTCAAGCTTAAGTTGTGTTTAGCATTCCAACTCGCATACTCGTACATTCAATGTACTGATGCTAGTTGGCATGCATCGTCTTTTGATGAAGACGCAGGTAACCAGGATCAGCATCCAGCGCCTCGTTGATCAGGTTGAGCACTTGAGCCTCCTTGCATTCTGGAGGACTCTTTTATCATTTGCTTTCTAGTTTTCAGTCGTTAGGATGATCAGGGGTCCTGTCCCGACATCCCTCTTTGTTTTAGAGGCTTCATAGACAGTTAGTAGTTCAGTTGTTTATAATCTCATATGTTAAGACTTGAGTTGCCATTTTGGCCAACTTGAATGTGGACTTTTAAACATTCTAAGTTATTTTATTTAACAATTGAGTAAGTGCATTTGATTATTGTAATAATGCTTAGAGTCTTCCACTGAGTAGTAAGCCAGGCCAAGGGTTCGCTTGGGGCCAGCAATGGTTCCCAAGTGCTAGCCACGTCTGAGGTGTAGGCTCGGGGCGTGACACACACCAAGCTCCACTCCACTCGCATCACATATCACTTCAAACGGTTGCCCTTAATCAGGTGAAATAATGATAGGTGCGGAAACTAGCTTTGCCTTCAACTCTCCAAATGCTCTCAGACAAGCATCGTCAAAATCAAAGTTACACTCCTTTTCGAGAAATTTGCATAATGGGTGTGCAATTTTGGAGAAACCTTTGATAAACCTCTTATAAAAGCATTAATGCCCAAGAAAAATTCTTACACCTTTAACAGAGATAGGTGGTGTAAGTTTTTCTATTGCCTCGACTTTTGCTCTATCAACCTCAATAACCTTCTTAGAAATCCGATGACCCAGAACTATCCCCTCTTTCACCATGAAGTGGCACTTTCCCAATTGAGTACAAGATTGCGCTCTTCACAGTGTTTAAGTACTTCGGCCAAATGATCCAAACAACCATCAAATGAGTCACCTACCATAGAGAAATCATCCATAAATACCTCAATAGTATCCTCCACCATATCAGAGAATATCGACATCATGCAACGCTGGAAAGTCGTTGGAGCATTACACAACCCAAATGGCATTGGTTTGAAGGCGAAAGTAACAGTCTTCTCTTGGTCTTCCAGAGCTATAGAGATCTAATTATAGCCCGAATAACCATCAAGAAAACAATACCAACCCTTACTAGCAAGGCGGTCCAACATCTGATCCATGAACGGCATAGGGAAGTGGTCCTTTTATGTCCAAGCATTTAATTTCCAATAGTCCATGCATACTCTCCATCCAGTAACTGGCCGCATCGGAACAAGCTTGTTTTTCGCAGTAGGTACCACAATAATCCCACCTTTCTTGGGCACACACTAAACAGGACAAACCCAACTACTATCTGTAATGGGATAAATGACTCCAGCATCCAACCACTTGATGATTTCCTTTTTCACTACCTCTTGCATAGGCGGATTTAGTCTCCTTTGGTGCTCAATACTAGGCTTGTGATCTGGATTCCAAAGCCTCAACTTCTTCCGCATTTAAATCAGCCGCAATGATGACCTGTAAAGTACCATCTCTCCCCAATAAAACATACCTCATATGTGATGGTAGATCCTTTAGCTCCAAATATTGAGCCTCTTCAACAGACAGTTTTGCGGGTGGAGAGTCGTAATTCTTCATATATAACTCTAATATCTTCGGTTTGGAAGAAAATTTGAACCTATCAAGTGCGGCAACTAACTCATCATAGTCTTCAATACCATCACCCTCAAAATTCATCATTACCGTTGCAAGTGCATCAACACCCAACCTCTCTTAATTAGACACATCAGAACCTCGCTCCATAATATGAATCACCACTAACATTGACTTGAGATCGCTTTCCTGCTTCATGGACCTACAGTTACTAAAAGTTACCCCATCACTATTCAATCGAAACTTCATTTTCCCTTTCTCCATATCGACCAAGGCGCGCCCAATAGCAAGGAATGGTCTCCCTAGGATGATGGGAACTTCAAAATCAACCTCACAATCAAGTATTACAAAGTCCGCCAGAAAAATAAACGACTCCACTTTCATAAGTACATCTTGGAGAACACCAATGGGCCTCTTGACAGTTCTATCAGCCATGAGTAATCGCATCGCAGTCGATTTTGGAGCTCCTAAACCCAACTTCTTATAAATAGACACTGGCATCAGATTAATGCTAGCACCCAAATCACTTAATGTCTTCGCAAAATGTAGCAACCCAATGGTATAGGGAATAGTGAAACCACCAGGATTCTCTTTCTTCTACACAAGCGACCTAGTAGCAATAGCACTGCAATGTTGTAACATATCATCATCTTCAAAACTGACGGCCCTCTTCTTAAACTGACATGGGTTGCTAGGAATTGTGCCAGGCTGACGTGGGTTTACTGTAGTGACAACTGATTAAACTGCTGCTCAAGTTGCTTTATCGACATTGCATGGGCATGAACTTTTTGACCGATTCAAGACAAGTCATTTTCCATCTCTTTCACATTCTCATCAGTCGAGTCAAATCTCTTCATCATCTTCTGCATCATATCCTCAATCTGTGACATACTACCTCCAGCTTCCTTATTACCATATTCTCGATTTGCAGGTGGAACATAAGGCCCAACTCTCTCATTTCTATTGCCATAGTTGTTCCGGTTGTAGTTGTTGTCTTGATTGTAGTTCTCATCCCGGACATATTGACCCTCTCAATTGTAGTTACCATAGTTTCAAACTTGGTTTCCTTGACCTTGGCGCCAATTATCTGAATTGGAACCTTAGGCGTTGGCTCAGAAACCCCCCGTCTGATTATTCACCAAGTAAGCATCCTGTTCATAATAGCATTCCTCAACCGGTGGTGGTGGAGTCCTAGTCAAGTAGTTTACCGCATTTACCTTTTCTAGACCTCCACTTACATGATTCAACACCAACCCAAGTTTTTTCCTTATCTAGGCCATCTCCTCACGAATGTCATCAACAAATTGACTAGGCGCAGATTGAACTACAAAAGTGCTTCTTCAAATGTCTAACTGTGCTCTATGCTTTATAATTTCGAGAAATCTTCTCCAGTTTCTCATTGATCTCCTCAAAAGTGTACTCACCATATGATCCTCCAGCGATAGTATCAAGCACAGCCTTACCATTGTCATCTTAACCTCTGTAAAAATACTCATTCAGTGACTCATCATCAATGCAGTGGTTCAGAACACTTCTTATGAATGCAGTGAACCTTTCCCACGAACTACTCATAGATTCTATAGGTAGTGCCATAAAGTTATTGAGTTTATCTTTCTGGTTCACCTTCTTTGAAAATGAAAAGTACCATGCCATCAACAACTTGTGCAATTGGTCTAATGTATGGATTTAGTTATATGGAAGTTTAGAAAACCACACTGCAGCATCACCGGTCAATGATAGAGGGAAAACTCTCCACCCTATGACATTCATATCCAACTCCGATCGCCCCACGCAACTCTTGAAAACACTCATCAACTTGGCCATGTGCCCATGCAGATCTTCTGAAGCCATACCAGAAAATAAACCCCTCACTGTAAGCATCTGCATCAAACTACTAGTCACCACGAATGTTTGCCTTGGAGGTAGAGGAGGAAGAACAATGGGTCCTTCAAATTTGACAGTGTTAAATTCGACCTTGTAATTATCACGCAGTCTTGGTTCAGGTGGATCATGCACCCTCAATGCATCTCCAAGTAGATTATCACCCTGAACCTGAACATTCTCATTATTAACTTGTTCCTCAGGTTCATCTATGATTGGATTATATTGGACCCCTTGATTATTCATCTTTCTCAAAGTTTTGCTCAACTCTAGATCGTATAGGGTCAGTAGTTCACCTCGACTCCGTGTACTTGGCATACACTAGACCAAAAACCTGAAGAAAATGAAAAAAAAGAAAACGTAAAGATAGGAAATAATTGACTAAATTTCAATAATGTAGTTAAACTTAATCTAAAAGCCTTATTCCCCGGCAGTGGCACCAAAATTTGATACGCTCAAATTACACCTTCCTAAAGAAGTATAAGCGATCGTTGTCAAATAAAGAACACAACTTATAGGTTAGGGTCGATCCCACAAGGAATATGGTTTAGACTTAAAGTTAACTCACTATTATATCCGTTTAGTCAAGTTATTTCTGAGACAAGTAAGTAAAGGGGGGAATTTGTGAAACAAATAACTGATGATTGTTTAAGTAACAAGTGAGCAATATTCGAACTTTGTGTTATTGATGAGTGAAAGAAACTAGGGTATATGTGTTCCCCATAAGCTCTTAACGCGGTAATCCTAATCATAGTAATTATTTCCTAGTGTATCACATGCAAAGTGGTAAGATATGTATCCCTATGTGCTTGGTCCGCCAAATAGGGAATTTCACTCTGAACTTTGGTCCGGCTACGTAAGTATAATTTACTAACCCTTACATTTACCTCAGATTAGACATCACATCAATGTGTGGCTTAGTTTTCACCCTCGCACCAATTGACACTAGACTATTACATAGTATCACACTAAATCTCTGTTGATAATTCTTTTCTTATTAACTATCTCCTTGGTCCGGCAAATAGTAACAAGGCGAGTTCTAACGTTGGCCACCGTTAAAAAGACTTCAAAATGAAAGAATTACCAATACATGCATCAACACTAGTAAAAAATTACTTAGTTATTATTCATACGTTGTTAATTGCTCATGGTTCATAGAACCCTAGTTGTGGATTTAGTTAGTCATGCTTGAAAGAACACAATTCATATTTTTAGAAGAAGAATTCATGGACTTACGTATTGATTAGAACAAACCCGTAATCTCTAATTGAAATTCAAAGCAAAAATCTTATAAACCGAAATTAGAAAATCAAATTGCCAAATTTTGCAAGTTAATTCCCAAGAAAATACCAAGAACTAAAAGTATACAATGGTGTCTAACCCCTAAAAACGAGGTTTACATACCCTATTTATAGAAAAACTTGTCTTAAACAAAAAGGAAACAAAATAAGGAAATAAAACTTCTGGACACGGCTTCGATTTATAAGATCGACCAACAATCCCTAGGTCCCTTCTGTAGCTTAATACTTAGAACTTTTCCATAGAGGCTGGAACTTTCAACTTTCATATACAAATGACGGATGTGCAGCATGAACCGTAGGTTGACCTACTGTCCATGGGTCCCCTTCTGTGGCTCCACACTTAGAACTTTTCATCAGGTACTAGAACTTTAAATCCCAATGATCATTGATGAATGTGTAACACCTACGCTCTGTCACTCGCCTCCGTAGTTCCACACTTGGTTAGACTTCCCTGATGATCATTCCACACCTACCCACGACGGACTATGACTGGACCTATGGTCTATACGTTACCTTTGTGGGTGGCTCCTTCTACAAAATTTCAGTTGTCATCTCTCTCGACCTCGTCCAAGCCTATTTCCAGCAAATATACACAATAAACATTAATTCTAATAAAAAATGGCCCTAAACACACACAACTCTTAAGTGAAATGTATTAAAAATACTATAAACTCGCAGTATATCATTGACTCAGGCAGGGATAGAAACTCTGAAATTTTATGGGTCAAAGATGGAGAAAGATCCTCAAGAGTTTATAGATGAGGTCTTTAAGGTGTTGGACTTTTTGGGAGTGACTCCGGTAAAGAAGGCGAAGTTAGCTTCTTATCAACTCAAAGGGGTTTCTCAAGTTTGGTTTAATAAATAGAAAAAGGCTAGAACGGTAGGAATGGGTCCCATAGAGTGGGAAGGGTTCAAGAGTGCCTTTCTAGATAGGTTCTTCCCTTTAGACAGGAGAGAAGATTTAGTGCTTGATTTCATTAACCTTAGGCAAGGTAATATGAGTGTTAAGGAATATGCATTGAGGTTCACCCAATTGTCTAAGTATGCTCCAATTCTAGTGTCTGATCCTAGATCAGGAATGAGTAAGTTTGTGTCGGGGGTGTCTGATTTAGCAGTGAAAGAATGTCGTACAGACATGCTTGATCATGATAGGAATATTTCTCGTATTATGAATCATGCTCAACAAATCGAGGAAAAGAAACTTTAAGTAATTTTTAGGGAGAAAAAGAGGTTTAGGATTGATGATGATAATTCTTCTCTTAAAGGGTTCTCAAGACAAGGTCCTTCTAGGATTTCCCCAAGCTATAACTTAGAAAGGGTGTCCAACCCCTAAGTCTCAAGGAAAGAAGAGTAAACCCCTATTTCTTGCTTATGCTAGATGTGGCAAAAGATATGAGGGTAGATGTTTCACCGGTATGGAGGGTTGTTATGATTGTGGTGAGAGTGGCCACAAGATGAGAGATTGTCCAAGGATGAAGGCTAAGGGAAGAGAGAAGAAGCAAATTAGGTTTTATGCTCTCCAAGATAGAGGTGAACAAGAGTGCCCTCCGAATGTTGTTCCCGATATGTGTTTTATGCTTATTTAGATTCTGGTGTTGCTTGTCTTTTGTGACTTGATAGACTTGGCATGATAGCCTTTGATGTTGCCTTTAGTTTGGTTGGGTTGCATTAGGGTTATATTATTTAATGGTAGAACCCGACTTAGTCATGATGAGTTTTGGGGTATGTTAATAGATTTTGTGAATAGAGTGTTTGAGTAATGCCTAGATGTGTTGAGAGAATAGACTCCTAAAAAGGTTAGTAGTGTAATTCACCATGGTTTGGGATAATATTGTGTAATGGATGTGAAAGCTTAGTGATGGCTTAATTCGACCTTAGAAGTAAAAGAAATGATACTTAGAAGAGTTTGTATAGACTTACTCCCAAGGGGGGAATGATGTGCTTAGATAGCAAGGTCATTGAGTGTTCTTGATGTTCATGATTTAGGTTTTCTTGAAATTCTCACCTTGAGAAGTGTAGTGAGTTTGGGAAGTTTAGTCCCAGTTTTTGTAGGCTCATATAAGATATTGAGTGGAGTTGGTAAGGTTGTTTGTTTACTAGAGTTGCTTAATGAGTGGTACTGGTGTATATGGTTTTTCCATGTCTCTTGGATATAGAAGGGTGTTGGAGATCCGACATTCATAAATTCCTTAAGAAAAGTTGGGAGTTAATGAGAATTACTCTAATTTAGAAATACCGGTAAGGATCCGAGACCGGCAAGTCAAGAGATTGAGAAACAAAGAAATAGCTTCCGTGAAGGCTTTATGGAGAAATCACTTAGTTAAGGGTGCTACTTGGGAGGCCGAGACGGATATGAAGTCCCAATATCCTCATCTCTTTCCTTCTACTCCTATTCAAGCTTGAGGTAAGTAGTTCCTCTTGAGTTTTAGTATTTGTGAGTCATGTGTGTATATGTGTTTTTCCATGATTTCCTTGTGTTATGCACGTTCTTGAGAAATTCATGACTAGTAAGAAAATGAGTTTTCATGATTTATGTTCCTCATGTTGTTGTGCATTTAGTATGAGTTGCCTATTGGATTTCATGAGATGAATTGATGAACATGCTTTAGTATGCTTTTGAGAGTAATTGCATATTGGCTCCATGATATTATGTTAAGCATGCTTTTAGTTGGAGAAGGTATTTCCTTCTATGAATATGAGAAATGTTGAGTTCCATGCATAATGGGTTGTTAGATGTAGTTCCTACTTCCTTGTGTTGCATTGATTATGTTTGAGTTGGAGTTGATGTTTCCTCCTTTGAATTGTGCATTATGTTGATGTTGCATGCATGATGGGCGGATAGTCTTGAGTCTTTACTTCCGTAAGATGTCTAGATCATCATTCAAGGACGAATGTTCCCAAGGGGGAGATATTGTAACACCGCGGAAACTAGTAGGCTAAACTAGAGCTTAACATTAGGGTTAAAGTCGTAAAACTAACTCCCCATACTTAGAATAGAGATTTTTGTGTTAGAACGTCAAGGTACGACCCCCTAAGGACCAACTATGGGTCCTTGAGGAGGACCTTAGAACTACCCAAAACAGTGCCACCCACGAGGCTATTTATGCCCCGTGGATAGAGCCACGCCCCATAGGTAGGCAGCGTGGGTGAGCGCCTCCTTGAATCTGCCTAAGGCAATGTCCACGGGCAGGACCCACGCCTCATGGATGGGTCCACACCTCATGGATGGAGGCGTAGGTGCCAAGCATAAACATGTCAACTTACAGACCCCAACCCACAATTGACCAGCATGCCCCGTGGGTCCACTCACCGTTCGTAGGCATGGTCTCGTGAGTGAGGCAATAGGTTAGTTCTAAGCGGTTAAGTGAGGGCTTAATGAAACTTTTCGGAATCAATTAGGGATTAAGTGGTGTCATTTTAACCTCATTTCGACCACCTATATAAAGACTTTAGACCCTTAATTAAGTGATTCCAAATCATTATTTCAAGACCCCAAAAAGAAACCCAATTGTTTCTCAAAAATCCTCTCTCTAGAAAGAAGAAGAAGAAGAAGAAGAAGAAGAAGAAGAAGAAGAAGAAGAGGATGAGGAGGAGGAGGGGGAGGAGGAGGAGGAGGCGAAGGAGAAGGAGGAGGAGGAGGAGAGGAAGAGGAGGAGGAAGAAGAAGAAGAAGAAGAAGAAGAAGAAGAAGAAGAGGAGGAGGAGGAAAAGAAGAAAAGGAAGAAGAGGACGAGGAAGAAGAAGAGGAAGAGGAAGAAGAAGAAGAAGAAGATGATGATGATGATGATGATGATGAAGAAGAGGTTGCTAGGCTTTGTAATCAAGGTATTATGGCGTATTCATTCATGGATCCATTTCATCCATGAAGCCCTCATGTTTCCCCCAAATTGTGAAGATGAATCCCCAATTCTAGTTAGGGTTCCTTCTTATATTGTGGGTATTGTTGTATGTTGATCCAATTGAGTGGATAATGGTTGCTTATGGTTCATTGTGATGTAATTACATGTTTTTTGTATGAGTATACATGTATTCTTGATTAACCTAAGATTCTAGGGTGAAATTAATATAGTTTGGTTTTATGCCATGAAAGGGGAAATTGAGGGCTTAGATGTGACCTTCTAATAGTGATCAATTTCTGTATGAATTGCTTGAGATTAGAACACCTAGATATGAATTGCTTAAAAGTAAAGCTTGTAGACATTAATTGATTAGATTAGGGCTCATATGATGAATCATTATTAGTAGTGTTGAGATTGAGTTTATATGATGATATATGACTAGAATTGCTTAAGAATGAAGCATGTGGTTAGATTGCCTTGAGAATTTAGCATATATGATGACCATGTGAAGGATTGCTTGAGAGTAAGGCTTGTAGTATGAATGATAATTTCTAGGGCCTTAAGGGTAAAAGCTAATATGAATGAACTAGGAATGTTAAGGCTTTGAGAGTAAAGCTATTATGTATGTTGAATTGTATATGGTGTGATTGTGGAAGAAATTTACCCATATGACCTATTTCATGAGTCTATGAGATCATGCATGTGGTGAATTCATTACTTAAATTGTGATAATATCTATGTCTAATGTAGTCATTCTAGATGTGTTGACTTGATATGAGCTTTGATCCTTGAAAGGGCAAGATATGGTATTATGCATGTTTTATGAAGGCAATGTATATGCTTTTACAACACTTTGAGAGTAAAGTGATTATGATTATGATCTAGTTGTTGTGTTGTTGAAAGGATATTCTAATATACACACTTATGTATGATTATGATATGATGTGAGAGGTTTTATCACTATATGATGATTCTAAGATTGGAAGACTAGTCTCACCTAATGAATTCATATGAAGACAAGGACGGTGAAAGGTTATTCTCACGCATGATCTAATGAGCTATAGTATGAGTTATGTTAGATTAAGTGTCAAGACATTCTTCCATAAATATGAACTTAAGTCAAGACTTAATATGAACTCAAATGGTAATTATACTTAGCCCCGAGTGGGTATTGATATGAGATGAAAGCCCTCACGTTAGTAGAGGTCAGGTTTCTAGTAGTAATCTCTTGATATGGGAGACCTCACGTTAGTAGAGGCTGGTTTCTAGGAGAAATCTCTTGGGATAGAAGCTCTCATGATAGTAGAGGTTGGGTTTCTAGTATCAATCCCCTTATCCCATAAACTACATGCCCCCGTAGGTTACTTAGCTAATGGACCCACCTAAGCTAAGTATGGTTCTACCTTGGGCAAGTATGACAACACTTTTTCGGTGTGGGGTAGACACTGGATTCCATGTGTAGCTCGCATGGTCTATGTCGATTAAGGCTTATCCCATAATAAGAATATGAATTATGAACTATGGTTACTCAAGGAGCTTTACTTAGCATGGGTGGGATTATGGAGTCTTATTCATGTATTGCACAAGTATGCTTTGAGGGTAATTATGGTATGTTCCTCTTATGTTATGATGATCTGTATGTTGATTATAATTATAACTTATGCTTATGATGCATGCTTAATTTGGATTGTAGCTTGAAAGGCCCTTCCAATACATGTGTGACTAAAGGTGAATGTTCCCTTGTCTATGAAGAAATAAGCTAAGGATGATATCCAAAGATGATAAAGATGAATGAGGACCTAAAGTGACTTTCTTAGCATAGGTGTGATTGTGGGATTTTATTCATGCCTTGCACAAGCTTGCCTTGAGGTGGCTTATGAAGTGCTTCTCTTATGTTAGGTTGTTCTAACTGTATTGTTATAGCCTATGTCTTATGATGATGTCTCTTATACTTATGACATATGTTATTGTCTCTTACGATTATGGTATATGTCTTGTGTTGACTAATGCCTCTTATATGCCTATTTTGATGGTTTATGCTAGCCATCATATTTAGTACATTATTGTACTAACGTATACTTTTTCCTACATTCTTATCAAATGTAGGGTTCGGTGATATTGAGTTCCATTCTCATGGCTAGGTTCGTAGTAGATCAAGAAGATAAGTTTTTGGTGAGTCCTCATAGCATCGAGGACTTGATCACCCTTTCCTTTTATGTCTTTTTTTAATGTTAGAACCATTGTATGGGTTATGTCCCAAGAGTTATTGAAAGTTGTTTTAGATGGTTTGAGACAAATGTTAAAGACTTCCGCTTCGTTTTATAAGACTTCAACTGTATTAAAAAATGTTTTAAATTTCCACAGTTTTCTATTATCTTATGTTATGATATGCTAAGTGGCTTACATGGAGCCTTTCGGGGTTCTTTGTGCCTTGTTACATCTAGGGGTACCCCTAGGTCGTGATAGTTTGGAGTTAAAGGAGAATCTTTCATATGAAGAAGTTCCGGTTGAGATTCTAGACCGGAAAGTTCGGAAGTTAAGAAAAAAGGAAGTTGCCTATGTAAAAGTGCTATGGAGGAATCATTAAGTTAAGCGTGCTACTTGGGAGGCCGAGGCCGATATGATGTCCCGATATCCTCATCTCTTTCCTACTACTCCTACTCTAGCTTGAGGTAATGAGTTCCTCATAGTCTATTTGTGTTTTGGAAGTCATGAGTATTTTATGTGTTTCTGTGATTTTTTTATGTTATGCATGTTCATGAAAAGTTAAGCTTGAGAAAATGAGTCAATTTGTTTTATTTTCATCATGTTGTTGTGCATTAAGTATGAGTTGCATATAGACTTCATCAGATGATATGTTGAACATACATTAGCTTTGTTATTGAGTTAAGAATTGCATAAAGGCTCCATGAGAGGATGTGGAGCATGCTTTTAACTTGGAAAAGGCAATTCCTCCTTGAACATGAGAAATGTTGAAATTTCATGAATATTGGGTTGCTAGATGTAGTTCCTAATTCCTTATTATGCATTGAGTATGTTTAGCTTGGAGTCGATGTTTCCTCCTTTGATTATGCACATTTTGATGAGTTGCATGCATGATGTGCCGCTAGCCTTGAGTCTTTTCATTTAAGATATGCCAAGAATATCATTCGAGGACGAATGATCTCAAGTGGGAGATATTGTAACACCCGTAATTCGAAAAAGGGAAATAAAGTAGATTTTGGGAAATTGTAGGTGCCAGCCACGGTGGCCAACCACGGTCAGTGGTAAGGGGTCCGTGGTTCAAGGCCCCAAATTAGTCTTTGACCATGAATGACGGTCGTGCAAGATGGGCCGTTGTCTTGACCATGGTCCTTCGTCAATGGTCCATAGGTTAGGGCCCCCATTTCCCCCAAATCTCTGAAGTTAGTGACGGTTGCACAGGACGGACCGTAGGTCGGTCCACGGTCCGTCGTGTATGGTCCGTGGGTCAGAAACTGGCAGTTATTTTCAGGGTCTTTTCCTAATTAATTAGTTCCTATATTATGTTGTTTTACCTATGTTTCGGACCTCTATATAAGTCTTTTTACCCCCAAATTTCCAAATAGAAATTATTCTCTCCAAACTCACCAAAAAGAAGAACTCCAAATATTCTCTCTAGTAACTTGAATAAGAAGGATTCACCTAGGGTTTCAAGCTAAGGTTTACATTCCTCCATTGAAGGCTAGCACTTAGATTCAAGGTATGGTAGTTTTCATCCATCGATTCCTTCCATCCATGGAGTTCCCGAATTCCTCTATTTCAAAAGGTAAAATTCCCCAATTAAGTTAGGATTTTCTTCAATTGCCATGGATTCTCTTTATTATTGATCTAAAGGATTGAATTATGTTTCAATATGCATGAATTGATGAATTACTATGGTTTTATGATGTTTTCCCCTATGAACCCATGTAATCCCCATGTTTTCAAGTTATGAATCATATGATGTGGGATTTTGATCTTCGGGGAAGAGTTTTATGAAATTAAGTATGTCTTGCTAGCTTTACATGAATTTATGATGAAATCCATATCTAACCTATGTTTTCAAAGTATAGATGATGTAGAGTGGGTTTTGAACCTCAAGAGGTAAATTATGAACTTATCCATTTTCTCATGAAATCTATGCATTTGTTTTAAGGGTGCTTTGAGAATAAAGTACTAGTGATGATGTTGTAGTTGTGTTGTTGAAAGGACATTCTCATAAACACATACTAGCATGATGTGAAAGGTTTTCTCACATAATAAGGGATTCTTAGGTTGAATGGTTTCTAACCTAATTGAATCAAAGATTAAAAGTGATCATGGATGGTGAAAGGTTTTCTCACGAATAGTCTAAGGAGCTACCCTATGATAAATTGAGTCAAGACTTAATAACTACTCTGTGGGATTTATGCTTAGCACCCAGTGGATATTGATGTGAGATGGAAGCTCTCCCATAGTAGAGGTAGGGTTTCTAGAAGCAATCTCTTGAGATGGAGGTTCTCCCATAGTAGAGGTCGGGTTTCTAGTAACAATCTTCTTATCTCTTAAACTACGTGCCCTTGTAGGATGATTAGTGATGTTTGCGTAATCAAGACACAACTTCTGATGCAAGTGTCTACGATCGTACAATAGTTTAGTAACCCAACCAAGGGTTGGGATCGTTCCCAAGGGAGTGGTTTTGAGAATTAATAGAAAAATAAAATTTAGTTCTACCTAGTCGTAGCTAAAGACATTAACGATTAAAAACATTGCAAATTAAAGAGGGACACAAAAGTGTCAATTAACAATGGGGGGTTATTGTCACAAGTAAGTAAAAACAGCAAAATAAACAAGGATTTCTAAGTAATCAGAGTGGATCTTTGGGATATGACGGGAATACGAGTTAAGCTAGATTATTGGGTACATGCTTTTGATAGAAGATTCATAGAATAATTTTTACTAGGCTAAAATTTAAGGAGGATAAGCTCTCTCTCGAGCAACTTACCCCATTTCCAATGCGTTCCTCTCGGACACCCACTTGCCGCATGAAGACCAGCCTACGCCTTAACCCACTCACTCTCTTGAGCTGAGTGTGTGGGAATGAGACCAAGATTCACTCTCTCGAGCTGAACCTCATGTCGACCCACTCCCACCGGCCATCAATTTAGTACTTTTAGTTTTACGACCTCTTTCTCGAGCAAGACAAAAACACATAAATAAACTTGTATTTGCAACTACAAATTCATTAAATTCATCCACAACTACTACACGAAATCACAATTAAACTATGATTAAACTATCAGCAAGCAAGGCCCAATAATTATCTTAACTCATATTCACTAAATCACACCCCAAGAATTGGGATTTTTAGCCACACATGTATAAGAGATAGAAATTTATACCAAATTGAGCTCGCATTCAACTGGGTATAAAGATTTAAGTCTTGATACAGGCCAAAATTGAAGAATCCAAGAGACCCAAATTCAAATCTTGAAGATGAAACCCTTTGGATCTTCAAGTCTTCGAAACCCTCTCAAATTTAGAGAAAACATATCAAAAAGTACTATTCTATATGAAAATTATAATAATTGTTCGACCCTTAAAACTACAACTCTAACTAGTATTTATAGTTTTCACAGATTTGTGTTGCAGCAGATAATTCGGCGTCGTTAGTTGGAATCGCTGATCAACTTGGCGATTCGCCCTTTCGTGTAGTTCATCGCCGTCTTGCACCAGCCTTCAGCATCGTCGTGCTCTGGGCCATTAGGCAACATGGTACTGCTTCATGAAACTTCTCGGTGATGCGCCAACTGTTTCATTTTTCCGCCGACTTGATCCTTTCCTTCATGGCTCAGCACACTGGAACAAAAATCAAAGTAAGACCCTTCGGCGACTCACCGAGTGGACTCGGCGATCCTCGGGCCTTCATTTCTTCGTTCTTTTTTCGTTCCTTTTTGTGACGTAATGTCCATGCTTTCCTTCAAACTTCAAATACCTGAAACTTAAGGGTTTTCATTAGATATTGAGATACAATAAGCATTTGAGGACACAGTTTATATTAAAATATAGTTGTAAATGAGTCCAATTTGTGGACTCATCACTTAGCTAGTGGATCCATTTAAGCTAGAAATCCATGGTTCTACCTTAGGCAAGTAGAACAACCATTTTTCTGTGTGGGAGACACCTGGGGATCATATTATAGCTTACATGGTCTCAATGTCGGCTAAGGCTTATTCCCACAAAAACATGAATAATGAACTAAGGTTACTTCAAGAAGTATCATATATGAGCTCAAAGGTTTTAAAGATGATGTTAGCTTGCATTGACCATGTTTTATGAAGGATATTTTCTAACTCCTAATATGTTATGTTTTAACTTGGTCAATTGCATGTCATGAAATGAAATGTACCTTTTAGCATGTTTTAAATGTTTTTATGATGCATAGCTATCATACTTCATGCATTTTTATATTAACTCATACTCTTGCCTACATTTCCCCATATGTAGGGTGCAACAGACAGGGTTCCAGTTTTGTGGCTAGAGCTTGGATTTGATTGATTCCCGAGCTTGGTGAGTCCTCATGGTTCAAGGATGAATTTCCATGGTTTAGTTTCGTTCATGTATTTCTCTTTTGGACATAATGTATGGGCTAGGACTAATTTCATTCGATTGTAATAGATGTCTATGATGAGACAATGTGCCTAGACTTCCGCTTTTCATTTTATAAAAATGTTTGGACTTGAAATGTTGTTTTACTCTTATTGTTCTATTTCTTATGTTATTAGAGTTAAGTGGCTTGTATGGAGTCCTTCGGGGTTCTATATGCCATCTTACATCTAAGGTGTACCCTTGGGTCGTGACACCAATCCAACCTATGTTCTTAACTATGCCATCTCCTCACGAATATAGCCATCGAATTGGTTCTATGTGGCTTGTATTGAAAAAGTACTGCTTGCAGTAGCCGACGTTCTAGTGCTCCATGCTTTATTATTCTTGGAGATCTTTTCAAGTTTCTCAGCAATCTTTTGAAACGTGTTTGCTCCATAAGATCCTCCAACAATAGTATCTAGAACAATTTTCCCATTGTCATCTAGCCCTCGGTAAAAGTAATCCTTGAGCGACTCACCATCAATGTAGCGGTTCGCTACACTTCTGATGAACCCAGTAAATCTATCCCCTAGAGTCACTGACTTACTCCCTAGCTAAGGCTACGATGTTCTTGAGTTTATCCTTGAGCTTCAACTTCTTTGACAGTGGAAAGTATTTCTCCAAAAACATTTTATGCAGCTCTTCCCATGTAAAAACCAAATTATATGGCAGCTCAGACAACCATATGGTAGCATCACTTGTTAACGATAGTGGGAGTACACGTCAGCCGATTGCATTCATATCTAAGTCTGGTCTCCCCACATTGCTTTTGCACACGCTGATGACTTCGCTCAGATGAGCAAAGGCATCCTCCGAAGGTAACCCAACAAACGACCCTCTGGATGTAAGCATTTGCATCATGTTGTTGGTCACCACAAAAGTATGTCCAGGAGGTAGTAGACGAACAACTATAGCACCAGTCGATCCCACAACATCAAAATCTACTCTATAGTTATCATACACATCGGGTGCTTACTAATTTCGCACTCTTTCGGCATGTTCAACTTGAGGGTTCTCTTGAAAATGTCTAGGAACTTCCACTACTCTATGAGGTTGCACTCCAGCAACAACCCTATGACCCTCTCTAATTGGATCATCATGTAGTCCTAGATTTTGGCCTCTTCCAGTCATTCTTTTCATGACCCAGGGGTACACCCTAGATGTAAATGGAGTACAAGACCTTGAGAGACCTCATACAATCCACTTAGCATATCATAACATAAAGTAGTAGAAATGAGCGGGAACTTAAAACATTTTCAACAACATCAAAGTTTTCATAAAACGAAGCGAAAGTCTATTACACTTGTCTCAAACCATCTAAAACATGAATATCTTTGGGACACAGCCCATATAATAGTTCAAAGCATAAAATAAAAGACTTAAGGAAATGGTGGTTAAATCCTTGAATGTTATGAGGACTCACCAATTTTCAAATCTTGCCTCTACTAAGATCCTATCCACGGGGATGAGAATCGATATCGCCAGACACTATTTTTGGAAAATAAATATAGGCAAGAGTATGCGTACAAAAATGTACTAAAAATATGATAGCAGGTATAAACATCAACATAGCATTACTCAACATAAGACATATACTATAAGCATAAGAGATAACAACATAAGTCATAAGCATCATCAATGCATATAAATCATCATACTATAAGAGGTTACACTTCTTAAACTAACCTCAACATATCCTTAGTCAAGACTTGGGTAATCCACATCTAGTCATACATATCAAGGAAGGCAACTCAAGAAACAGTCCAAGCTAAACTATCATCATAATAAGTAAATCTCATATCAAAACATACTTATGATACTTCATTGAAGTAACTGTGTTTCATCATAACTATGCTACTTTGATTAGGGACTAGTCCCTCTTTAGCTATTTCTACAATCCATGGAAGGCATAGCACCTTACCAATCCAAAATAATCATTATACATTGAAGAGTACTACTTTACTAATCCAAGCTAAGTCATTCTCCATGAATGGTTACTATTTACCAATTCAAGTATACCAAGGAAAATCACTTTATTATGCTAGACCAATCTATCATGGAAAGAACCTTACTATAAAAGTCCAATCTATCCAGGGAAGGGTACTATTTCTCAATCCAAGCTTACCATAAATTGGTATGGCCTTACCAATTCAAGCTACCATGCAAACGTCTCATCATGCTAGTTCAAACTATCCAAGGAAGGTTACTATTTCTCAATCCAGGCTACCATGAATTGGTATGGCCTTACCAATACAAGCTACCATGTAAAGCACCTTATTGTGCTTAGTTCAAGCTAACCATTGGAAGGGTACTACTTCATAATCCAAAGCTATCTATGAGATCTACTAACTCAAGCTACCATGAAATAGTCTTGTCTTACCAATTCAAGCTTCATGAAGGGATCTCATATCACTACTTCAAGCCACCATGGATACCATCTCATCATGCTCACCCAAGCTAAGTCTTATCTATCCTAGTTCATAAATGATTTGATTCATTTTAGGAGAGCAAGCCCTTCAACCTAGAATCATTCTATGTGAAAAGCCTTTCACATTTATACATTCATACATTCATAGAGTAAATCATGTGGGTAAACCCCTTCCACAACAATTCTATCTAATATCAATATTCATCATATAAGATTTACTCTAAAAGCCCTACTAATCATACTTCCTCATATAAGCTTTACTCTGAAAGCCCTAATAACCATAATTCGTCAAACATGCCTTGGTCTCAAGATAATTCTAATTTTAAAGCCTACAAGTCCTAATTCATCATGTATACTTGATCTCAATCAATTCATGTCTATAAGCTTTACTTTCAAGCAATTCATGTATATATGCTTCACTCTCAACCAATTCATGTTTATATGCTTCACTCTAAAGCATTTTACAATGTATCTCATCAATCCTAGAAGAATACATCTAAATCCTCAATTTCCCCTTTCATCGAATAAAACTCACTTACATCAATTTTATCTTTCTAGACATGGGTTATGCATGGGTACATGTAAATTTATCCTATAAACATGTAATTCTATCAATTCAATCATAAACAATCATAACTGATGAGTCCACAAATTGGACTCATTTAGGGCTATATTTTGATAGAATTAGTGACTTCAACTGCATATTTTGTTTCAATATCTTATGAAAACCCTTAAGTTTTAGGTATTTGGAGTTTGAGGTAAAGGATGGACACTACTTGGCAAGAAGAAACAAGACGGCTGAAAAAAACAAAGAAATGAAGGCCTGAAGATCGTCAAGCCTAGTTGGCGAGTCGCCAATTGGCCTATAGATTGCCTTTTGTTCCAGTGTGCTGAGCCCTGAAGGGAAAGATCAAGTTGGCAATGAAATGGAGAAGTTGGCATGTCGCCGAGTAGTTCCGTGAAGCAGTACCAAATCGCCGAACGACTCAAAGTGCGAGGAGGCTGAAGGCTAAATCAAAAAGGCGATTAAATCAACCAAAAGGGGGATCGCCGAGTGTATTGGCGATCCTGACTAACTGCGCCGAGTGATCCGCTGCAGCACAAATTTTCAAACACTATAAATACTTGCTTAAATTGTTAACTTAGTATCAAGTCATACACAATTTTTATTCAGACTTAGAATATTTTCAGTTTCAAGTTTTAGAGGGTTTTGGAGATTTTGTTCTAAGACCTTGAAGATTCAAAGGGTTTCAACTCCAACAAATTGGACATGGGTCTGGAAGATTCTTCACTCTTAACGTATTTTTAAATCTTAATTCTTCATACCTAGTTGATGGAAACTAATATTGGTATAAATTTTTATCTCAAAACCTCAATTCTTGGGGTGTGATTTTGTGAATATGGGTTAGATTATCTGTTGGTTCTTGCTTATTGATGGTTTATTTGTTGTTTAAATGCGATTTCATTTATTAGTTGTGTATGAACTTAATGGAATTGTAGTTGCAAATACGATTTCATCTTAGTATTTTTGGCTTGGTCGAGAAAGAGTTCGTAAAACTAAGACTACTAAATTGATAGTTGGTGGTATTCGATCGACATGGTTTCAGCTCGAGAGAGTGAATCCTAGTCCTTCTCCCACATATTCAGCTCGAGAGAGTGAATGGGCTAAGGCGAAGGCTGTGTTTTATGTGGCAACTCGGTGTTCGAGAGAAATTGAGTTGATTTGGGGTAAGTTGCTCGAGAGAAAATTTACCCCCACTATAGTCTAGCCTAGTCACAAATACTCAACAATTTACTAGCAAAAGCATGTACCCGACAATTTAGTCTATCCCATATTCCTATCACATCCCAAGAATCCCATCTCCCTATCTCGTTTTCTTATATTTTTACTATTTTTGTTATTAGCATAATACAAACCCCCATTGATAATTGACGTTTGCGTCACCCCTTTTAGATTTAGTATGTTTATATTCGATAATGTCTATAGCTATGACTAATTAAAACTTAATTTTATTTTTCTATTAATGCTCAAAACCACTCCCTTGGGACTCGACCACAACCCTTGGTTGGGTTACTTTACTATTGTACGATCGTAGACACTTGAATTGGAAGTTGTGTCTTGATTACACAAACATCAAAATGGCGCCACTGCCGGGGAGTGGTGTTATTTGAGAATTCTTAGTTTAGTAAAATTTTTGTTCTTCTTAATCATAGTTTACTTAATTTTTAGTTTTGTTTTGTTTGGTTTTGTAACTATTTCAGGAAAAAAGAGTGAGAATGAAAGCTATGGGAATCAAACGGATCACCCTCTCCTGAAATTGTTGAATCTCAGGGACAATCTCCTAACATTCAAGCAAGTGGGTGATGAAACCATCCAAAAGATGTAGCTAAAATTCCAGGCAGTGCTACATCCATGCCCAAATCATGGGATGTCTGATAAAGTGCTACTAGAGTGCTACTAGAGTGCTTTTATAGGGGTCTTGCACCCAAAAATAGAAGTACCGCTTTTAGAGGGTTGCTTGCTACAGCAACCCTACGAAACAACAACCAAACTCCTCAACGACATGGTTGAGACCAATGAGGAAACAAAGAGAAAACAAGAGTGGGCTACAATGTTAACTCAACTGAATTTCTTAAACAAGAATGTCACGGAATTGGAAGAGTAGTCCACAAAAAAGGATAAGCACTTTCCTTTTTACAAGTGTGAAAGGGGAAAGAATCAGGAAAGTGGGCAAAATGAAGAAATCCTCACTCATTCAACACAAAATAGAAGAACAAGATAAGGTGTTCAAAGTAATAAAAGAGAACATCGAAATGCGGAATCAAACGACAACCTCTAATTCCATGTAATTCAGCTACAGGATGCCCAAATAAACCGATTAATATCAGGTCGCTACGCACCATTTGCCAACGAGTCGCCTAGTTACACCATGGCCGACTCCGAAGATGAGGACTAGGTGTTAACTTGTGTCATACCACGAAGTTAACTAAGGCGTTGTTTTAGAGGCAACCCAAAACCCTGTTTATTGCTTTTCGTTTGTTTTAGAAATAATGGTGTGTTGATTTTGCAGGATGAAGTGTGGAAAGCATTTGGAAAGAAAGAGAATGGCAAGGGAAATGATCAGTTGGCGAGTTGCCAAAGTATTCGGTGACCCGACTCATACCACCGTTTGACAAACCCAATTTAGGTTTGAGTTCTGTAAAACTCGGCGAGTACGAGAAATTACTGGCGATTCGCTGACTTGATCCGCGATTCCGATCTTGTCAGCAGTTTGGAACCCCTCCATAACTGGAGGTCATGTAAAACTCGGCGAGACACATGACCACACGGCTAGTCGCCGAATAGATTAGCGAGTGCGACTAATGTCACCAGATGGACAAGAAACTGGATGGTTTTTCAAGCCAAAGGTTTAAGAGTTTCAAGTCCCTTTACTTTCCCTCATTTTCAAACTTTTCAAACTCACACCTAGCTCGTATTTTCAATATTCATACACTCTTAGAGTTTTTTAGTTGTTGATTTGTGCTCGAAACTTGGATTACATTGCTGCCTAGCTATTCAATTCCATTTTAATCAGCACGAAAGGTTGGTTCCCAAACTCTGAGTTCTTTCTATCGATTTTGTACTCAATGTAATGATATTACCTTGTTGATGTGTGTTGGGCCTCTCTGGTAGGATTAAAATTTTTGTTTGCTTGTTAGATTCACTAATTTTGCCCGTACCGAGTTAAATAGTTAATTCCTGAAAATTGTACCTTGAAAGAGATGAAATTTTGTGGGTTGTGCATGAGTGTCATTGGGTCTAAGCCTAATTTGAGTTGTGCATGCCTTGATTTTGTTTTCGAGGGTTACGGGGTTGAATTCAGGAAGTTGGGTTGAAAATAGGCACATTGGGTCGGTTGGCGACCTGGGTCGAGCTCACCGAACCACTTGGCATTTTTCCTAATGTCCCCATCTCGCCTTTAATTTCATGCTAAATGTGTTGTTGGATTCTGTAACTTTCGGCAAGAGCCTAAGGTCACCAAACGCACTCGGCGTCTCGCCGAAAGACTTCTTGTTCGCCTTTTGTCTGCACCCTTGTATCCTCTGTGCACTGCACTCGGCGCATCGTCTAAGTGGGTGCGTGGTTCATCAACTAGTTTGGTGGAGTTTTTCTGTAGCTGAACTTCTATGCTTTTGTTGGAATATTTTCTAACTCTTTCTCGAAGCTTTGCAGATATGGCTAGACCAAAAGTTGCTGGAAGAAATAGGCCACCCCGACAGATAAGAGCGAATAATTTCAGGAAAGATACATAGCGAATCCTCCTAAGACGGGAAGTGAGGGCAAAAAGCCTAGTTCCAACAAGAGATCTATCCCCCGAGATCCCACTATCCCTTCGTGGACTCGTGGATTCTACAAAGCTATACATTCTTTTTTAGCAGCATATGACTTAGACAATTTTAGCAAGTGAGTTGCAGCTGAACCTTCTGAAGTAGCTCCGGGGACTATTATCCAACTCTAGGCTGACACATGGGGCATTGATGCCCAGACAGATGGAGCGATTGTGTAGACAGGATTTTTCTCTACCTCCCTCTCTGTTTTTCTTTATTTTTAAATTTTGGATAATCTTATTTGCATTTGAGGACAAATATTTTTATTTGTGGTGGGGTAGGGTGGGACCCACCTTGTGTGCGACTATTATTTTTTGATGTTTTGTTGATACATTTGGGTCATTATGCATTCAATATCACTTTATACTGCTTTTTGTGGAATTTTGAGCTTGTCGCTCCTTTTGCTTTGAATAATAAATGATTTTGACCCTTTCGGAAAAAAAATAATTTTTCTAAAATTTTCGCCACCTCTTGTACGTGTGGAATGTGGTTGTTCTTTAGCAAATTTGAGTCTCGATTTTGATCAATATCGATGACTCAAATAGTGCTCATAATCGAACGAACATGAATGAACGGCTACAATGAGACCAAATGAAGTCGCATAGACAATATGTGAACTCTTTGCATCTCGTTGTGACTAGCCAATTATCAAATTGATTGTCTTGCGATGAACGTTGCACACTAGCGAAAGTGTGGAGTCTTGTTTGACTTTAGTGTCGATGCCTTGTGTGATAAGCTTAATGTGAACCATGCATGATAAAACCTAAAATTTGCCCCGTTGGTCCGGTCGACTAGGTAAGGCTATCTCTTGATATGATCTTAGGCAACTTTGAAAAGTGTGAGACAATTTCACATATACCTCTTTTGTGGCCTACCTCGTAAGTGTGTGAACCTCTTTTGAACACCCCTTGAGCCTTATCTTTCTTTGGAAGAAACTTGATGAAAACTAGACCTCTCTTAATCCACTACCTATAATCCTCTTGATTTGTGGTTGATTGAATAGCCAACTTAGGCTAAAAGCCTAAGTTGGGGGTGTGGTGAAAAGATAAGGGAGGTCAAGAAGTGCATAGAAAGTCTCCTTTAACCCATGGTGTTGAGAAAAATGGAACCCCTCCATATGAAAAAAAAGAGAAGAAAATAATGAAAAAGAAAAGTTGTGGAATAAAATACAAAAGGAATGGGGTTCCAAACAATCCATGGAGAGTGAATAAAGGGATAACTTATGAGCACTAGCGAAATTGATGAAAAAAGAGGAAAGGGAGTGTTGTGAGCACCACATTTCATGAGGATGAAAGTCACTGAGCCTAAATGATCATACTTTTGCACTCAGCCCCATTACAAGCCTTGTAAACACCTTTTTGATCTTGAGTGAGCTGAAACAAATGTCGATTGGAAAATACGGGCAAACTTATGGGTGAAAGCATGCATTGTGTTCTTCTTTGTGAAAGTGAGTGTTACATTTGATTCTGAAGCTTTATATGATTAAACCTTTGTGTGTGGAAATGGAATCATCCTTTGTGTGGGGGCATGCGAATATTTTTGTTGAGCTTGAACTTGCATTTGAAGCAAGTATTGCGAGCTTGAAAATCTTTGGTAATTGAGTGTCACAACTTGAATATTTGGGTACACAATTGATCCTTACATGAATAAATTGAGTCTTGTTGTGTACATTCATGATCAAGTCTTGTGTAGCACTGTTTGAGACATCCTTTTTGAACTGTTGAACTTGAGTTTTACTTGAGGACAAGCAAAAGTTTAAGTTGGGGGTGTTGATGAGTCCAGTAATTGGACTCATTTAGGGCTATATTTTGATAGAATTAGTGTCCTCAACTGCATATTTTGTCTCAATATCTGATAAAAACCCTTAAGTTTGAGGTATTTAGAGTTTGAGGCAAAGCATGGACACTACTTGGCAAGAAGGAACAAGGCGGCTGAAAAGAAAAAAGAAATGAAGGCCTCAAGATCGCCGAACCCAATTGGCAAGTCGCCAATTGACCTGGAGATCGCCTTTTGTTCCAATGTGATGAGCCTTGAAGGGAAAGATCAAGTTGGCGATGAGATGGAGAAGTCGGCATGTCATCGAGTAGTTCCACGAAGCAGTACCAAATCGCCCAACAACTCAAAGCGCGAAGAGACTTAAGGCAAAAGCAAGAAAGCGATGAAATTGACCAAAAGGCGGATCGCCGAGTGATCCACTGCAGCACAAATTTTCAAACCCTATAAATACTTGCTTAAATTGTTAACTTAGTATCAAGTCATACACAATTTTTATTCAGACTTAGAATATTTTCAGTTTCATTTTAGAGGGTTTTGGAGACTTTGTTCTAAGACCTTTAAGATTCAAAGGGTTTCAACTTCAAGAAATTGGATGTGGGTCTCAAAGATTCTTCACTCTTGACATGTTTTAAGACTTAATTCTTCATACCCAATTGATGGAAACTGATATTGGTATATATTTTTATCTCTTTTACATGTCTAGCTAAAACCCAAATTCTTTGGGTGTGATTTTATGAATATGAGTTAGATTATCTGTTGGGTCTTGCTTGTTGATGATTTATTTGTTGTTTAAATGTGATTTTGTTTAGTAGTTGTGTATGAACTTAATAGAATTATAGCTGCAAATACGATTTCATCTTAGTGTTTTTGGCTTGCTCGAGAGAGAGGTCGTAAAACTACGACTACTAAATTGATAGCCGGTGGTATTGGGTCGACATGGTTCATCTAGAGAGAGTGAATCTTAGTCCTTCTCCCACACATTCAGCTCGAGAGAGTAAATGGGCTAAGGCGGAGGCTGTGCTTAATGCGGCAACTCGGTGTTCGAGAGAAACTGAATTTATTCGGGGTAAGTTGTTCGAGAGAGAATTTACCCCCACTATAATCTAGCCTAGTCACAAATACTCAACAATTTACTATCAAAAGTATGTACCAGATAATTTAGTCTATCCCGTATTCCTATCACATCCCAAGAATCCCGTCTCCCTATCTCGTCTTCTTGTATTTTTACTATTTTTGTTATTAGCATAATACAAACCCCCATTGATAATTGACGTTTGCGTCACCTCTTTTAGATTTAGTATGTTTATATTCGATAATGTCTATAGTTATGACTAATTAGAACTTAATTTTATTTTTCTATTGATTCTCAAAACCACTCCAATAGGACTCGAATTGGAAGTTGCGTCTTGATTACTCAAACATCAATAACCCACACAATTGGATCAAAACCCATAGCATTAAAAGAAACTCTAACTAGAATTGGGGAATTCTTCTTCTAAATTGGGGAAATCATAGGGGCTCCATGGATGAAAAGCCATCATACCTTGATAACAAAGACCACAATTGCTTGAGGAATGGAGACTTGAGCTTGATCCTAGCTCCAACTCTTTCTTCTTTTTCAAGTTCTAGAGAGATAAATATTTGAGAGAAGAACTTTGGGATTTCTTTTGGGGTTTTGGAAATAATGACTTGAATGGTGAGTTTAAAGGGTTAAAATCACTTATATAGGTGTACTAGGCTTAGGTAATATGACCTAGCTTTATTGTAATGAAAACCGAAAAGACCTAATTTACCCTCCACTTAACAGTGGTCTACCACCCTTCACGAGGGGCTCCACGAGCAGTGGTACCTACCACGAGTCGTGGTGCCTACCACGAGTCGTGGTGCCTACCACGAGCCGTGGTCCCTCTCGTGGTCACCAACTTGTGGATTGGAAGCCACTCCTCGACCCCTAAAAGACTAAGGCACCTTCACGACCTCTCCCACAGCCCATCAAGGCCTTTACGAGCCATCTAGTGGCTTGTGGGGAAGAGGCTAACTTGGGGCAACTTGGTGAAGCTACTGCCTCACCACCACAAGTGGTCCCATGATCCGTGGTGACCACCATGAGCCGTCAAGGCTCTAGTCGGAGGTGGACAGCATATGGTTTTCTACTGCCTATGGTATACGGGGACCACCATGACTCATGGTGCCCTTCACGACTCGTGGGGGCTTCCATAAAGGGTGCCAAGGCTAAAATATCTAGTTCATGCCTTGCACTTAGCCCCTAGCTTGGCCTACTAGATTCCGAGGTGTTACATTATCTCCCCCTTGGGAACATTCTTCCCTGAATGGAATTCTAGGCACCTCTTAATAGGAACGACTCAAGACTAGCAGCCCATCATGCATGCAACTCATCTAAATGCACACAACCAAGGAGGAAACATCAACTGCAAGCTAACCATACTCAATGCATCATATGGGAGGTAGGAACTACATCTAGCAACCCAAAATACATGAAATTTCAACATCTCTCATGTTCAAGGAGGAACTATCATCTTCAAGCTAAAAGCATGCTCAACACAATCTCATGAAGCCTATATGCAATCTATACTCAAAGCATATACCCAGGGAAGAATCTATCAACTCCAAGCTAAGGCATGTTCATCAATTCATCTCATGAAGTCTATAGGCAACTCATACTCAATGCACTACAACATGAGGAAAATCAATCACATAAACTCATTTTCTTGCAAAACACAAGTTTTTCCTCAACATACATAACATAAGAAAATAATGGGAACATCTAAAACATACAACTATCTTGCTATCTAAGCACACCATCTCCCTCTTGGGAGAAAGCCTAAATGGACTTCCTAGGCACCGCTTCTTTCAATTTAGCTAAGGTCGGATCAAGACATCACTAAGCTTTCACATCCATCACACAAGACGATTCTAAACCATGGTGAACTATAACACCACCCTTGGAGGAGTCTATTAACTAAGCATATCTAGGCATTATCTAAATACCATATTCATCAAATTCTTACATGTCGTCGGGGCATTAGTCAAACCAGACGACATTACCACAAACTTATAATGATCATATCAGGTTAAGCCGTTATCGAGAAATCATCATCCTTCACCCTCAATTGGTGGTAACCCAACCTAAGGTCAACTTTTAAAAGGTAACTAGCTTCTTAGAGTTGGTCAACACTAAAGTCTATCTCTCTCACTCTAACTAGGTGATAAAGGCAACCCTTAGAAATCATCCTTCTAGCCTTCATATAAGACATATACTGACCTATAGGCATAGAATTTTCCCCCTTCCACTCTAGGATAGGCTCGTTCGGGAACTAAAATACGACTACACATGTTCTACAATCAATAGAAACATAACAATAGTGCAACCAATCCATACTAAGGACAACATCAAGACCTAACATATCAAGTCCTATCAAGTCACAAAACAAAAATCAGCATCAGAATCTAATAAAGCATATACATCAAGCTAGGAAAACATTCAACATACCGATAGCCACATCTGGAGGACACTTTTGTTCACCTCAAGCCTAGAGAGCGTAGAACCTGTTTTGGCTTGGAGCATTTGCATATGAACCACTAGGAAGAACTTTCTTACCCTCTCTTCTCTTAGCCTTCATCATTGGACATTCCTTTATTTTGTGACCACTTTCACCGCAACTAAAGCAACCTTCTGTGTCGGCTAGACACCTACCCTCATGCCTCTTCCCACACCTAACACAAGTAGATAATAGGGATTCACTACTAATTCCTTGAGGTTTAGGGTTATACATCCTGTCTTCATTATAACTAGGAGCATTGGAGAAACCTTGCCCGAAAAACCTTAGTCTATACCTAGGACGACCATGTCCATCGAACCTTGCATGAGAGGAATGATCATCATCACTTCTAGGCCTCTTTTTCTCCCTAGACCTCCATTTAAGTTTCTCTTCTTCAATCTATTAGGCATGAGTCATAAGACGAGCAATATCCATGTCATGAACAAGCATAGTCGTACGACATTCTTTCACTACTAAATTAGACACACCCAACACAAACTTACTCATTCTCGACCTAGGGTCGGCCACTATAGATGGATCATATTTTGGCAATTGAGTGAACCTCAAAACATATTCCTTAACACTCATATTACCTTGCCGAAGATTAATAAACTCAAGTACCATAGCCTCTCTCATCTCAAGAGGGAAGAAACTATCAATAAAAACATTTTTAAATCTTTCCCACTCTATGGGACCTGCTTCTACTGACCTTGCTTCTTTCCATTGGTTGAACCAAACTTGAGCAATGCCCTTAAGTTGATAAGCGGCTAATTCCGCCTTTTCTACCGGAGTCACTCCCATAATGTCCAACACCTTATAGATCTCATCTATGAACTCTTGAGGATCCTCTTAGACTTTTGAACCATTAAATTCTGGAGGGTCCATTCTAGTAAAGTCCATCACTCTTGATGTCATTGTACCCACATTTGGGTTCACGGGGTTCACAACTTCCCTATTGGCTTGAGCCAACACTTGAAAAGCCGCCCTAAACTCCATATTTGTTACATTCTCAGCCATAGGGTCAATCGGAGCTTGAGGAGAAGCTTCTTGATCCACATTGTCTTCCTCATTCCTTCTAGCTTTAGCCCTGTTGACACCCAATTTTGACCCTCCCCGATAGGAATTAGTTTTTAAGCTTCTTTGATTCCCAATAGCTTGCAACAATTGGCTTTAGGAGGTTCAAATATTTTTTCAAGTTACTTTTAAGGATTTTAGTTACTTTCCATAATATTTTAAATATTTCAAATAATAAATATATGTATATTTTATATATATAATTAATATATCTTATAAACAAAAATCACCTCAAGATTTTACTTTTTTTAGATAAGTACTTTATTAATTTAGTTTAAATCATGATTGCTATTTTGAATATTAGTTCGTATTTTAAAGCAATAACTTTGTAATCAAGTTGATTATTTTATATCGTTAGAATTAAGAGTTCATTAATTAATTTCTACTAACTCGTCTTTTATTTAGTTTTTAGCCCAATCACCAATTAATTCAAATTGGCTATGTCCTTAACTTCACTTGGCCAAATTTGTAATCTACTTGGTTATTTTTCAAAGTTCAAATCTAACTAATATATTGCTCCACTTCTTGAACCAATTCAGACTAATTTTGAGCCCATTCCAGGCCCAATTTATTCACTTCAATCAGCAGCCCACAACACTCCTTCAACCCACTCTAACAATACATTACATACAACAACAAACAGCAATACCCAACCCCATGCGTATCTTCTTCTTCCAGAAATTCCAGGAGTTTCAGCAGCCCAGTGAACCCAAAAAATCAAAACCCATACGCCCAAGATCAGTCCAGAATTGCGAACCCGAAGCCCAGCAACCTCTCACGTGATTCTCCATTGCTCTCCGTACAAGAACGTTGGAGAGTCATCCAACGTGTCTGCATCTCATCGCTCATTTGTCCTTGCTTTTCAAATCAATCGGCTCTCATGTTGAATCCGTTGGGAATTCATACTAAAGGAGCTGGCCAGCCTTATCTCTTGGGAGATTTTTGAATTTCAAACTTCGAATCCCGAAAGATCCACCCATTTGTCTCCCTTTCGAATCCCAATCTTTCCTCTTATAAATACTCATCCCTTTTACTGTTTTAGGGGGGCTTTTCTTTTTTTTTCTTTTGGAGATGAACTAAGGCACGAATTTCTTATTCCAAGAACGACAATTTCACGCTCTACTACCATAAGCTTAGAAAGGGGAAATCCCTAGAACAACTTAGTTAATTTTTTTACAAGTCTTGGTTGATCGAATTCGAAGGCATTTCCAGAGAGATTCCGTTGGTGGTGAGTTAGTCGCCTCGAAGCTCGTTGTCTTAGTCCGCTGCGTCCAAAAAGGTAATCTCCATTTATTTTATTGTTTGGTGCGTCAATTGCTCGATCCTTGGCTGTAAAAATGTTTAAATGAGGAGATTTTGGGCGTATTTCGATTGATTGTTGGCTGTGAATCAGTAGCATAGATGATCCGTTCATTCATAGCTTATTCGTTCGTTTTCAACCCTTTATGCTTGAGATTTGATGATCCTATTTGACGTTGAGTTGGCTTTTTCTGGATTATTTTTCCCTTGTTCCTTTCTGTTAGTTTAGTTGTTAATTTATGAATCTAGTTTATGTGGTTTCTCAATATGATATGCGGAAGTATTCAATATGTTTTCAATAGTATAAATTGTGTGAGTTTGAGTAATTTACTTTTTTTTATGGCATAGGCTCCTTCTACATGCGAACTAACGTCTTAGTACATGTGTTAATTGTTCACATCTTTAAAATCCTGATATGTTTACATCTCTAAAATCTTGCTTCTAGCAGTGTTGGTTGCGTATTCTTAATGATCCTTCCTGTCAAAATTAGTAGTTTCAAGTATATGAAGATAAGCTTACACATAATAAATGAGTTAATGGCCATATGTGACTACCTTTGTTGTTAATCCATCCGTTATGCTTTCATATTAAATCTCTGTTTCCTAGTCCAGTTTTTGCTTTAATTACCTCTAGTCATGTTATACCTCTATGTGGTTCCTAGTCTAATTATTGTTTTAAGATGTGGATTATTATAATATGTTGATTGTTTCTATATTTTTTAATTGCCTAGATGTGTGATAATGAATAGTCTTGCCATTTATTATTACAGTCCAATATGTCGTTGTGTGATTCCCTTTTGTAGTATTGTATGTTAATGTGCACTTTTCTTGAGATAATGCATATTTTCCAGTAAGTTAGCTTCCTTCTTCCTATGTTATATTAGTTGGATTATATATTAACTCATTTCTTTTATTTATGTTGCATGTAAATCTGCCCGAGTTCATCATGAACTCCTATTTTCCTCTCTTCGCATTTCGAGAGAGCCCTAAAGGCTCAAACTCCTTTATTGAGTCAACCGGCCATTGAAAATCGACGTATAGGTCCTGGAGTCGAAAAAATATTGGAGCACATTGGAGAACTGCAAAAATTGGGCCAAAGGCCCACTCTTAATTCCAAAATTGTATTTTGTTATTTATTGGGCCTAAGCCCATTTAGTCGTTACTCTTATTTCTGTTAGATATCTAGGACAGGTGAAAGAATTGGGCCTAAGACCCAAATATAAAAATACATTTCTTTTATGTTAGTTTAGGACAGGCGCAGATGAATCAAATGGGCTAAAGGCCCAAAACGAAAATGGGCCCAAGTATTGGCCCAGGCGGACAGAAAAACCAAACTTGGGCCCAAGTCTCTTTCCCTATTCATTCTTATTATGTTTATTTACTTGTTAATATTTGTCGTTAATCTTAAGGTCGAAAATATTCAAATCCCTGAAAGACACCCATTTTGAATTAATTACTTAACTAAATTACTCATCTTTCACTTGACTTAAAAAATAAATAAATAAATAAGTTTATGAAATACTTCACTTAGATAATATTTCATTATTTTTTCTATTTAAATAGGTCTCAACTATAAAGTAGTTCACTTTCGCAATTCAAGATAAGTTAAAATATTTTGGCCAAATAATTAGTTGCCGGATAACCGTATATTAGCGGGCATTTTGGGTGTCTTCAAACCATTCCCGAAATGCTAATAAGAACCCCCGAACCCCCCTTAAGTATTTTCAATTGATTCCCTGTTTTAATCTATTGAAAATTAGTTTTCTTGATTTTTCTTAAAAATTAAGTGGCGACTCTTAAAACCAGTCTTAGTATATTTTTAAATAAAACAAGCCCTTGTAGTAGTCATATCTTGTAGACCAACGGGTAAAGATTAGGAGAAAGACCTTATAGAGTTAAACTCTATGGCACGACTTAGAGTAATCAAGAAGTGAAGTTTCCTAAGCATCTAGTATCCTCTCATTCATAAATGTGGCGCGCTTTACACTTATGAACAAGACTCTATTTGACGTGGTTTTGAGACATCTTAGAATCATTCTAAACTTTGTGCTCTGATTACTAAGTTTGTCACGACCCAGGGGTACACCCTAGATGTAACATGGCGTACAACACCCCGAGAGGCCTCATACAAACCACTTAGCATATCATAACAAAAAGTAATAGAAATGAGCGGGAATTTAAAACAATTTCAACAAAATCAAAGTTTTCATAAAACGAAGTGGAAGTCTATTACACTTGTCTCAAACCATCTAAAACATGAATATCTTTGGGAAACATCCCATACAATAGTTCAAAACATAAAATGAAAGACATAAGGAAATAGTGGTCAAATCCTCGAATGTTATGAGGACTCACCAATCTTCAAATCTTGCCTCTACTAAGATCCTAGCCACGGGGATGAGAATTGATATTGCTAGACCCTACATTTGGATAAGAAATGTCGGCAAGAGTATGTGTTAGTACAAACATGTACTAAATATGATATCTTGCATAAACATCAACAGTGGCATAACATAGGCCTTAGTAACATATACCATAAGCATAAGAGATAACAACATAAGTCATAAGCATCATCAATGCACATAAATCATCATACTATAAGAGGAACACTTCTTGAAGTAACCTCAACCTATCCTTTGTCAAGACTTGGGTAATCCATCTCTAGTCATATATATCAAGGAAGGCAACTCAAGCAACAACCCAAGCTAAACTATCATCATAACAAGTAAATCTCATAGTAAAACATACTTACGATACTTCTTTGAAGTAACCTTGTTTCATCATAACTATGGTACTTTTATTAGGGACTAGTCCCTCTTTAAATATGTCTACTATCCATGGAAGGCATATCATCTTACAATACTAAAAACTGCTAAAAAACGACGGACAAAAAAGTGATGGACGGTGTCGCTCCAAAAAGTGAAGCCATTTGCCACACTGTCCGTCGATTTTTAATTAAAATAATTCTTATTAAAAAATTTTACAAAAAGCGACGGATGGCATCTCTTAGTCTGTTGCTTTTTTTGGCAGATTTTTGCACCAAATGTATATATATATATATATATATAATTATTTATTTAATATATATAAAGACGACGTCCATCGCTTTTTATTAAAAATAATTATTTATAACTTAAACAATAAATACTATGTCCATTGTTTTTTTTATTTTATTTTATTAATTATGTTTTTTCAAAAGCGACGGACGACATCTCTTAGTCCGTCGCTTTTTGATCAAAATATCTAGTCAAACATTTTTAACAAGCGACGGACACCGTCTCTCAATCCGTCGCTTTTTGGTCAAAATGTTGGTCAAATATTTTTAAAAAAGAGACATTGTCCGTCACTTTTTTAAAATTATGTTGAACCAAAAGCGGGTTTTTCCCCATTTTCCCATCTCTCTTTCTCTCTCTTCTCTCCCTTCTCTCTAAAACCAGATGTGCCACCGCCACCCCACGCCGCCCCACATCATCGTCGCCCTTCTCTCCCCGAGCACTAGTTCCATCACTGCCTTGCCCCGTCGGCGCCGCCACCCGTCATCCCCGCTGCCTCTTTTTCTTAGATTGTTAAGGTTAGGGTTTAATTTTAGTTTTTTTCAATTCTAGTAATATTTGATTTGTTATAAGTTAGTATGTTATTTTAGTTTATTAAATTTTGGTATTCAATTATTAATTTGTATATTTGATTATTGTTAGTTAGGGAGAGAATTGGGGATTTTTTATTTTAGGATTTTCATTTAAATTGGGGATTTTTTTTAATATAATCGTGAATTGAGTATTAGAAGTTAGAACTAACAAATAATTAGAAGTTAGGTTAATTGAATTTTCCAACTTTGAAATTCTTAAATTTAGTAGTTTTGAAAGTTAAAGTTAGAAAAATATTGAATTGTATATGAAAGTTAGATTATTTTGACGTTAGAAAAATATTGGATAGTATATGAAAGTTGAAATTAGATTAGTTGAATTTTCCAACTTGGAAATTCTTGAATTTAGTAAGTTTGAAAGTTGAAGTTAGAAAAATCTTAGATTGTACATGAAAGTTAGATTACTTTGAAGTTAGAAAAGTGTTGGATAGTATATGAAAGTTGAAATTAGGTTGAACTTAGAAATTCTTGAATTTGAAGTTTATATAGAACTAATTTTAGAAATTAGATATGAACTTGAATTTTTGTAGAACTTTAGAACTTTAGGTTGTGAACTTTAGATATCTTGAATTATTTTAGGATTTTAGAACTTAGGTTGTGAACTTTAGAAATCTTGAATTATTGTAGGACTTCAGAACTTTTGAGAACTTCAATTTTTGTAGGATTTTAGAACTTTAGGTTGTGAACTTTAGAAACCTTGAATTATTGTAGGATTTTAGAACTTTAGGTTGTGAATTTTAGAATCTTGAATTATTGTAGGATTTTAGAACTTTAGGTTGTGAACTTTAGAAATCTTGAATTTATTGTAGGGTTTTAAAACTTTAGGTTGTGAATTTTAGAAATCTTGAATTATTGTAGGATTTTAGAACTTTAGGTTGTGAACGCAAGAAATCTTGAATTATTGTAGAATTTTAGAACTTTAAGTAGTGAACTTTAGAGGACTTGAATTTTGAAGGATTTTAGAACTTTAAGTTGTGAACTTTAGGGAACTTGAATTTTTGTTGGATTTTAAAACTTTAGGTTGTGAACTTTAGAAATCTTGAATTATTATAGGATTTTAGAACTTTAAGTTGTGAACTTTAGAGAACTTGAATTTTCATAGGATTTTAGAACTTTAGAAAAAATCTTAAATTATTGTAGGATTTTAGAACTTTAGAAAAAATCTTAAATTATTGTAGGATTTTAGAACTTTAAGTTGTGAACTTTAGAGAACTTAAATTTTTGTAGGATTTTAGAATTGGGAAAAGGTAGAAGAGACTATGACTCAAATCCCAGAGACACACCTTAACTAAACTAAGGTCCTATTACCCCCCTGAACTCTTTTTTTTTTTGTAATTTTGTACACCTTTTTGGCTTATGTGGCATCCAAATATCTCCCAGGCGCCTCAACTGCGTGGAGTCACGGGGTGTTGCACATAAGCCAAAAAGGTGTACAATATTATATATAAAATGAGTTTGGGGGGGTAAAAGGACCTTAGTTTAGTTAAGGTGTGTCTCTGAGATTTTGGTCATAGTCTAGGGAGGTACTTGTTCCTTCTCCCTTTTAGAATTTTAGGTTGTGAACATAAGAAATCTTGAATTATTGTAAAATTTTAGAACTTTAGGTTGTGAACGTTATAAATCTTGAATTATCGTAGAATTTTAGAACTTTAAGTTGTGAACTTTAGAGAACTTGAATTTTTGTAGGATTATAGAACTTTAAGTTGTGAACTTTAGAGTACTAGAATTTTTATAGGATTTCAGAAATTTAGGTTATGAACATAAGAAATCTTGAATTATTGTAGGATTATAGAACTTTAAGTTGTGAACTTTAGAAATCTCAAATTATTGTGGGATTTTAGAACTTTAAGTTGTGAACTTTAGAAATCTTGAATTATTGTAAGATTTTAAATTTTAGGTTGTGAACTTTAGGAATCTTAATTTATAGAATGTATGAACTAATTATTAGGTTGAACTTTAGAAATCTTGATAAAATATAATCTTTATGAACTATTTAATTAATCTTGAACATAATTTGAACTTAATTAAGACTTTGAACTTAATTTGAAGTTTAAATTACTTGAAATCTTATTGACCTTGATATACTTGAATTTAATTAGAACTTTGAACTTTATTTATAATAACTTGAACTTAATTAGGAATCTGAACTTAAAATCTTGTTGAGCTTAATTGGAACTTAATAATTGAACTTTATTAGAACTTGAACTTAATTAGAAATTTAAATTTAATTTGAACTTTGAAGTACTTAAAATCTCATTGACCTTAATATATTTGAACTTACTTTATAATAACTTGAACTTAATTAGAAATATAATTAACTATTTGAAATCTAAAACTTAATTAGTGTTTATGAATTAATTAAGCTTGAACTTTGTAGCTTCTTTATAATGTTTTGTGTTTGATTGGGACTGAATTGAATTGAATTACTTTTGCAGGTGGGCAACAAAAACTACCACAGAAACATGTAGTTTTTGTTGTTAAAAAAGTTACAGAAAAAGCGACGAACAGGGTGGTTTTTGTCCGTCACTTTTCTAGATTTTGTTTTTTAAAAAACCCAGAAAAGCGACGGACAAGGTCCTTTAGTCCGTTGCTTTCATTGGTTTTATTTTTTGAAAAAACCATAAAAGCGACGAACAGCGTCGCATTATTCAAAAAAAATCTTTAAAAAAGAATAAGCGACGCAGTCAGTCGCTTTTGGAAAAGCATCGAGCCAAAAAGCGGCTAGATTGACTGCATCGCTTTTGGCAAAAAAAGCGATGCAGTCCGTCTTTTTTGACAGTTTTTTAGTAGTGTTACCAATCCAAGCTAATCATTATCCATGGAAAAGTACTACTTTACTAATCCAAGCTAAATCATTCTCCATGAATGTTTACTATTTATCAATTCAAGGCTACCAAGGAAAGCACCTCATTATGCTAGACCAAGCTATTATGGAACGCTCCTTACTATGCAAGTCCACGCTATCAAAGGAAGGGTACTCTTGCTCAATCCAAGCAACCATGAATTGGTATGGCCTTACCAATGCAAGCTACCATGCAAGCATTTCATCATGCTAGTTCAAGCTATCCAAGGAAGGGTACTATTTCTCAATCCAATCTACCATGAATTGATATGGCCTTACCAATAGAAGCTACCATGCAAAGCAACTTATTGTGCGTAGTTCAAGCTAACCATTGAAAGGGTACTATTTCTCAATCCAAGGCTATCCATGAGATCTACTAACTCAAGCTACCATGAAATTGTCTTGTCTTACCAAGACAAGCTTCATGAAGGGATCTCTTATCACTACTTCAAGCTTCCATGGATAAAGCATCTCATCATTCTCACCCAAGCTAAGTCTTATCTATCCTAGTTCATAAATGCTTTGATTCATTTTAGGTGAGCAGGCCTTTCAACCTAGAATCATTCTATGTAAGAAAACCTTTCACATTTATACATTCATAGAGTAAATCATGTGGGTAAATCCCTTCCACAATAATTCTATCTAATAATCAACATTCATCATATAAGCTTTACTCTAAAAGCCCTACTAATCATACTTCATCATATAAACTTTACTCTCAAAGCCCTAATAACCATAATTCATCAAACATGCCTTGGTCTCAAGACAATTCTAACCTCAAAGCCTACAAGTTCTAATTCATCATGTATACTTGATCTCAATCAATTCATGTCTATAAGCTTTACTTTCAAGCAATTCATGTATATATGCTTTACTCTCAAGCAATTCATGTCTATATGCTTCACTCTCAAGCATTCTACAATGTATTTCATCAATCCTAGAAGAATACATCTAATTCCTCAATTTCCCCTTTCACGGCATAAAACCCACTTACATCAATTTCATCTTTCTATACATGGGTTAGGCATGGGTACATATTAATTTATCCTATAAACATGTAATTCTATCAATTCAATCATAAACAATTATAATCCACTCAATTGGATCAAAACCCATAACATTAGAAGAAACCCTAACTAGAATTGGGGAATTCTTCTTCTAAATTGGGGAAATCATAGGGGCTCCATGGATGAAAAGTCATCATACCTTGATAACAAATCCCACAATTTCCTGAGGAATGGATACTTGAGCTTGATCCTAGCTCCAACTCTTTCTTCTTCGTCAAGTTCTAGAGAGAGAAATATTTGAGAGAAGAACTTTGGGATGTCTTTTGGGGTTTTGGAAATAATGACTTGAATGGTGAGTTTAAAGGGTTAAAATCACTTGTGTACTAGGCTTGGGTAAAACGACCTAGTTTTATTATAATGAAAACTGGAAAGACCCAATTTACCCTCCACTTAGCAGTGGTTCACGAGGGGCTCCACGAGTCGTGGTGCCTACCACGAGCCGTGGTCTCTCTCATGGTCACCAACTAGTGGCTTGGAAGACACTCCTTGACCCCTAAAAGACTAAGGCACCTTCATGACCTCTCTCACGGCCCGTCAAGGTCTTCGCGAGCCGTCTAGTAGCTCATGGGGAGGAGGCTAACTTGGGGCAGCTTGGTAAAGATGCACCACCACGAGCGGTCCCACGATCCATGGTGACCACCACGAGCCGTCAAGGATCTTGTGGGAGGTGGGAAGCCTATGGTTGTCTACTGCCTATGGTCTAGGGGCACCACTATGACTCGTGGTGCCCTTCACGACTTGTGGGGGCTTCCATAAATGGTGCCAAGGATAAAATCTCTAGTTCATGCCTTGCACTTAGCCCCTAGCTTGGCCTACTAGATTTCGAGGTGTTACAATTCTTCTTAGAGTTCTTCTTAAATCGGGGTCGTAGGGGTCAATGGATTGCCTTGAATCCGTGTATCTAACATACCTGTAGAAAATAAAAACAAAACAAAACATAAATCATGAAATAATTGAATAAAGTTCAATAACAAAATTAGTCTAATCTAAAAGCCTTATTCCTTTCCAACGGCGCTAAAATTTGATACACCCAAATTACACCTCTCTAGAGAAGTATAAGCAGTTGTTGTCAAATAAAGAACCTAACTGAGGTTAGGGTCGATCCCACGAGGAATATGGTCTAGACTTAGGCTAATTTATTGTTTATTGTACTTCAAATCATCTTATTTCCATATAAAGGGGGAATTTTAAACACAATATAATTGTTGATTGATTTGTAGTAACGAGTTACAAGTAACAGGATTCGCAGTTTGTATTATCAATATGAGATGAAACTAGGGCATATGTGTTCCCCACAAGTTCTTAATGCAGTAATCTTAATAATAGTAACTCTTTCCTAGTGTTAACATGCAAGGTTGGTAAGTTAGGCATCTCCTAAGTGATTGATCGTCCAAGTAGGAAATTTCACCACGCAACTTGGTCGGTCTACGAGTGTATGCTTTACTAACCCTTACCTTTAACCTCATATTAGCCCTCGTGTATTTGGGTCAGGCTATTAGATAGCGCATTATCACGCTAAATCTCCATCATTTAACCTATTTCTCATTCATTACTTCCTTGGTCAGACAAGTAGGAATGCGGCGAGTTTTAAAGTTGCACACCGTTAAAAGCATTCAAAACGAAGAGACTAACAATACATGCATAAACACTATTTGAGCATTACTTAATTATTAGCTTTACGTTGTTAATTACTCATGGTTCCCACAACCCTAGTTGTGGATTTAGTTATCATGCTTGAGAATTCACAATTCAAATTAGAGTTAATAACAGAAATCATGAACTTACAATTAGAATAGATGAAATTCGAAATCTTGAATTGAAGAACAAATGCAAATTTCATAAACCAAACTTCAAGAATTAAATTCCTAAAGTGTTTACAAAATAATTCTCAAAGCCAAAACAAAGTATCTCAAAACGTCTAACAACCCAAAAATGAAAATTATAACTAATATTTATTGAAAACAAATCTGAAACCAAGTAGGAAAAGGAAGACTTAAGGAAATTTGACTTGGGCAGTGTCATCTACGGTTGGCAACCTACGGCTCGTCGTAGAGATAACGGCTCGTAAGTGTCTTCCGTCAGTCAACAGTTAATCAAATCTCTAGTGAGTTCCACCTATGGGCATGACTTACGGCTCGTAAGTCTATGCACGGCCTGACTTGTTCATCCGTCGTTCATGTACTGGAAGTCATCCTTTCTGAAGTTTTCTATGACTCCACATGTATGTCTCATAGTAGTAACTACGGCTCATATGCTATCATTATTCCATACTTAACTCCAATTCTCAGCACTTCAACCTACGGCTCATCGAAGAAATAACGGCTCGTACGTCCAGTCACCTATCACCAAAATTCTTTTGCTACAACACTTTTAACACCAACTGCTCCAAAATCTATTTTCTGTAAAATCAAACCAAAATATCATCACATATAATAACAAAATGCCTAAGACTCATGCATAGCTCTAAGTTTAATGCATCAAAAGTACCGTAATTTCAAGGTACATCAAAGGTATGAGTGAAAACGTCAATGGAAGAGTTTGTGTTGTAAAAGGGGCCTTTTCCAGACTTTGGGTCATTGAACTGTCGGTTACCATGCTATAGCGAGAGGAAGCTCGCTATAGTAGAGTGTGAAGACCTCTATAGCGAGATAAGTGTTGCCATAAAGTGTCGCTTTAGGAACTTAACCACACAAATTCCCCTAAGAAATCTCTCTCAAAATATCTCTCCCCATCTCTCAAGGTGTTGAAATGGTAAAATAATGAAAATGGGAAAGAAGTTTTGTGACAAAGAGAGCTACTAGCGAAACAGCGAGTCCAAAAAAATATCAATAGTAAAAAAATGGGTTTGGTCCTCAAAACTTATTTGAAAACCTGTATACATGATCCAATAGTGCAAATTGATTATAAAACATGTTCCGAAACCAATGGAATAATAATTTTTTTAGAAAAAAATAATTTACTTAAAATTACCCCTGGGGACGCTTTTAGGAGTTTCATCCTATGCTCATTCCACACAATTAAAACTCGGGATCCAAACTAACCCTTTACTAGCCTAAATTTGACATTCTCCGGAACTGACAAAATCACCACCCGACACTCAGATCTCGAAATGTTGACTAAATCAACTCTATCAAAATGAATCACCTAAAAAACCGCTAAAATCACTCCCCCAACACTTTGGGAACCATGACAATCACAAATAAAGCATAACAAAACTATGGAGAAGGACAAAATAATTATTTTATAGAAAAAGTTAAAAAAAAAATGAAACTGGATATCACAACTAAGTACTTGCAACGTTTTTATAAATAAAGATAAGATGGATTTATTATTTATTTATTTATCTTTATCACATATTCTCTTTAAAAAATCTACAAAATAAGGAATGGATGATAATTGTTCGCCTATCGAATTAGAATCGACTAGGTATCCACATGATCCAATAATTTAAATTGTAATAGGTAATAAAAGTGGGCTCACATTTTGAGAGAACGATGAGCAGCGTATGATTGCACTGCAAATTAAAAGGACAAAACATAGATGTCAGTGGGGCCCAAAGAGTTCTTTTGAATTAGCAACGTAAGTAATCGATCTCCCTGCCATAAGACAATCGCGACAAATGTATGAGAGTCAAAAGTCTCATCACTAATGTCTCTTTGACCGCCAAGAAAATACAAAAAGAAAACCATCTTTCATCCCAAAAAGAAAAAATAATTCATTCCTTTTTTTCATGTCACATTTCACTTTATAAAATTAAATGGACTAATTTTTAAAGTTTATTAAATTAAAATTAAATTTTAAATTTTAAAATATTATAAAAATATTATAACTTATTATATTTTACATTAATATTATAAAAATATGGATTAAATATCATTTTAAAATTCATATAATTTAATTTTCAAAAAGTAATATAGGGGATTAAAAAAATACAGGGAGTAACTATTATTACTCTGTTGCTGTTCTCACTAATAATTTTCCAAACTTTGACTGGGGTTGTCACTTTAAACGAGGGCTCCTCTTAGTTGAATTTCGAGGTACTTTTTCTTTTGATAGCACCGTTAATTGACAATCATGCCCCTACAACCTTTTCATTTTTTAGTGTTCTTAGAATCCATTTGATAAAATTATTTTCATTCATTCGTTTTTAATTTATTTAATTTTTGTTTTTAATTGATTTACTTTTTAAATTTCATTTTAATGAAACTATTTTCTTAATTTTAATTTTCACATGATTAAAAGTAAAAGATTAAAGAATTGATATATTTTAAATTAAGATTAGAAGATTAATTTTTTTTTGTTTTCTTAAATGTCATGTCAAGTTGAAATATTACAAACAAATTAAAATGGAGTTTAAAAATAACTTTTTCTCTTTAAAAAATAGCATTTAAATAAATATTTCTAAATATATGTGATTGTATTTTGAATTTAGACAACAACTTATAACTTGTTTTTCAACTCACTTTTCACTTTTAAAATTATATTCACATACATTAAGCATGAACATTATTCCAAGTAAGCTTCAACACCGACTGTCCTTCTATTTTATCGGGAGGAACGAGCCCAGGCACCTCCCATATTTTTTTTTACAAATATTCTATTTTAAACTTCAACTTCATAAGTTCAAAATAAAATAAAAATATTTAAAATTTATAGTATAACGCCTACTTATCCTTCCAATCAATTTTAGTGATACAAGTAAGCTAAAATTATCAAGGTTTATTGACTAATAAATCATTTTAAATTATTAGAGTCATGATCATAGTTAGTTATCTTATTTAAATTGTACTAGTGACATGTTATTGAGAGAATAAGTCAATATTTGGCTATATTTTTATTGTGATATTAAATTTACTTAATACAAGATTATCCACAACAAAATTTAATAAAAAATATCAAAGATGAAATGAGGCAACAATCAACATTATTTAAACTATGTTTTATTGTAAATCACAAATTTAAATTTAAAAAGTGTATGGATTTTCAATAAATAAAAAAAGAACAAAAATGAAAAAAAAAAAACAACAATAATAATATATATAATGTTTTAGAAGTAAAATTCAAAAATGATATAACAAATGCAAATTTCACCCAACTTTTACGGAAATGAGTAAAAAAAATAAACTACTTTTGGTATAGTCTAGCTCAAAATAGGATTGAATGGAAAATGAAACGTTTTTATGAGGGAACATAATTAATAGTCCATCTGTTCCTAATTATTTGTCCACTTTTGAATTGACACACATATTAAAAAAATAATTATTGACATAGTGAATTTACTATTTCACGCCTACTAATTATGAAGTGAATGAATTAAAAATATAAGACTTTCAAGAAATTATACATTTTTCAAAGTAATTAATTGAGGATATAATATGTAAAATTATTTTGTCATTCTTGATTTGTCAAAATGGACAAGTAATTAGGGATAACTATAAAAAGAAAAATAGACATGTAATTAGTGATAGAGAGAGTATTAGGTGGGGTGATTTTTCCTTTAATAAAAAAGGAAAAGAGCATTAATGATTTAAATTGAAATATTTGCTAGTTTAATTTTATGGAAAAAATAGTTAATAGGGGCAAAAGAGTCTTTATGATGAGATAAGAATAAAGTGGCATGTTTCTTAATTGAGAAATTTACTCATGGGGGTTTGAGTGTTTGACTACTGCTTCTTTCTACTCCATTTCTATCAACCTTTTCTCTCTCAAAAAAATCAATCTGCCGTTTCTCATTTGACTCTCCTCTCTCTTTAGGGTTTCTTAGCTCATCGAAACGTTAAACCTTACAATACTTCAAACATCAATCAATACAATTTGCTAAAGCACGCAAATTTTCAAGGTTCGTTTTCTATGAATTGATAATTTAGTTTGTTATTATGAATCCTTGTTGTTGTTGCCAAAGATCTTTGTGTTTGCTGTTTAGATAGGTTTATTATTATTTCTGCTTTTCCAAGAAAAAAACACAATTTCTACTGGATCATCCTATTCAATTTGAATGTCAAATTCAGAAGAACAATTTTGGCCTTTTCTTTTATTGTTTTGAAAATTCACAGCTTATATGTTTAATGCCAGTATGTTGTAATTGATTCCGTATCACCTTTTGTTTTGTTGGAATTTAGATAATTTTATTTATTTAGTATATCCGTTTGTTCGCTTGTTGATTTTTTGCCTCATGTGTTTGGAACCTAGGAAGTTATGTTTATATTGGAATTATGTAATTCTCTAGATTTGTAATTTGTAAAACATGAAGGTTAAATTGAAATTGAGTTGTGTGGTCCTATTTTGCGATTGAATTGTAAGTTTGTTTATGCTACTGATTTGGCAGGACTGTATAAACAACAAAGATGGGTTGTTTCACAGTTTTAAAAAGTAAGAAGAAGAAGTCTGAACAGAGTATTCACATCAAACGTGTGAATCCTCAGGAACATTCTCCTACTGCATTGCCCGAGCCTCAAGTGCAGACACGGTCGTTGCAGTCGGCACCTCCAAGTTTTAGAACTAGAGTAAAACCTGTACAGTCGAGTAATAGAGTTACAAGCAATAGGGCGCGGGCACTTTCTGCCCCATCTAGCCTGGACGCAGCAGAACAAGATGCGCTAGCATCAAATGAATGTGAGGAACATGATGAGTTCAAGAGTCGTATTGGTTCAATCAAGGAGTACCAATCACCAAGTCCTCAGCCTCTTCCTCTTCCATCTCCACAGAGTGCCGCTGCCACTCTCAAGACTATGGGAAGCTTTAAAGTTGGCAATGCCAGCAGTCCTTTAAATGCCTCTGGACCCCTGCCACTGCCTCCTACACTGCCTTCAACATTGCCTTCTACTGGAGCACTCAGGAACTTCTCATTTGAAGAACTTGCTGCTGCCTGCCACCGCTTCTCTCCTGAACGGTGTATGTCAGAAGGTCTCTCTTCTGTTATTTACAGAGCTTCTTTTGGAGATGATGCAACTGGTACAAAGAAGCTTGAAGCCACTGTAACCCGGCTTCATCCTTCTTCGCAGGTATGATTTATTGACTTTGAATTATCTTGCGTACGTACTTATCATTTTTTGGCCCCCCTCTCTTTTTTCCTTTTGATTGGGTGAGGGAGTCGGCATCTTTTTTCTGATTGCCATGTGATATCTAATATTAGGAAGGCTCATACTTTGGCTAGATTAGTGGCTTTGTTTCTACATCATCTCACATATGTAATTTTAGAGAAGCAAGGTTGCTATCCAGAGGTTGAATTTCTGGGATGCAACTCCTGCGTCACACTGTATTGAAAATTTTCATTTGTAGATCATGTCAGGGAAAAAATGGTCTGAATTTCTTGGTTTAAATTTAGGATACAATTTGGCAGGTTACTTGCTTCTACAATTCTTTATGAGTTTTGTAAGAGTCACTATCTTTTGGCTTTTCAGGGGTTGAAGGAATTTGTGACTGAGGTGAACACACTAGCTTCTTTGCAACATCCATCACTTTGTAAACTGATTGGTTTCCATGCACGGGAAGGTTCCGAGCACAGAATGTTGGTTTATGAAAGGCTTTTTCATGGAAGCTTAGACCGGCTTTTGTTTGGGAGGTCAGATGGTCCCCCGATAGACTGGAATGCTCGAACGAAAATTGCTTTATGTGCTGCTCAAGGTCTCACATTCCTGCATGAGGAAGGACCTTTTCAGGTGGCAATGCTGCTTCCTAAACCTGTAGTCTAATCATGGTTGCCTTCATTTTCTCTCTGCAACCTTGTATTACTCCATGTTACCTTTGTGTCTCTTTATTGAGGAATCTCCATTTTTTTATATTGGGGTAGGCCTATATATTGCTAAGTTTTTTATTTCCTGTGACAGGCAATGTTCCATGAATTTTCCACTGCAAATATACAAATTGATAAGGATTGCAGTGCAAAGCTCTCGGGTTATGGATGCATTACTCATATACAAGAGACAGACATATCATGCAGTTCAGCTGTAAGTTCTCCTATGTTAACAGTTGCTGAACACTCATCTCTCTCTCTCTGTTATACACCCTGGTCTTAAAAGTTCCACTAACAATCGGGGTCGCCTAGTAGCTGCCTGGGCATAGTGACCAGTGTGATATCAGCATATCCTGTATACTACACCACTAATTGGTAGTGTATATGAATAGGATCTTTGCAACTATGCAGGTTCTGTGTAATAGTTGAGGCTCATGTTTATTGGATGTGGTTCTTAATAGCTGCATATAGCCATGGTTTGTGTCCCATTTGGCCATAAAAATTGTTTCACTAGTTCAACTTGAACCTGAAATAAACCAAAGTTTGTGTTTTTACTATTTTGTCCATTATATTATCTCCAACTTGAAATAGAGAATTTGATATCGAAAAACTTGTTTGAGGAGTATTTCAAGTGAAATAATAGTTCACTGACAAAACATGACTTCAACTTCCAAATTCAACTGGAAGTCATGATTAAACATGACTTTGACTTCCAAATTTTATTTATTTTTTCAAAGTAAACTTCAATTACTTCTTTCTTTTTTCAACTTCAACCAAATATTGTCCAAACTCCTACCTAGTATTTGCTCGATGTATATTTCATCTTTGTAAATTTTAAAAGAAAAAGAGGTATTTGTGCCACTCACTTGGTCTAATTGGGATTTTAGCATGTGTTCTGCTTGAAGTTTTTCACACTCTGTGACCTCTTCAAAGATCCTAGAACTTTCTTGTTAATAATATTGAGTTTTTCAGGCCCTGGCAAATCTCTCTGAGGAGACTCTGGAGCGAGGATTGGTAACTCCGAAGAGCAATGTTTGGAGTTTTGGGATTGTTCTTCTTGAGCTGCTGACTGGCCGGAAGAATTTTGACAGTCGGCATCCAAAGGAAGAGAGGAATTTAGTGAAGTGGAGCAGGCCTTTCCTAGCTGATGACGGTAGATTATCGCTAATCATGGACCCTCAGTTAAAAGGTCGGTTCCCTGCCAAAGCAGCAAGAACAGTGGCTGATATTGCTCAAAGATGTCTGCAAAAGGATCCATCTGAAAGGCCCACCATGAGAACTGTAGTGGAGCAACTCAAGGTTGTACAAGTGATGAAGTACCCTTCTAGGTTTCCTCTTCAAGAGCCAAGGGCAGTTGGTGTAAAACACATGTCAAAGTCTCCGAGCCTAAATGGAATCATTACCCCAACATCAAGATTGAGCTTCTCCCCTTCACCACCAACCCACCCTTTATCTATTTCTCCGACAAGGACAGCTGCTCCACTGCTTTCTCTACCTTCATGTTCCTCCATCCTCTCTATGGAGGACTTTGATCGATTGGAAAACCGAAGGCCATCATCTTCATCTGTTCGGAGGTCTAGTGTCGAAGGATTTTGATCGATTGTAGAGCATTTTTTTTTTCAAATTGCTTTTTTTCTTTTTTGGGCCCTTCCCTTTTGACAAGTGATTACATGAAAATATATAGAAGATAAAGCACATGGTTTTCCACCTTCCCTTTCCTCATGGGAGAAGATGTGGGGAACGCCATTTTGTAAATATGGTATCCATTTGGTTTAAGTAGTGTTCCCTAATCGAGATCCTGAGGGAGATATTAATGTTGCTTTTTATCGTTTTTCTTGTTTGCATACAACCACCGCTGCCTGGAAAAGAAATAGAAAAAGGAAAATGAAAGAGAAGATAATTGGAAAATCCAGGTTAGGTGCTGTAAAAGAACGTAATTTGCACAAGAAGGGCATCTTAAAGAGCAATTGTTGTTTCAGTGCTGTAAAAGAAGGTAATTTGGATAATAAGGTATCTCAAAGAGTATTTAACAAGAATTTTGCGATAGGCATGAAAAGAGATGTTTTCAGCTTGACGGCAGTTAGGCTGGTGCAAGCATGCTACTGCTGTATCTTTTGAAGGGGAGTATTAGTGGAATTGGTAAAGTTGTTGCCCTGAGTTCAATTTGTGGAAATAGTCTCTCGTAGAAATGCAGGGTGGTGTTGCGTACAATAGACCCATAGCGAAAACTTAGTGCACCAAGCTATCTTTTATTTGTAAGCTGGTGCTGTGGTGAATGTTCAAGAGTCCTTGAATCATTATGTTTCTAAAACTTGGAAAAACAGGACCATTAACAAGGTGAGGAAGCTATACATCTCAATTTTCAATTTCAGCAGATGAGACAGTAATTGCAGCAATTTTCCTATACTACAGTAAATATACTAAAAACCTCTTTACAACAAAGCTTGCCATCAAAATAAACTAAGAATTAATTCAAACAAGTTCGAGTTGATTATATGAATCCTCAATTCGAAATCTCATCCCCAGGCGAATATACCTCGGTTTATTTCTTGTCGCCACCCCACATTTCAGTGCTAAACCATACAAGTAACAAGCATTCAATATCATTCCTTTTTGATTCAGCTCATTGATCAACAAGTTAAATGGAACTTTACTAGGAGACTTTCCATCTTTCATCATAAGAACAAAAACTAACAACGCCTTCTCAACTTCTCCCTCCAAACAAAGTACACGAATGAGATTAGAGAAGGTGAATGCCTTGGGAGAAAACCCAATTCTAACAATCTCATACAAATTCTCCAGTGCTTTATCCAGCTTGTTACCACTACAAAAAGCTTCAATAACCAGCTCATAACCAACAGGGTCTACAACCAGTTTTCGGCTCCGCAGTTTTACAAACACTTGATATGCACCTTGTAAGAGTTCTTTCTGTTTCCTAGATAGCCTGCATAACCCTCTCAACAAGGTATTCATCATCCTCTCATCAACCCCAAATTCAAGTTTCAACATCTCCTTGTAAATCGATAAAGCAGCTTCAATTTTCCCCCATTTCAACAACCCATGTAACAATGTGCTGTAAGTGATATGATCAGGCATACATTTTTCCTCTTTCATTTTCCTCAACAAACCAATCCCATATAAAGGTCTGCCTTCTTTAAAATACCCATTAAACAGAGTATTGTAAGTAACTACATTAGGGGTCAACCCCATTTCCATAGCTTCTTCAAGCAATTCCAATGCCTCATTGGACCTACCCACCTTACAGAAACCATCCATGACAGCAGTATAAGTATACAGATCAGGTTTTATCTTAGATTTCTTGATATTCATAAGCAAGTCATAGGCTTCCTCTACTCTACCAAGAAAACAAAGACCTTTAAGCAAGCAATTGTAAGTATGAATTGTGGGTTCACATCCAATTTGACCCATAACATCAAAAACCTGATGGGCATGTTGTAATTTTCCAGCTTTGCAGAATGAATTGATGAGAGTTGTAAAAGTTTCAACTTTTGGTTGAAACCCATGTTCCAACATGTGACCTAAAATGGATTTGGCTGTTTCAGGGTCATCTTTTTTGCAGTACAAATTGACCCAAATTGAGTATGTGTATTCATTGGGTGTCAATGCATAAAATGATGAAGATGAGGTCAGTTTCAAAGCTAGCTCAAACTCATCTTCTAAAACTAAAGATGTAAGTTGATGATTGAAATCAGATATGGTTTGAAACCCACCATTTTTTGATGCTTGAACAACATCTGGATTAATAGTATCAAGAAATAGAGGAGTGCAAGTTTGTTTGTGAGCAAAGTGAATCTGGGTTCCATTTTTGTTTAGAATGGATAGTAGAGGCGTAACAGAGAAAACCAGGTGTTGCTGGCTAGGGGAGAGAGCTTGGCTAGGGGAGAGAGCTGAACAAGGCATAGCAGTTTAGCAATAGCAAAAACTTTGAGCAATTTACAAGACTTTTATTAAAATAACTTAAATACACAACTTTAAGTTCCTTATTATTTATTTTTCCCTACTTCTTAAAAAAATTACTTAAATCCCTTATTTCACTTAAATATCAAATCTATCATATACATGATTATTTTTTACCTCACACGTTTCACCACTCCCTATGTCACTCCTTTTTTTTCTCCCTAAATTCACTCCAATATTTTTTCAGTTACAGATCATTATCCCAAATTGATTTTCAAAAATTTTCTCTCTCAAGCCAACCCTTTTCAAACTTCGTCTTCTTCGTCCTCTCTCCCAAAGTCTGCCATTGTAGCTTACATCTTTTTCCTTCAATTTTTATTTTGTTTCGATTTCTTCTTCTTAATACATATGAATCCTGATCCTACATCAAATCTTTCTAATACTAATCGAACAATATAAAATTGGGCAGAAATTAGATCAAAAAGTTTGCATGACCCATTAAACTTGATTAATCAGTTGACCAAAGATGTGCCAAAATCATCTAAACCAAAGGTTGCAAAAACCCCCCAAAAAAGGGGAAGAAAAGCAGCACCCGCTATTTCCAGACCTGCATTGCCTAGAGTATGTGTTTTTAATCTTTATTAAACTTGTTTGTGATTTGTATTTCTTTTGATATCTTAGACTGAAATTGACTGATACATTAATTGGATGTGTTATATTGTTTATTGGATTAAATCATGATACATTCAAAAACCCTACCTTAGTTTGATACATACTGATTTGAGATTTAATCGAAACTTATAAAACCCATGTTTTATATGTGTATCGAAAAAAATGATGCATGACAAACTCCAATATGAAATAGAGGCTTGTCAAATTTAACAAAAAAAGTCGTTGATGTATCAGACAGGGCATCCTTCTGTATAAAGTATCAAGTTTTATAATACGACTCTGTTGAAGTCTGGTAACATGTATTTTTCTATGTATCAACTTGTTTTTATTACGTATCATTACTTGTTGTGTAGTGTGATTTGGTGTTTTTATTTATGTATCATAAGATGTCATTATAAATAGTATCTGGTCATTTTGCAGTCAATCAGATATGTTATAAAAAAGGCACTATTAATAATATATCATACATGACATCCTTCTGTATAATGTATCAAGTTTTATAATACGATTCTGTTAAAGTCTGGTAGCATGTATTTTTTTATGTATCAATTTGTTTTTATTATGTATCATTACTTGTTGTGTAGTGTGATTTGGTGTTTTTATTTAGTATAATTTTCTTTTTCATTTTGCAGTCAATCAAATATGTTATAAAAAAAGGTACCAACACATGCCATAAGGTTTGGTGTCTCTTTTAACACAAATTTTTTGGAGGAGTTCCAGAAGTCTATAGGGGATGATGTAATTGAACTGTTTAGAACTACAATTTTTGGACCCTATTTAGACATTCCTAAATGTAATTTTCAGGGTCAAATCAGTAAATGTTTGTTGTTGTTAGAATTGGAACAAGGCAACTCAAAGGTGTTGCATATTAGGCATGCAAACAGGGGTATCTTGAAATTTGGTATCAAAGAATTTGCAATAATAACTGGTCTTAAATGTAAAGGCAATACCAAAGACTTTGAATACCCAGAATCAACTCCCTGTAGGCTATTCCAAAAATATTTTCCTGGTGCAGTTAAAAGTGTAAGCAAGAATCATCTAGTCCAACGATTTCTGATGGCAACTGGGAGAATAATCAGGATGCACTCCAGATAGCTATCATGTACTTTCTCCATACATTCATTTTGGCTCAAACTGGTGATTCTTCAATATCTGTTAACGAATTCTTAATGGTTGAAGATGGTAGATATCAAGTATATCCTTGGGGACAGATTGCATTCACAAAGCTCATGGATTCACTCCGACAGGATTTCAATCTTAGCAAACAGTTGTATCGGTTATATGGACTGTCTTATTCACTTAACGTATGGACATATGAATTTGCATCCCAATTAAATCCTGAAATTGCTGTAAAAGAACGAAATGTCATCCCTAGAATTTGCAATTGGAGGGTTGTGGCTTTAAAGCCAAAGTTTGAAATGCTTATGACTAGCATTTTTCAAGAGGTAACATTGAATCCCATTTTATATTACATTTCATACATAATTAAGTATATAGTTGTAAGGTTGTAAGTTTGTCTTTTTAAAATCATTTTTTTCTGTGTTAGGATACATAATTTTATCTCTTAATATTAAAAAAATTGTTTTTTTTTAGAATGCATGTTCAAACATTGTGCCAACACTGGAGGAACTTGCAGCTTTTGATTTACCTGAAGATGAACATGATCCTCCTTCTTCACCCACCACAACATCTGTCAATCCCAAGATAGTTCAATCAAATGACATTGCTGATTTCGATGATTTCTCCACAAGACCTCCCGAACAGTTGTTAAGGAGATCATCTAGAGTGTCTGATACATCATCTCCACCACCACCAAAAAGAAGAAAGAAAGTGGATACACCTAAAACAAAGGTGTCAGAACCCAGTCAGCCAGATCAGTCCAATGTGTCATTAAATCAGCCATTTCCTATTCCAGATGGTCCTCCGACACCGGCTGCTAATGTACACAGTTCTGCAGATGCTCAAAAAGTCAACTATGTAATTCCAGATATTGAAGAACTGAAAGATCATTTGAAGAATTACGTAAGTAATTATTTCTATTTTATTATTTTTTCTTTATATTGACTCTAATTGTAGTTGTTTTTTTTATAATTTTTTGATAGGTTGACAAGAAATTTGAGGAACTTGTAATCTTGATAAAGGAAAACCACTCGCAGTTGATGCTAACTCGACACAAGGAAAACAACAAAGTTGATCCTCAAACAAGTAATAAACAACCATCTTCACATATACGGACTGATCTTGCTGATGCAGTTGGTGTAGCTGATTTTGAGGTTGGTGTATCTGTTAATGAGGGTGGACATCAAGTTAATGTCAACGCAGAGGTATGTATCCGATACATTGTTTGTAATTGTCGTTATACCTCATACATTAATTATGTATTAAGAACCATAATCATATGTATCAGCACATATGGATCATATATATAGTTAAGGTGATTCACCGAATCTTCTAGCTCATTAATCAGTTATATATTTCAACTTTATATTCATCACTTATGTTAAATAATGTTTCAGTAACAATTATGTTAACACCTTTTTTATTATTAAAAATTCAAATATAGATTAATCATACTATCAGTAACCAACAACAAATGAAGCGTGTTTCAGAGCTCCAGCCTACATATGAAAGTACTCATGTTGATACTGAAGCAAATGATCCTAAGAAAGTATCGGTATGATCAAAACTTTAAACATTACAATTTTCTTTGATACATTATCCTCTTTTTTATATATATATCATACATAATTAGTATAATGGATAACTGATACATACAACATGCTTATATTCAGGATGATGAAGCACATCAAGCCCCACAAGCTTTAAATGAAGTAAACATGGATGAAGATGGTGCTGACACAATTCAACACGACATCCGTCATTATATGCCTTTTAGAATAACAGTTGATACATCGGTATATTTATCAATTATGCATCATGACACTAATATTCATTATATGCAATGATACTAAAAAAAATATAATATCTTCTAATACAGGATTCTTCCACATCAACAACAATATCGCCCTCAACTCAAGCAGCAATAGATGCACTTGTATCCGATCTAGGAAAAGTTCCTATTCCTGCTAAACCATTGTGTGTTTACAATCCACAGGATTTAACTGGCAGTCGTGATTTGTTATCTCATAGTCAATTACCCATTGATATTCCAACCACCAAAATTGTTGTTAGAAGTCATTCAAAGACTCCTACGCCTAGAAACAGGATGCCTTCAAGAATTATTCAATCTCCATACGTGACTTCTTTTGGGTCAAGTGATAAGGGAAAACAGAAATTGGATGACGATGTTCGTCTGTATTTTCCATTTTAAGGATGTGGGATTACATATCAACATTCGTCTAAACTAATTGATGAGTATATGCAGTGGTTAACCAAGGGGCTTCTCAAAAATCATGCCAATAAGTAAGTTTTATACATATATTTTGTAAATGTTTGGATTAACTTATTTTGATGTATCCAATTGATAATACAAATATTATCATAGGAAACCATCGGAGGATAAATACAAATCAAAAGTCTCTTATTTTGAATTTAAGATGATGGATTTTGTTGTTGCATTTCCAATTAACAAGAACGGGTTCTATGCCATGTCACAGCCAAACAAATGTTGGACTGATCAGGTAAAGTTCTTAATGAAACAATTTAAGCATGTATCAGATACATTGATATAGAACAACATGCTACAAAAAATCATCTCGAATACAATCAAATAAACTATCAGATTAGTATTTGTTTAGATTATCATTTAATGTATCAATTCTATCATAGACCCTTTTTACAAGTTTCTAATTTCGTTTATCACGTTTTTTATAGCACATCGATGTTGTTTTTTACTACCTCCGTAAAAAATCAAAACTCCGCAGCATGAATCAATACAGATACACAACAGCCAACTGCTTGTTCATCTCACACATCAAAAATACCTATGAAAGGTATTATCTGGCTAATGATGATGATCTTATTAGTACCCAAGAACACATTGATCGCGCTTCAGCTGTATCTGTATATGAGAGGTCAATCACTAACATTATCAAAGGTTTTGAAATCCCAGTTGCTTTACCATGGCATCTTGTAGATGATGTTTACATCTCGGTTAATTGTGGTGGATAATTTCATTGGGTGCTGGCTGATGTTGAACTGAAAAACAGAGTGATAAGGGTGTATGACTCTTCATTAGGCTCAAGGAAAAAAGCAATTTCCGTACGAGATAAAAATATTGTCTAAAATGCTTCCTTCTTACCTCATGAACAGTGGATTCTTTGAAAAAACTGAGCGAACAAACTTTGTTGATTGTGATGCGTACAAGGACAATAATTTTGGTTCACTTTTGGAGGCACAAGTTCCTTTCATAGTTGAATTTGCCCAAGACATTATGCAACAAAAGAGTGACAACTTGTAAGTATTGTGCTTTTATTGTTTTTGAATCATATATATTTAAGTTTATAAGTGATATTCTGTATTTTTGTAGAGACTGTGGGTTATATGTTGCTACATTTGCGGAGTATCTGAGCGACCAAATCGAAACATCATTAGTTGATTTTCTTCCTGAATACCTACGCAAAAGATATGGAGTATTGTTGTGGAGTTATGACAGCGAGAAGGCTAAGGGTGCATACGTTAGTGAGAATGATGATCCACCAAAACCTAAGAGTGTAGTCACACAACCATCAGAAGAAGATTTGGTTCACGTAGTGTAGTAATTAAGTATCTGTCATAGACAGTGTTTTTTTTATCCTTTTGACAATTTCACTCATGTTTTAGTCTGTTTTTATACTGTATGGACCAACATACTTTGCTTATAAAAAGTTAAATTTCAAACACATTATTGCATTACATAAAGAAAAAGTGCAGTATATAACATATATAGTAGCTGATACATGTTTTCATTGTTATTATGTATCTTCTAAGTAATCAGATATAATAACATATTACTAACAAATAGATTTTTGAAACTTTAACGTATATGATTCATTATTTATAATTAATATTATACGTGCAACATAATATATATAGTATATGATACACGATTCATAACTATTGTGTTAAATAAACTGTTTACAAACTTAATTGTTTAATGTTTGTATCATAATATATATAGTATATGATACACGTTTAATAGCTTATTGCTAACATATAGGTTGTGTATGTTTTAATGTAAATGATACGGTAACCAATTAATATATATGATTACAACAAACGTTATATAATTTGATGTAGGAATTTACATTACTGAAATTATTTATTATTTAATGCATATGATACATTAGCTTATAAGTTAACCAACATTTTATTTATAATTGCACCTTAAAATTTATTTATCAAAATTAACATTGATACACAAATCATAACAAACTATTTTTTTGAACAACAATACTTATTAATAACAAATATGAACAATACAGTTTAATTATATTTGAACAACAATACTGATTAATAACATTGATAACTGTTTACGTGAAAAATTGTTCAACAAAAACATTATTGTTATATAAATATTATGATGATTTCACTTTTCTTTTGGAAAGAAAGTACAAGTTCTTCTGTTGTGACCTTTTTGTCCACATTGTCCACAACAATTTGTGTTCACTGTAATCTTTTCATCTGCATTCTTTTTTCTTCTTTTCCTTGGTCGTCCAGCTAATCGTCTGTATCTAGGTGGATACACAGTTTCAGCTACAACATCCTCAAGAGCTGACCAATCTTCCTTATCTGGCATTGGAACCATTAGAATCTCATATGTTTTTGCTAATACATCAGGCTTGTAGTAATCAGAGCAATATAGATGCATATCTTTAACATTCTTTTCCTTTAAAACAACGATTGCATGTGCGCAAGGTATCTCATCTAGGTGAAATCTTCCACAAGAACATACTTTCTGCTCAAGACAAACAATGTATCTTCTTCCAGCTTCATAAACCGAGAAAATAAATTCAGATGATGGAACAACCTGCGTACATTAAAAAAGTCACCTATAAAATTATTTCAAAGAAATCATGTTCAAACAGCAGAATGATACACCGAATTATATACATAGAATATAAAATAATGTATCATGACACATACCTCCATCATCGAACTTTTAGACGCGTTTATAATCAATACCTCCTCAAATCTTCTCCCCAATGTGTCCTTTGTATAAGAGGCTATTTCTCTGTTTTTGCAATGCCAAGAACCAAATAGAATTCTAACTTCTTCCAATAATTCTAATATAGACAATTGTCGTGCTTCAACAAGACAACCATTGATAAATTCTGCAATGTTCGAAGTCATCATTCTATCTCTATTTACTGTTGAATGAACTCTCGACCACTTCTCATACCCGGCATCCTCAATGTACTCCTTAACCCTGTGATCAATTTTATCAACCTTAGCCATCAATTTATCAAAATCCTCCTTTATGTATCCCTTGGCCATAGAGTAAAATAGATCACTTAGGGTGTTTCTGCTCCTTTTGAAGTTTTCACAGACATTCTTCCAAAGATGCCATATGCATGCATAATGAGGTATATTTGGGAACACAATCGTTACACTCTTCATAATACTCTCATTCCTATCTGATACAACACACATTTCTTCGCGCTCGCCAAATGCATTTTTGAATTGTTCGAAGAACCATGTCCAAGAACAGTCATTTTCAGTGTCCACAACACTATATGCCAATGGAGATATGCAACCTAATTACAGAGCAACACATATTATTTCATTTGATACATAACATTTACAAACACCTCACAACTACAAAAAATACATACCTGCCCCATCAAGTGTGCTTGCTGATACAAATGTCCCTTTGTAAGCTTCGCCCAGATGTGCACCATCGACAACAACTATTGGTCCGCAGTAATCGAACCCCTTAATCAATGGTCTTAAGGCTACGAACAGATACATAAATTCATCTTCCTCAGTCTTCTGCATCCTTATATAAGAATTTGGATAAATAGTATTTAGCATGTATATGTATCTCGGCATCTGTCTATATTCAGCCGATGGTTTACCCCTTATCATTTCTAGTGCACGTTCTTTAGCACGCCATGCCTACTGGTAAGATATTTGAACCCCATAGAATTCTCTAATATCAACAATTATATCTTTCGGAGTATGAATTCTTTTATGGTTGACCAATTTGGGAGCAGTCACACCACTTACAAACTCGACTGTTGCTTGGACTTTGGTTAGTACCCTATCCCGTATTGAACACGTATGTTCACTATTGAAGTATCTAATTTTGAAAACATCATTTTTTTTTCTGCAGGAAGCCTTCATAGTCCAGCCACATTCATCCGAAAAGCATACCAACACATAGCTGTAAAAAAAATTTCATCATATTAATACATATAGCAGTTACATATTATAATATATAAAACACTAAAGCTCAAAGTAACCAAAGAATGATGTATTTTTTGTATCAGATTCAGAAAATAATAATTTATCCACGTATCACAATTTTTTTGAATGTATCGGCTACATGATTATTTACTGTTTCAATAGTATTATCTTAATGTATCAACAATATTAACTCAATGTATCAATAATATTAACGACCAACACAATTATTTTTTATCAGATTCAAACAATAAATAAATAATGAATCATGTATCACAAAATGACGGAATGTATCGGCAACATGATTTTTGCGATTAAATTCTTTAATGTTTAAACAGTCTAATCTGAATGTATCAACACTATTAACTTAATGTATCAACATATAATGTATCATTATCAATCTACCACAAATCATATTCAACGAACTAAACAAAAAATCAAAATCAATGACTTTCTATTTAATAATGTATCATACATTAAAACAAAATAATGGTATCACCATTTGTAGATCTAACGAATCCAACCACAGTTCTTCACAAAACAAATCAAATACTCGCATACCTTTGTCTATTAGATCTCTTTACTTTGCAATTGAAGTTGTTCTTTATCTTATATTTCGCCATCACATCTACGAGTGTTGCTTTATCCTTATATAACTGACCTGTCTTCACCTCTATTCTATTTGAATCAATTATGTAATTTGTAACTTCCAATTTTGGAATATAATACGAATCACAAATTCTTGATTCAACCACCGCAAGAGCTTCTGTATCCTGTGTTGTGCCTTCTACACATGTAATTTCTCTGCATGTTCCATCAAAGTTATGTACATCACCGCCAATCTTTTCATTTGTGTCAATGCATAATGGATACATTGCAAATCCTGGCTCACTTTTTTTCACTTCTAAATAAAGTTTAACACCCATGTCGTTCTTAATTTTCATCGGAGACGAGTTACCTTCTACGATGTAACTAATTTCAATGTTTTTCCTTGATACATCGATATCCAACTCGGCTGAAATTGCTGCATTGAGATTGAAAAACGAATTGATTGTCCAACAACGATTTCGTCACTTTTGTAACTTTCATATTTCACTTCGCTAACCCAAATTCCTGAATGCATCAGTAAAATTGATATATTCATCTTGTATCAGCAACAAATCAGAGTTTTATTTGTATTTCTAGCTTTTTCTAAATCGATGGATGTTCACAAATTGTTCTTCAATATAGAAGATATAATTTTGAAATTTGAAATTTTGAAATGTCTGAGTAGATTACCTATTAAGATAAGGAATGTTTAGGATCTGTTAGGCGTAAATTAAGCTAATTAAATTAATAGAATTAATTATTACATTTTTTTCCTTTTTTAGCTCGACATTAAGTTATTTAGCGTGTATCAGTGATAATGTATCAGAACGGAAGCTATGTATCATTTGCCTACCTTTTTAAGGGATTTTTTGTAAAATGTAAATTAGTTGGGATAGGATGTAATTTATATCCTACACTATGGGATTCCTTTAATTTTTACTAGTTATTATTATTATCAAACGGATATTTCATATCTATAAATATTTTCTAAATAAAAATTATCCAAATTCATCGAATGTGAAATTTTGGTTTGGGAGCTCATAGAGGCTAGAGGGATCTTTAATCTTCTCTTTTTTCTATATGCTTAACATAGAAGAAGAAGAAGAAGAAGATCTGTTAGGCGTAGATTAAGCTAATTAAATTAACAGAATTAATTATTACATTTTTTTCCTTTTTTAGCGCGACATTAAGTTATTTAGCGTGTATCAGTGATAATGTATCAGAACGGTAGCTATGTATCATTCGCCTACCTTTTTAAGGGATTTTTTGTAAAATGTAAATTAGTTGGGATAGGATGTAATTTATATCCTACACTATGGGATTCCTTTAATTTTTACTAGTTATTATTATTATCAAACGGATATTTCATATTTATAAATATTTTCTAAATAAAAATTATCCAAATTCATCGAATGTGAAGTTTTGGTTTGGGAGCTCATAGAGGCTAGAGGGATCTTAATCTTCTCTTTTTTGTATATGCTTAACATACACGTTAAAGAGGGTAGTACAGTACGCATGTAGATGAGAAAATGTCATAAATAGTCCATCAACTAACAAAAGTATAGTTAAGGGACTATTTATGGCATTTTGTCTATGCAGACCTTCTAAATAAGAATGTGAACAACGCAAATTTTAAATAAAAAAAATATAATATAAAATTAGAAATAATAAAAATTGACTCAAAATTTTGAGAAGTTGATATAATGATAATGAGATAGTGTTACGCATAATTTGATAAGTTGATACAATGTTTTTGAAATAGTGTTGTTGAATTTGATATAATGATATCGAAATAGTGTTGTGTTGCTTCAACATAATGAAAACTTGTTGAAATGCTTTGCAATTTTGAAGAAGACACCAAAATCTAATTTTTTTTAAACGACAACAATAATTTTTGCAAAATGCAGAAGGGAAGGTTTGACTATATATTTAGGAGACTTCAGTCAATAATAAGAGAATAAAAATAGCGAAAGACGGAATGGAATAGATAAATATAAGAATAATCATGTGTTCATGTTAGTTGTCAAGATATAAATGAGGCAACAAATAGATAGTCATGATAAAAAAAAATGATACCACAATTATCTAAAACCTATTACATTTTATTACAATAATCCTTATTAAAAGGAAAAAATTTATTATGCTTTATATCCAACAATTTCTTTTCAAATATAATGTTATATATATATATATATCAGCTACATTTATCAAATTGTGGTGTCTATGATGGATTTTGATGAAACAATTATGTTGACAACTATGATTTATGAATTATGATCAAATCAAATTTTGCGAACAAAGATAGTTCAAACATATGAAAATCATTTGTTTTGAGGAGTTTTGGTTTGGAATAATGGAGGTACAATCTTAGGAGCTAAAACAAAGAGACTCTAACGATTAGGGGGAATAAGCGGTAGTATCGATGTAATTTTTGCTTGAGAGTGCTTATATGAGGTTTACTATTTTCAGTTGCTCGATAGTTTTGGTATTTTTCTTGTCTGTTCTAGATCAATGAATAATATTTAAATGGTGGGTGATGTAATGACTTGCATGGTAGGTTTTTCCTTTTGAAACTATTTTTTCAACCTTTTGATAGCTTCATTATGTTATTTATGACTTGCAAGAATGGGTGACACAATTTTCAAGGTGATCAAATAATGATTGATTGAGATTTTCAAGTTTGAAATTTAAGAAATTTGACTATAGTCATATTTCAGATAAGTGAGGTAGATTTTGAGTTCTGATAGTTCTGTTAGGTTCCAAAAGTGATTTTAGATTTAGTTGAATGATTGATTCGGGTTATGATGTATGTTCGGGAGTGATTTAGGCCTTTTAATTGAATTTTTGAGTTTTGAGGAAGTTAAATTTGACCATGATCAAATTTTGGTCAAGAAAACCTCAAATGAGTGATTTGATGATTCCAACAAGTCTGTAATATGTTTTATGATCTATTTGTACTATTCATTTGCGTCCAGAGGATCTCAAATGAGTTTTGAATGCTTGTTCGAAGATTGATGTTTAAATGTGTTAAGCTTTAATGGTACCACTTAACGTAAACCAACTTCAAATGGTGTTTGTATTGAACCATTAGATCTGTATCGTAATTTGGAAACCATAGCAAAAATAATTGCCGCATTTCAAGTTTGTATAAGGAAGTTATGATCTTTTTATTGAAACTAGTCGTTGTTGGGGCTTCATCGATACGAAGGAGGGACCGCAACAGAGGACCCACAAGTCTGGAAGTGGATCCACAGGTGTCGCGCTAGAGCGAATAGCGGCCCATGGAAGTGAAGGTCCCTGAAGGTTAAATTTTATATTGATTTTAATTACTAAAAAATAAATTTTAAGGATATAGACCTCTGTTTGAGATAATTTTTATACCTTTTTCTCATATAAACGTTGGGTATGTGTGTAGATAGTAAAATTCGCATCGAAAAAATAATAATCAAGAATGGAAAAGTATTGCAACAATCGTATTTATTAATTTCAAAGTGCGAGTGTTACAATCTCTATGATTCCTGTTAATTCGCCTTTTCAGATATAATTCAAGGGCTCTTGAGCTTGATCTTGAATTTGTTCTTGGGATTCAAGGCCCTTTGGAGCTTGTTCCTAAATCTTTGATAAATCGAAACTTGATCTTGATCTTGATCTTGACTTCATACTTGAATTCAAGAGTTTCGAGCTTGATCTTGAATCTTGTAGTCTTGATCTTGATTTGTGGATCTGATGAACTTATTATGGACTTGAACTTGATCTTGGATTCAAGAGCTTTGGAGCTTGTTCTTGAATCTTTGATGAACTTGAACTTTATCTTGACTTTATACTTGAAATCAAGGGCTTCGAGCTTGATCTTGAATCTTGTAGTCTTGATCTTGATTTGTGGATTTGATCATTAACTTGATGATCTTGATCTTGAACTTGATCTTGGATTCAAGGGCTTTGGAGCTTGTTCTTGAATCTTCGATGAACTTGAACTTGAACTTTATCTTGATCTTGACTTATAGTTGAATTCAAGGCTTCGAGCTTGATCTAGAATCTGGTGGTCTTGATCTTGATCGCCTGAATTCTTGAACTTGTAGAGAAATCTGCTACTTTTGAAACCACGAGCTTTCTCTAGCTTCTAGTTAAAAATTCTTGGTCCCTTTTTTGAATTATGAGGACCCTATTTATAATTTTAGAATGGATGAGTTGTGATAGGAACAGGAATCCTGTAGCGATCCTTTCGAAAGGATACTACCACTTAAACAAGAAATCTAATTAAATACTTGCGACATTTAAAAGATGTTAACTATGCCCATATTGATTTTAATCTAGTAGAGGGATTAGGTTCATAACGAACAATTTAGTTAAGGATATACATCTTGCCCATTTAAACATTTATTTGATGTTAAAATTGACATGGCGCGGAATTTAACTTATGACGGAAAATCCCTCCCTGAATAATTTAAGCAAATAACTGACGAGCTTTTCATGCATATATTATCCTCACACTTAAGGATGAGATAACAAAAATATTACCAACTTCCGAGTACCGAAATCAGCCGGTTCATGCTTCACACAAACATTCAAAACTAATAGTAAGTATATTACAAGACTTGGATTTACACAGCCCATAAGAACAAAACATATAGACATACTTATATTATAGCCCATGGTGACATGATCAAATTAGTCCTCAAAATTTCATTTAAATAAACAACAGATAGATCATGTATAAGTCTCAAGGTTTATACAAAATATAGATGCCTATATGCAAATGTGATCTTCCTTAAGGCTCTCAAAATCTCCATCTCCAATGGCCAACTTCATGCATCCTCTCGAACATTCCCTACGATAGAAACAACTATCGCTAAGCATATAGCTTAGTGGTGCAAAAACTATAGGTTTGGAGCCCTTAGATTCACCAAATGACCTTTCTCAAGTCATGGGCAGCATAATTGAACATAATAAATAAATCAAGTAAACAATATATAAAGAGTATCAAGTTCGATATTTCAAGATCCAAATGTCAAAAACGCTCAAGCACAGTTTTCCAAGAGATTCAACAACAACGCTCGCCCAATATATACATCATGTCGTCACACCAAGCACAAGCAGGTATCAAGAAGGGCCGACACCTTGTATCACGAAGGGTCAAAACCCAATAATCAAGAGAACCAAGAACCATATTTAAAATGGCTTTCTAGTTCGTACTTAAAATGGACAACTCTCATTCTTAAGACAAACTAAAAATCCAATGTCAAGATGGCAAATGATCCGAATCAAGAGGCATGCCAATAGTTACAAAGTCACAGCCACAAGAAGGACAAGGTCCCAACAAGAGTGCCATATGATCAAACAATCCGTACAAGTGGGTGAGTTACACAAGAGTCTTTAACGTCTTAAATTATATCGACACGACAAGGAAAAGTGACAAGAGGTAACCAAGGTACCAAGATCAACTTTCACATATACCAGCAATTAAAAGAGTGCAGGTACAAGTTTATACACAAACCTCAGTGCTTAACTTAGAAACAGTCCAACACAACTTCAAGAGTTCAAACCGTAGACCAACCAATGTATCAAGGTCCTCAACTTGTTCATGAGTATATACAACCTTAAAATAAAATTAAAGAACTTCTTTAATCCCTAGTAGCTCAATAATTTTAATGTAAAACAAGATTATCATCACAAGTAAGCTTAGCCTGTACAAATACGACTATGCTCCCAAAACAGTAATTCTGGCCAGCCTAGTATGTCGCAACTTAGATTTGAAAAGGAAAACGGCAAAACTGGACTGTATATCCTTCATGAAAGATGTAGGTACATCTCTTAAGGTTGCAAACAATCAAGAATTACCGCAAAATATATTTTGTACAAAAGGATATCATCAATACACTAACAGTTGTTCATACAGGATATCTAAATCCAAAATCTGGACAGAACTTGTCCTATGTTGCGTCCCATATTTCGAATCCATAACAGCTAACTTAGAGTTTTACATAAGCATAAGAGTTGTAGGTATACAAATTAGCTTTCCAAAACATATTTATTCACTGAAAAGGGAGTTCTAGAGAACGAGATATTACAAAAGTACTAAACACTACTTAGCTCAAAAACAGATTTCGACTACTCACCAAAGAGAAGGGTGTATCTCGAATTCCAGCCAAAAGGTCCAAGTTTTTCTCTTGTGATTTTGAGAGTAATATGGTTAGAGAGAGTACACCAGGTTTCTTAGAGCTAAGGAAAACGAATTTCACTAGAGAGGAGGTGTAAACATATAGTCTCAAGAGTGATGTCACATGCACAATTGCCTCCAAAAAAAGGTTGGCTGCCCAAAATGTATACATATATACCTATATGTCTAACCCTCACCTCCCTTTCAAGTTATACATAATTCTAATTAGAATATTACGCAAATACCCCAATACAATACCTTAAATTACGATCACAATTTATGTTAAGCAAGTTTGCAAATATCACAACATTTCAAGTTCCCAAAATGAGAGTAAAACATACAGTAGTGATTAAGCAATGGTGTATCGACACGTGACTCTTGGTTAGCATTTCAGGGTGTTACAACTCTCTCCCCCTTAAAGAAATTTCATCTCGAAATTTACCTGACACTAGTCCCGAAACAAGTGCGGATACTGGATCCTCATGTCTTCTTCTCTCTCCCAGGTAGCTTCTTTTCCAGAATGGTTTCTCCAAAGTACCTTTACTAAGGGGATTCTCTTGTTCCTAAGTTTCTTTACTTCTCGAGCTTGAATTAGAATAGGTTCTTCATTATACATCAAGTCAGGATTAACCTCAATAGATTCAACTGGAAGAACATGAGATGGATCAGAACGATATCTTCTGAGCATAGAAACATGGAAGACATTGTGGATCTTGTCTAACTCCGGTGGCAAAGCTAATTTATATGCAACTGGTCCAACCCTTTCAAGTATCTCATAAGGTCCAATAAATCGGGGACTAAGTTTTCCTTTTTGGCCAAATCTCATAATCTTTTTCCATGGAGACACCTTTAAGAATACTTTATCTCCAACTTGATATTCAATGTCACGCCTTTTAAGATCAGCTTACGACTTTTGTCTATCCGAAGAAATCTTTAGACGATCCTCGATAATTTTTACCTTGTCCTCTGTTTGTTGCACAATTTTAGGACCAACAAGCTTTCTTTCACCAACTTCACTCCAACAAAGAAGGGTCCGACATTTCCTTCCGTACAAGGCTTCATAGGGAGGCATTCCAATACTCGATTGGTAACTGTTATTGTAAGACAATTCTATCAAAGCCAAGTATTTGTCACAACTACCCTCAAACCCCATAATGCAAGCTCGAAGCATATCCTCCAAAATTTGAATCACTCTTTCGGACTGGCCGTCTGTCTGAGGATGGAACAAAGTGCTAAATTTCAACTTAGTACCCAAAGCTTCCTACAAGCTACCCCAAAATCTAGATGTAAACCTTGGGTCTCTATCAGATACAATAGACACAAGGATCTCATGTAGTCTTACAATCTCATTAATGTACAACTCGGCTAAACGCTCAAGTGAGTAATCCATTTTGATTGCTAAGAAGTGAGCACTCTTGGTTAGCCTATCCATAATCACCCATATTGCATCATGATTTCTCTGAGTGCGAGGAAGTCCAGAAACAAAGTCCATAGTTATTCTCACCCATTTCCATTCCAGCATCGACAAGAGCTGTAGTAAACCAAATAGGACTTGACGTTCTGCCTTTACTTTTTGACAAACCAAACAGTTGGAAATGAACTCCGCAATATCTCTCTTCATACCATTCCACCAATAATGTTCTTTGATGGTCTGGTACATCTTTGTACCCCTAGGATGCATTGCATATGGTAAAGTATGTGCTTCATTTAATATTTCTCTCCTCAATTTGTCATCACAAGGGATGCATAACCTGTTTTGATAAAATAAGCCACCATCCTCCGTTATTGTAAAATCAAGTTTTTCCCCATTTTGAACTTCTTTGGTCAGTTTTACAAGTTTCTCATCTAACTTTTGCGCTTCTTTTACCTGTTCAAGTAATATTGGCTTTACTTGCAAATTAGCAATAACTGCACTATTTGAATCAAGTGTGAAACAAACATTCATGGCTCTTAACTCAAGGAACAATGATAAAGGACTCAAAGAAATGCTTGCAAAGGATTTTCGACTTAAGGCATCTACAACCACATTGGCTTTACCTGGATGATAATCAATCGTGCAGCCATAATTCTTGATGAGTTCAAGCCATCTACGTTGTCTTAGGTTTAGCTCCTTCTGAGTACCCAAGTACTTTAAGCTCTTGTGATTAGTAAATATATGACATTTCTCTCCATACAAATAATGCCGCCATATTTTTAAAGCAAACACTATAGCAGCAAGTTCAAGATCATGGGTAGGATAATTCAATTCATGCGGTTTTAATTTCTGAGAGGCATAAGAAATAACCTTCCCTTCTTGCATCAAAACGAATCCTAGACCATTGTGAGAAGCATCAATGTATACTACATACTCTTTCCCTTCAATTGGTAGAGTAAGTATAGGCGCTTGAGTCAACAAGGATTTGAGAGTTTCAAAGCTCTCTTGGCATTTGTCATCCCAAATAAACTTTACTTCCTTATGCAAGAGCTTAGTCAAAGGGGAGGCGATAATGGAAAAGCCTTTCACAAACCTTCTGTAGTATCCTGCTAAGACCAAGAAACGTCTTACCTCAGTTTGACTTTTGGGAGGTCTCCATTCAACAACTGCTTGTCTTACTAGGATCCACCTTCACGCCTTCGGTTGATACAACATGTCTCTGAAAAGCTACTTCATCAAGCCAAAATTCACACTTGGAAAATTAAGCATAAAGTTCTTTCTCCTTCAAAATTTTCAAAACAATTCAAAGGTGTTTATCATGGTCTTCACTACTTCTGGAAAATATTAAAATATCATCTATAAAGACAACTACAAACTGATCAAGATAAGGATTGAATACTCGATTCATTAGATCCATGAATACCGCAGGAACATTTGTCAATCCGAATGGCATCACCAAAAATTCATAATGACCATACCGAGTTCTAAAAGCAGTTTTAGGAATATCTTTTTCTCTAACACGCAGTTGGTGATATCCAGACCTTAAATCAATCTTTGAGAATACTTTATAACACTTCAGTTGGTCAAACAAATCATCGATCTTGGTAGTGGATATTTATTCTTGATTGTTATTCTGTTCAATTGTCTATAGTCAATACAAAGCCTAAGAGTGCCATCTTTCTTCTTTACGAATAAAACAGGGGCTCCCCAAGGAGAAACACTAGGTCGAATAAAACCTTTCTCAAGAAGTTCTTGCAATTGAGATTTCAATTCTCTTAATTCTGCTGGAGCCATTCTATAAGGAGTGATAGAAATAGGGTTAGATCTAGGAATAAGCTCGATTGTAAATTCAACCTCTCTTTCTGGGGGCAATCCAAGAAGGTTTTCTGGGAAGACTTCTAGGAAATCACATGCAGTAGGTATGTCCTTGATACAAGGACTCTTCAACTGTGTATCAACTATGTGAGCAAGGTATGCCCCACAACCTTGACGTATCAACTTTCTTGCCAAGGCCGCAGAAATAATACTTGATGTCAATGATCTTTCACCTTGTACAATGATGTGTGAAAATGTAGGATCTTTAAAAGTCACATGCTTAGACCTACAATCTACCACTGCATGATATTTATAAAGCCAATTCATCCCAATAATAACATCAAAATCCTTGAAGGGCATTTCAATCAAATCAGCAGGGAAGACTAGGTTTTGAATCACAAAGGGACAATCACGATAAATTCGATTACACACAACTTGATAGCCCAAAGGACTTTCAACCAGCACATCATAATTAAGTCTCACAGATTTCACGTTTTCAGGAAGAACAAGTGATGAACAAATATAGGAATGTGTAGAACCAAGATCAATCAATGTAAACACATATAAGCCAAATAAGTAAAATTTACCGACAACCACGTCTTGTCCATCTTGATCATCCCTCTGCCTCATAGCATAAGCGCGTGCAGTAGCCCTTGGTCCACTAGCTTTATTAGCTCCACTTGCACCTACTGCTTGGGTATTTTTAGGTCTTGCACCTCTATTAGTTTGAAGCGGATTAATAGAAGGATTATGAACTGCGCCTTCAATTTTCAAGAAAGGAGCATTATTAAGATTAGGACAGTCCTTCACTTTATGATCAAAGCTCCCACAATTGAAGCATGCACCAGAAGCTCTCTTGCAAGTACCATAATGATTCTATCCACATTGCGAAAAAGTGGGAACATGAGGCTTACCTTGGCCATAATTTGGAGTGCTAGCTGTAGAAAATTCTGATCTGTTTTGCCTTTGTTGAGGTGGCCTGTTATCACTACCAGCCTTAGAATCATCAAACCTTCCCCTTTTGGATAGACCTCCAAAGTCTGGTCTAGGCTTTCGAAATTTGTTTTCATTTTTACTAGCTTCTTCTTTATCAAGTTGTTCCCAAGTAAAAGCAGCAGACACTAACTTACAAAAGTTCTCATGTTGCAGGATCGCCACATTCTTCTTAATGGAATCATTTAAACCATTTTCAAATTTCCTGCACTTGTCTTTTTCCTCTTTAATAATGCCTCCAACATAGCAAGAGAGCCTTAGAAACTTCTGTTCGTATTCAAAAACAGACATGCCTCGTTGCCTTAGATTCAAAAGCTCCTTTTTCTTTGCATCACAATAAGCAGGTGGGACATACTTCATTCGAAATTCCTTAAGAAAATCATCCCAAGTAAGAACCGGAGGTTTTACCTTGGCATTCGGAACACTTACCCACCAATCATAAGCATCCTTTTGTAATAATGAAATAGAATACTTAAATTTGGCAACATCTGAACACTCCAACTGCTCAAATACCCTTTCCATGAGCTCCAGCCATTGTTCAGCATCAGTGGGATCAATAGTGCCTTCAAACTCCACTCCACCCATTTTCCTCATTTTCTCAAAGTTAACCCCGTTGGTATCATGCATTGATTCAACCATGTGGTGGAAGAATTCAGCCATTTGTTGAAAATGAGGATTCATGGCTTGAGTACCACGACTCATGTGAGGATGTGGACCAACTCTTACACCCTGATGGTTTCCCACTTCAGACCCACTAATGTGGGGAACATATTGGTTCGAGAGATGTTCTCCAACACCTTCCAGTGCATGAGGTTGGAAAACAGAGGCACCCAAACCTTCACAAGCAGCTTCCATAAGTCAGTCAGAAGAAGAGGCCATAACTTAATTCCATCAAAAGTGGAGATCACATTCCATTAGGGACATGTACTAGATGCATGTGCAATCTACATGCAATAAAAATATGATAAACCATGTAAGTGAACAAGAACCATAAATAGAACCTTTCTGAAAGCGAACAAGTATACAGGTAATTCACAGCAAAAGTCCTAGAACCACAAACTTAGGCTATGAAACCAACACTTGTAGTGACCCTTTCGAAAGGATACTACCACTTAAACAAGAAATCTAATTAAATACTTGCGACATTAAAAAGAGGTTAACTATGACCATATTTATTTTAATCTGGTAGAGGGATTAGGTTCATAACGAACAATTTAGTTAAGGAAATACATCTTGCCCATTTAAATATTTATTTGATGTTAAAATTGACATGGCGCGGAATTTAACTTATGACGGAAAAACCCTCCTTGAATAATTTAAGCAAATAACTGACGAGCTTTTCATGCATATATTATCCTCACACTTAAGGATGAGATAACAAGAATATTACCAACTTCCGAGTACCGAAATCAGCCGGTTCATGCTTCACACAAACATTCAAAACTAATAGTAAATTTTGTATATTACAAGACTTGGGTTTACACAGCCCAAAAGAACAAAATATATAGACATACTTATACTACAGCCCATGGTGACATGATCAAATTAGTCCTCAATAGTTCATGTAAATAAACAACACATAGAACATGTACAAGTCCCAAGGTTTATAAAAAATATATATGCCTATATGCAAATGTGATCTTCCTTAAGGCTCTCAAAATCTCCATCTCCAATGGCCAACTTCATGCATCCTCTCGAACATTCCCTACGATAGAAACAACTATCACTAAGCATATAGCTTAGTGGTGCAAAAACCTTTCTCAAGTCATGGGCAGCATAATTGAACATAATAAATAAATCAAGTAAACAATATATAAAGAGTATCAAGTTCGATATTTAAAGATCCAAATGTCAAGAACGATCATAGCACAGTTTTCCAAGAGATTCAACAACAAGGCTTGACTAATATATACATCATGTCATCACACCAAGCACAAGCAAGTATCAAGAAGGGCCGACGCCTCGTATCACGAAGGGTCAAAACCCAATAATCAAGAGAACCAAGAACTATATTTAAAATGGCTTTCTAGTTCGTACTTAAAATGGACAGGTTCCATTCTTAAGACGGACTAAAAATCCAGAGTCAATATGGCAAATGATCTGAATCAAGAGGCATGCCAATAGTGACAAAGTCATAGCCACAAGAAGGACAAGGTCCCAACAAGAGTGCCAAGTGATCAAACAATCCGTACAAGTGGGCGAGTTACACAAGAGTCTTTAACGTCTTAAAGGATACCGACACGACAAGGAAAGTGACAAGAGGTAACCCAGGTACCAAGATCAACTTTCACATATACCAGCAGTTAAAATAGTGCAAGCACAAGTTTATACACAAACCTCAATGCTTAGCTTAGAAACATTCCAACACAGCTTCAAGAGTTCAAACCATAGACCAACCAACGTATCAAGGTCCTCAACTTCTTCACGAGTATATACAATCTTAAAATAAAATTAAATAATTTCTTTAATCCCTAGTAGATCAATAATGTTAATGTAAAACATGATTATCATGACAAGTAAGCTTAGTCTGTACAAATACGACTATGCTCCCAAAACGGTAATTCTGGCCAGCCTAGTACCTCATGTCGCAACTTAGATTTGAAAAGGAAAACGAAAAAACTGGACTGTATATCCTTCATGAAAGATGTAGGTACATCTCTTAAAGTTTCAAACAATCAAGAATCACCGCAAAATATATTTTTTACAAAAGGATATCATCGATACACTAACAGTTGTTTATACAGGATATCTAAATTCAAAATCTGGACAAAACTTGTCCTATGTTGCGTCCCATATTTCGAATCCATAACAGCTAAATTAGAGTTTTACATAAACATAAGAGTTGTAGGTATACAAATTAGATTTCCAAAACATATTTATTCACTAAAACGGGAGTTCTAGAGAACGAGATATTCCAAAAGTACTAAACACTACTTAGCTAAAAAATAGATTTCGACTACTCACCAAAGAGAAGGGCGAATCTCGAATTCCAGCCAAAAGGTCCAAGTTTTTCTCTTGTGATTTTGAGAGTAATATGGTTAGAGAGAGTACACCAGGTTTCTTAGAGCTAAGGAACACGAATTTCACTAGAGAGGAGGTGTAAACATATATCTCAAGAGTGATGTTTATCACATGCACAATTGCCTCCAAAAGGTGGCTGCCAAAAAAAAGGTTGGCTGCCCAAAATGTATATATATATACCTATATGTATAACCCTCACCTCCCTTTCAAGTTATACATAATTCTAATTAGAATATTATGGAAATACCCCAATACAATACCTTAAATTACGATCACAATTTATGTTAAGCAAGTTTGTAAATATCACAACATTTCAAGTTACCAAAATGAGAGTAAAACATACAGTAGTGATTAAGCAATGGTGTATCGACACGTGACTCTTGGTTAGCATTTCGGGGTGTTACAAATTCCTTCCACCAATATGATTTAAGTGACATGACATATAGAGTTTATGGAGTGGGCTTTAATTAAATTCATATTTATTGGATTTAAATAATTAACTCAATTATATTAATCCATAATATATTCATGAATTTAATATAATTCGAATCATTTTATAAATTTATATTTAATATATTTTAAATGATTACAACGTGATTCTACCTTTATTTTATTCATTTTCTAAGAATACTCAGTAAATTTTCATGCTTTGATTCATAAAGGTTGAGATTTAAAATTCCAAAGACAAGAGATTGAAAATAGTTGGTTTCAAGGTCAATTCGTGATTAAATTTCGTTGATTTTTGAAACTAAAGATTCTTATGTTTCGGCTAAATCTATTTTGACATCAAATTTTGAATTATCAATTATTTTATTATCATCTACAACAACGAAAGAGCATGAAAATTGATGATTTTGGGTCTAAGTTAAAAATTATACTCCCTCCATTTCAAAAAGAATGATCTCATTTTCTTTTTAGTCTGTTTAAAAAAGAATGACTCCTTTTCTTTTTTGGAAACACTTTAACTTCAACTTTCCACATGACATGTTTAATGCCACAAGATTAAAGAACATTTTGGTACATTTGAATAACTTTAATTTAGAACCACAAAATTTAAAAGTCTTCTTTCTTTTCTTAAACTTTGTTCCAGTCAAACTAGGACATTCTTTTTTAAATGGAGGGAGTATTATATTTTGATGATGTGAAGGTCTATTTGAACTCCATTTTCTATGAAATCTCAGATTTAGATTTCTTAGCTTATGGTAAGATGATTCTTAAAGAGATTATTATTTTTCCCTTAAGGTTTTGGGAATGACTTTTGATTTTGTTGTGTATATAGCAAGAGTTAATGGAAAATGGAGGGAAGATAAAAAGAGGAGAACTTGAAAACTTGCACCTTGCCGGAAATAGGGAGGGGACGACCGCGACGAGCAACGCAAAGGCTGAGAGAGGAGGAGATAAACCATGGGCTAGCTAGCAGAACCACAGCAGCACAGACAAATAGGAGGGACAAAAATGATGAAATGCAACAGAATACACCAGATGGACCATCACCAGCTCCGATGACTGCTACAAGCAAGAAAAAGGGGAAACCAGTAGTAGATGAACATTGGCCAGAGCTGTCAAAACAAAGAGGAACTGGATCTGGAAAACCACAGATCTTACTGGGAAGTAATGGAACAGTAACACAGGGCAAACCAAACAATACGCAGAGGAAGTTCGAAATGAATGGAGAAGCAGTACTGAAGCCATGGACGAATCTTTTTGCTACCAACCGCTTGGCGACTAGAGGTATGAACCTAAACTACATACCACCAGTGATTGTGGATGGGGAAAAAATAGTGGAGATACTGCCTGAGGATGTAGCTCAAGATGATGAGAAATGGGCTCCATCACTAGTAATATATGTGGTGGGAACAGCTCCATCTATTGGAGCCATGGAGAGGTTTATAATGGGACAAGGAAACTTCTCCACAAAACCTATAATATTATATCATATAGATGGCTACTTTGTTACGAGATTTGCAAGTGAGGAAGAGAGGGACATGGTGTTGTGCTCAGGACCTCACCATTTTCTGAGAAGGCCTGTCATAATGAAACCATGGGTTTCGGAGTTCAATTTCAAGGAGGAGATTCTTACTACCATTCCACTATGGGTCAAGCTACCAAATCTGCCTCTTAATTGTTGGAATTCAGTTGTCTTGAGTAAAATAGGTAGCAGTGTGGGGAAGCCTTTATATGACGATGAATGTACAACTCAAACTAGTAGAATCTCTTTTGCTAGAATTTTAGTGGAAGTAGATGTAACTAGATCCCTGGCAAAGGTGATTAAAATACAGGATCCAAAAGGAAAAATAGTGGAGCAGAAAGTTTGGTATGAATGGAAACCAATATTTTGCCAGAAATGTCTACAAGTGGGGCATGCATGTGTGGATAAACAAGTTGCACCTACACAGATCCAGAAGAAAACTCAGAGACAAGGGCAAAGGAAAGAAGGGATACCAACCACAAACAAAGAAGTATGACAGTACGTCCAAATACACAAGGCAGTATTGATGAGGAGAAAGCATTAAGAACAAAATTGACAAAGTGGAGTAAGATTGAGGAAGATATACATAAACAAAAGTCCAGAATACAATGGCTCAAACTGGGGGATGATAACAATACTTATTTCTTTGCTAGTATGAAAGGTAGGAAGGCTCAAAATCATATCAACATGCTAACAAAAGAGGATGGAACTGTCATAAGGGAAGGAGCAGATGTCACAAAGGAGGCCGTGGGGTTTTATAAAAAGTTGTTAGGACAATGTAACAATCACATGCAAACTACTGAACCTGAGATACTAAAAGATGGACCATTACTTACAAGAGAACAACAATTGCTTCTCATCTAACCATTCAAGAATACTGATGTGAAGGCAGCATTGATGAGCATTGGGGACTCTAAAGCACCAGGAGAGGATGGTTTCAATTCTTACTTCTTTAAAAAAGCTTGGCCAATCATAGGGGAGGAGGTAACAGAAGTTGTCTTACAATGTTTTCATACTTCTAAAATGTATGCCCCTATAAACAAAACCTCTGTTACACTAATTCCAAAGGTGAAGCATCCCACATCCATAAAAGAATACAGGCTTATTTCTTGTTGCACTACCCTATAGTATCATTTGAAAAATGCTCACGAATAGGCTTCATAATGTGATGAATTATCTAGTTGATCCAGGTCAGGCTGCATTTTTGCCTGGCAGAATGCTGACTGACAATGTACTTCTTAGTCATGAACTGGTAAAAAGGTATGGTAGAAAAGGGATCTCCCCAAGATGTATGTTCAAGAGAGATATGCAGAAGGCCTATGACTCTTTGGAGTGGCAATTTCTAGAGGAAGTTCTAGCTGGTATGCAGGTCCCTCAAAGGTTCATAGGATGGATAATGAGTTGTGTTACGACTGTGTCTTATTCTATGTTAATCAATGGATCTCCTAGTGCACCTTTTAAAGAAAAAAGAGGGGGTGAGACAAGGGGATCCTCTGTCCCCTTATTTGTTTGTCTTGGTTATGGATTACTTCACAAGATTGCTGAAAACATTGAGAAGAAATCCAGATTTTAAGTATCATCCTAGATGTCACAGACAACACATAATCCAATTAAGTTTTGCTGATGACCTTTTGTTGTTTAGCAGAGGAGATGAATCATCAACTACCCTCCTGTATGAGTGCTTCCAACATTTCTCAAAGGTGTCTGGACTTATAGCAAATCAGGCCAAGAGTTGTGTGTATTTTGGAGGTGTGTCAGTAGAAATGCAGAAAGTAATCCTACAGAATATAGGCTTTGTTAAGGGGCTACTTCCTTTTAGATACCTTGGAGTACCTTTGAGCTCAAGGAAACTATCAGTAGGGCAATGCCAACCTTTAATAGACAAGATACTGGGCAGAATTACAACATGGACTGTCAAATTCTTATCATATGCAGGCAGGTTGCAATTGGTCAATAGTGTACTAATATCTATGCAAGCTTTTTGGTCACAAATTTTCCTGCTACCAAAACAAGTTCTGAAAAGAATAGAAACAATATGTAAAAGGTTTCTATGGAATGGTAAGAAACAAGTTAAAGGGAAGGCACTTGTTGCATGGGACATACTTTGCTCCAAAAGTAGCAAGAGGACTGAATGTTATTGACATATACATGTGGAATAAAGCAGCTATACTAAAACATTTGTGGGATCTAAACAAGAAGAAAGACAAACTGTGGATTGTATGGGTGCATACCTTTTACCTCAAAGGTAGGAAACCATGGGAAGTAATAGCAAATCAGGCTTCCTGGATAGTGAGGAAAATTCTGTATGCAGGGCATTGGCTTGAATAGAAGGGCTTGAAAATTGCAGAAGTCATGGAGACAGATGAGTTTAGTATCAATGCAATGTATAAGAAGCTGAGGGGTGAATATATCAAGGTTCCCTGGAGGAGAATGACCTGCAACAACCAGGGGAGTCCTAAATGGATCTTTGCACTGTACTTGGCTATTAATAGAAGACTCTACACCAGAGATAGACTGGCAAGATGGGGGATCACAAATGATACATTATGTCCACTCTGCATGGAAGCTAATGAAACCCACCAGCACCCATTCTTTACATGTATCTACTCAAGAATGTTGTGGCAAAAACTCCTGAACTGGCTATCAATTAATAGAGCTAGTAATGGATGGACCGAGGAACTGAATTGGGCTGTAGAGCATGCTTCAAGTAAAACAATAATAGCAGAGGTATACAGAATGACTTTAGCAGCAGCAATCTACTACATCTGGCAAGAACGGAATTACAGGATCTTTCAAAACAAGGAAAGGAACATAGAGATGATCAATAGAGCAATCATCCAAAGCATACATTGTAGAGCTAGTATGATCCCTAGATTTATAGGTTTTATGCAAAAGATAAACTTCTATCCTTAGAATAGTACTAGCAAGAAGGAACTCTTTTGAATTAGATGGACTCTGAGAGTGGAAACTATCCACATTCGAAGTTTCAAATTTTGTACATATTGCAAATATGGTAATAATATATTACAGTTACCAAAAAAAAAAGACATTTCTCCCTCATCGGTGGTGGAAATAAAAATAGAAGAGTTTAAATAGAGAAATACTTTTATTAATTGTTAAAAGGGTTGGAAAGAGGGACCCCCCCCCACGCGTCATCGTCGCTCACTCGCTCGGCTTCGGCTTTGGAAATCGATCGAGAGATTACTTTTGGACAAAGTTTTGTTTTAATTAAATATTTAATTAAATAAAATTAAATGGCCAAAACGTTTCAATTAATCCATTTTATTTAAATTACTTTCCCATTTTATTTGAATTTCCCGCCGTTGGAGATGACTGTTCTGAAAGGTTGCAACTTTCAGGAATAGCCATGACCGTTTGAAAGGTTGCAACCTTTCAGAACCAGTTATTCTTCAGACTTTTTACTTACAAAAATTTCTAATTTATTCTTCTTCTTCTGCACAAATATTTTTTGTGTACTTTACTGCCATTGAGTGGCTCGCTGACACCAGCCTTTTGGGTATCAATACACTGGTGATTGAGACCATTTTATCCTGGGAGGACATATTCCAAATCAAACCTCGGATACTAGAGGGGAATAATTTCCTTAAGGGAACACTGTGCATTCAGTGGGCTTGATCATTTTCCATTCTGTCTTTTCCAGATTCTGGTATGTTTTACAGAATTTAGTTTTTGGTGAATTAATTTATGTTCTTCTGTTTTTTCACTGGTTCATTAAACTTTGGTAACTTCGTGTTTCTGCAAAGTTTTTTTAACAAGTGGTACTGTTTTAGACACAGATTGGGCAACATATTTGACTTTTTGAATATGAAGTAGAAGTATGGCAATATCAATATCAATAAACTCGTATTCACTTGTAGATTATGTTTCTAATAGATTAAGAGTAGTTTGAGGTGCGTTTGATCGGCATTCGAGTTAGGTTATTAATTATCCTTAGATTGAAATTAAATAGTATCTTATTGTATAAAACATGTCATGGGTTGAGCGAAATGACTGATTTGGAGTATTGGATAAACTATATTAATATTGTGATGATTCAAAATTTGAAAATTTAGCCAAAATGGTGTATGATTTGTTATTTGCATTATTATTGTGACACTCGGGGATTGAAACTTGTTGATAAATAGCTTATAACAAAAATAAGAAGTCGAATATTGATTATTGACTGATTTATGACATTTATGTATGTTGGGAACATGATAAATGATTTGATAGTGGTTGCCTGATGACATGACCAACGTAGTGGGCTTGAATATGCATTTTTACATTCGTTCATGGTATATTTTCTCTTGTATCTAAGGTATTCTATCATATTTCACATCAATTCATATGCATACTATTTGTTGAATCATATGGTTCTTCTGAAATGGTTTAAGGGCAGAATGCAGAGGATTGAGATACAATTATGAGATATCACCTTTCTTTCGTATACTCTTCAATCTCCTATGGACAAGATTCAAATTGAGCAATGATATGATATTCTATGGGCCAAACACATAAACAAATCCCTAAACTTGTTGGGGTTTTCCCCTAAGGTATCTTAACTATGCCATTTTTCTATTGAATCCTTGAACCACCCATAATTTGTTCCTTTTAAACACTGTAGGCTATCTGGCACAAAACTTCCGCAAATATTTTTTGTTGATTGTGCGCGTGAGATCCACCTTTTCCACGTGGAAATTTCAACCAATCAAGCTTCAATCCATTTACACGTCAGCACCACATAATCATTACCCAAACCTAAAAACCTAAAGCCCNCCCCCAAAAAAAAATAAAACTCCTGACTTGAAGAAGAAGAAATCGATGAACAAGATAACTTCGACATTGGAACTGGATGATTAAGAAGAAATCAATGAAGAAGGGATGTATTCTGATGAGAAACTCCAACTTAATGATGAAGAGAAAGAAAAGAGGAGAAATAAGAGAAAAAGTGTAACAACCCTCTCGGAAAAATGCTACTACTTAACAAGAAAGCTAATATAGTACTTGCACATTTAAAAGGGATTAATCTAAGTTATATAAATTATAATTCAATACATAAATTTAGCCCAAAATAACAAGTGAAAGGTATAAAGGCTTGTCATTTAGAAATTTAGTTGATCTCTAATGCTTATCGTGACCAATGACACTATCCTACGGTATAAGTGTCTACGATCGTCGATAATATAGTAACTCAACCAAGGGTTGGGGTCGTGTCCCAAGGGAGCGATTTTGAGAATTGATAGAAATATAGAATTTACATTCTAACTAGTCGTAGCTAAAGATATTAACGAACAAAAACATAGTAAATAAAAGGGGGCGACACGAAAGTGTCAAATATCAAATGGAGGTTTTGTAACAAGTGATAAAGCAGCAAAATAAACACGAAAATCAAGTATGGGGAAAGGTTCTTGGGATGTGACTGCAATACAAGTTGAGATAAATTGTTGGGTCCATGCTTTCAATAGGAAATTAGCAAGACAATAGTAACTAGGCTAAGCTTTAAATGGAAATAAGTTCCCTCTCGGGCAACTTACCCCATTTCAAATGTGTTCCTCTCGGACACCCATTTGCCGCATGAAGACCAGCCTACGCCTTACCCCACTCACTCTCTAGAGCTGAGTGTTACGATATGGGACTAGGGCTCACCCTCTCGGGCTGAACCTCATGTCGACCCACTTCTTAGGCCATCAGTCTAGTGGTTTTGGTTTCGCGACCTCCCTCTCGGGCAAGCCGAAAACACATGGGTGGCTTTGTATTTGCAACTACAAACCCTTTAGATTAAACCACAACCACTAGGTGAAATCACCATTAAAATACATCTAAACTATCAGCAAGCAAGACCCAACAAGAATATCAACCCATATTTGCTAAATCACACCCCAAGAATTGAGGTTTTTAGCCACACATCAAGAAATAAGAAATTATATCTAACATGATAATGAAATCAATTGGGTATAAGAAATTAAACCTTAAATTAAGCAAAGGAAAATGAATAGAGAAGACCCAATTCCAAACTTAGGGAAGAAGAAATCATTTCTTCAAGTCTCCACAAAACCCTCTCCAAACTTGAGAGAAAAATATCAGCTAAATTATGTTCTAAAGTGAAAATAATAATAATAATTGTTCCACTCCAAAATCTCTTAAGACTACAATTCTAACTAGTATTTATAGTTTTCACAGATTGTGCTGCGGAGGATTGTTCGGCGACATTAGTCGAGATCGCCGATGAACTCGGCGATCCGCCTTTTGGTCAGTTCATCGCCTTCAGTGTCTTGCCTTTAGCATCCTCGCATTATGGATCATTGGGCGGTACAGTATTGCTTCGCGGAATTGATCGATGACTCTCCGACTGCTCCTTTCCTCGCCTTTTAATCCACTTCCTTCAAGGCTTCGCGTACTGGAATAAAGGGCGGGTCATGTCATTTAGGCGACTCGCCAAGTTAAACTCGGCGATCCGCAGGATTCCATTTCTTGTTCTTTTCAACCCTATTTGTTCCGTTTTGCGCCTAAGTGTCCATGCTTCCACTAAAAGTTCAAATACCTGAAACTTTAGCATTTTAATCAGGTATTGAGATAAAATAAGCATTCAAGGACACTATTTCCATTAAAATAAAGCTCTAAATGAGTCCAATTTGTGGACTCATCAATCTCAAATTTAAACAAGACAAGAATCCCTATTTATGGCGAAAGAATCTTTCAAAATAATTTTAAAAATACGCTAAGGGATTTTCATGTATTATCTATACTACTACAAGACACCTTATCAATCATTACCAACTTCAGGGTACCAAAGCTTTATTGGTTCATGCTTAATACAAACTTTCAAAATAAACTGTATATTTAATACATTACAAGACTTGCGTTTACAGACCCCAAAATAGTAAAACATGTAGTCATACTTATTTTACAACCCATGGTGATATGATCAAATTAGCCTTCAAAATTCCATGAAAATGAACAATATATAGATCATGTACAAGTTCGAAGATTTATGCAAACTATAGATGCCTATATGCAAATGTGATCTTCCCATAAAGCTCTCAAAAAATCTGTTTCCAATGGCCAGCTTCAAGTATCCCCTCAAACGTTCCCTACGATAGAAACAACTATCGCTAAGCATAACGCTTAGTTGTGTAAAAACTATATGTGTGGAGCTACTAGATTCACCAAGTTACCTTTCAAAAGTCAAGGGCAGCACAATTGAGACATAATAAATCAATCAAGCGAACAATATATTAAGGGTATCAAGTTCTATATTTAAAAATCTAAGTGTTAAGAACGCTCATAGCACCATTTCCCAAGAGATCCAATACCAAGGCTCGCCCAATATATACATCATATCGTCACACCCAGCATAATCAAGTATCAAGAAGGACCGAAGCCATGTATCAAGAAGGGTCAAAGCCCAATAATCAAGAGAATCAAGAACCATATTGAAAATGGCTTCTTAGTTCATACTTAAAATGGACAACTTTCCATACTTAAGACAAACCAAAAATCTAGAGTCATGATGGCAAATAATCTGAATCAATAGGAATGCCAATAGTGACAAAATCAAATCCACAAGAAGGACAAAGTCCCAACAAGAATGCCAGGTGATCAAGCAATCCGTACAAGTAGGCAAGTTACACAAATTTCTTGAAAGTCTCAGGGAATACCAATAGGACAATACAACGTGACAAGAAGTAACCAAGGTATCAAGATAACCCTTAAAATATACAAGAAAATAACAAGAGCACAAGTACAAGTTTATACACAAACCTCGGGCTTTAGCATAGAAACAGTCCAACAAAACTCCAAGAGTTCAAACCGTAGGCCGACCAACGTATCAAGGTCCTCAACTTGTACACGAGTATATATAACCTTAAAAATACAATTAAATAACTTCTTTAACTTATATTAGCTCAATAGTGTTAACGTAAAACAGGATCATAATCACAAAGTAAGCCTAGCATGTACAAATACAACTATGCTCCCAAACAATGAATCTGTCCAGCCTGGTACCTCAAGTCGCAACAATGTTTTGAAAAGGAAAATGGAAAAACTGGACTGTATATCCTTCATGAAAGATGTAGGTACATCTCTTAAGGTACAAAAATAATCAAGAATCACCGTAAAATATATTTTGTCCAAAAAGATATAATCAAAACACTAACAGTTGATCATACAGGATTTCTAATTCCAAAATCTGGACATAACTTGTCCTATGTTGCGTCCCATATTTCAAATCCATAATAGCTAAATTATAGTTTTACATAAACGTAAGTGCTATAGGTATAAGAATTAGCTTTCCAAATCATATTTATTCACTGCAAACAAAGTTCTATTGAACGAGATATACTTAAAATACTAAACACTACCCAGCTCAGAAATAAATTTCATCACTTACCCAAGAGAAGGGTGTGTCTCGAATTCCGGCCAAAAGGACCATGTTTTTCTCTTGTGATTTTGTGAGTAATATGGATAGAGAAAGTTCTCTAGGTTTCTTAGAGTAAAGTAACACGAAATGTTATAGAGGAGGTGTGAGAATATATGTTATAAAAGTGATGTTTATCACTTATAGATATAGGTGAAAGCAAAGTTGGCTGCCCAAAAGTAAAAAGGTTGGCTGCCCAAAATGTATACATATATACCTATATGTATATACCTCACCTCCCTTTCAAGTTATAAGTAATTCTAATTAGAATATTACGTAAATATCCCAATACAATCCCTTAAATTACGATCACAATTTATGTTAAGCAAGTCTGCAAATATCACAAAATTTCAAGTTCCCAAAATGAGAATAAAACATATTGTAGCAATTAAGCAATGATGTATCGACATGCGACTCTTGGTTAGTATTTCGGGGTGTTACAACTCTCTCCCCCTTAAAGAAATTTTATCTCAAAATTTACCATACTCTTGTCCCCAAACAAGTGTGGATACTAGGTCCTCATGTCTTCTTCTCTCTCCCAGGTAGCTTCTTTTCAAGCATGGTTCCCCCAAATTATTTTTACTAAGGGGATTCTCTTGTTTCTAAGTTGCTTTTACTTCACAAGATTGAATCATGATAGGTTCTTCATTATACGTCAAGTGAGGATTAACCTCAATAGATTCAAATGAAAGAACATGAGATGGATCAGAATGATACCTTCTGAGCATAGAAATATGGAAGACATTATGGATCTGTCTAACTCAGGTGGCAAAGCTAATTTATATGCAACTGGTCAAACCCTTTCAAGTATCTCATAAGGTTCAATAAATCGAGGACTAAGTTTTCCTCTTTGGCCAAATCTCATAATCTTTTTCCATAGAGACACATTTAAGAATACTATATCTCCAATTTTGTGCTCACTGTCACACCTTCTAAGGTCAACATACGACTTTTGTCTATCTGAAGAAATCTTTAGACGATCCTTGATCATATTTAGCTTGTCTTTCATTTTTGCACAAATTCAGGACCAATAAGCTTTCTTTCACCAACTTCACTCCAACAAAGAGGGATCCGACATTTTCTTCTATATAAGACTTCATAGGGAGGCATTCCAATAATCGATTGGTTGCTATTATTATAAGCAAATTCTATCAAAGCCAAGTGTTTGTCCCAACTACCCTAAAATCCCAAAATTCAAGCTTGAAGCATATCCTCCAAAATTTGTATCACTCTTTCCGGTGGACCATCTGTTTAAGGATGGAATGAAGTGCTAAATTTTCAAATTAGTACCCATGGCTTCCTACAAGCTACCCCAAAATCTAGATGTAAACCTTGAGTCTCGGTCAGATACAATAGACATAGGGATCCCGTGTAGTTTTACAATCTCATTAAGGTACAATTAAGCTAAACGCTCAAGTGAGTAATCAATCTTGATTGCTAAAAGTGAGCACTCTTTGTTAGCTTATCTATTATCACCCATATTGCATCTTGATTTCTTGGAGTGCGAGGAAGTCCAGAAACAAAGTCTGTAGTTATTCTCTCCTATTACCATTCTGACATTGGAAAAGGTTGTAGCAAACCAATTAGGACCTGGTGTTCTATCTTTAGTTGCAGACAAACCAAACATTTTAAATGACTTCCGCAATGTCTCTCTTCATACCGTCCCACCAATAATGTTCTTTGATGGTCTAGTGCATCTTTGTACCTCTAGGATGCATTGCATATGACGATGTATGTGTTTCATTCATGATTTCTCTTCTCAAATTTTCATCATTAGGGACACATAACCTATTTTGATAAGGTACCATCCTCCGTTAATACAAAATCAAGTTTTTCCCCATTTTGAACTTCTCTAGTCAATTTATGAGTCTCTCATCTAACCCTAGCGCTTCTTTCACCTGCTCAAGTAATATTGGTTTGATTTTCAAATTAGCAATAACTGAACCATTTGAATCAAGTGCAAAACAAACATTCACGGCTCTTTAACTCAAGAAGTAAGGGCAACGGACTCAAAGCTAAGCTTGCGAAGGATTTTTTGACTTAAGGCATCAGCCACCATATTGGCTTTACCTGGATGATAGTTAATCGTGCAGTCATAATCCTTGATGAGTTCAGTCATATTCGTTTTCTTAGGTTCAGCTCCTTCTGTGTACCATGTACTTTAAGCTCTTGTGATCTGTGAATATATGACATTTTTATCCATACAAATAATGTTGCCATATTTTTAAAGCAAACACTATAGCAACAAGTTCAAGATCATGAGTAGGATAATTCAATTCGTGTGGTTTTAATTTTCGAGAAGCATAAGAAACAACTTTCCCTTCTTGCATCAAAACACATAACAGACCTCGATGAGAAGCATTACTATATGACACATACTATTTCCCGTCAATAGGTAGAGTAAGTATAGGAGCTTGTGTCAACAAGGATATGAGAGTTTCAAAGCTCTCTTGGCATTTGTCATCCCAAGTAAACTTTATTTCCTTCTTCAAGAGTTTAGTCAAAGGGGAGGCAATAATGGAGAAGCTTTTCACAAATCTTCTATAGTACCCTGCTAAGCCCAAGAAACTTCTTACCTTACTCAGAATTTTGGGAGGTCTCCGTTCAACAACTGCTTGATTTTTTACTAGAATCAACCTTTACACCTTCTTTTGATACAACATGTCCCAGAAAAGCCACTTCATTAAGCCAAAATTCACACTTGGAAAATTTAGCATAAAGTTATTTCTCCTTCAAAATTTACAACACAATCCAAAGGTGTTTATCATGGTTTATTAGAAGAAGACGATCGTACAAGGTCACAATTCACCCAACACGATCATCTGGGGTGAACAAGAATTGGGGATCGGATGCGGGCGAAATTCCCGCCAATGGCTGAGATGTTCAGTCGACTCCCTCCCCCTTTGTGGGGGTCCCGACCCCTACGAGTGAGCAGAAAAGGAAGGAGGAAAGAGGCCCTGGTGAACCGTCATAATTAGTGAACAAGTGTAAGCTTCGCTGCCCGACAGTATGGAGTACTGACCACACCAAGGGACAGGCCCTGAAGCGAAGGACGGGAACGAGCGGAATCAATGTGTTCCAATTTCTGGCCTTGCACCGACCATCCAATGGACCATGGACTAAACGCCCACTGCCTGAAAGGACTATGTCCAGGGGCCCGCCGCCCCTCCCCCCCTCACAAGGTACATCTCGCGCCTATGGGCCACTATAACTATCCAAGAAGACACTCGAAACTGGAAGGATAAACAAACCCACCCGGTGGACTGCCGAGCTACAAGTCCTACGACACATGAGCGGGATTCTCTAAAAAGCCAAGGTCGTGGGTGGCCAAGAGGGCCCACTTGGAGACTTGGGATCTCAGCAGGAAATGCGAAGGTTGCAACAAGCCGGCCGGCCAAAGAGAATCAACTAGTTTAGTTCTGATCTGAGTAGGCTCATAATTAAGAGGCCATAACTTATTTCCTTGAAAAGGGAAGATCACATTGCATTAGGGACATGTACATTATGCACGTACACTTTACATGCAATAGAAATATTATAAACCATGTAAGTGAATAAATAATATAACAAGAACCTTCTAAAAAGCGAAACGAGTATACAAGCAATTCACAACAAAATTCCTAGAACCACAAACCTAGGCTCTGTTACCAATACTTGTAACAACTCTCTCGGAAGGATGCTACTACTTAACAAGAAAGCTAATACAATACTTGCACATTTAAAAGGGATTAATCTAAGATATATAAATTATAATTCAATATCGAAATTTAGCCTAAAATAACAAGTGAAAGGTATAAAAGCTTGTCATTTAGAAATTTAGTTAATCTCAAATTTAAACAAGACAAGAGTCCCAATTTATGGTAGAAGAATCTTTCAAAATAATATTTTTTTTGGCAAGTAAAAAAAAATATTTTATTACCAAATGAACAGACAAAACAGTAACTCATGCATACTGGACATCTCTCAACTATGCATTAACAACTCTCTATTCTATCAAACACTTGTTACACTATTTCCACTCTAGCTAAAACTTGCATCTACTCAGGATAAAAATTCAAAGTTTCTAGGACATAGTTTAAACGTATTCTTGATCTCCTTCTCATATGCACCTCTTAAATAGCCTATTTTGCCAGTATTGCCGGAGTTTTTGTAACTTTCTGGAAAATTCTTTGATTCCTCTCCTACCAGATAAGGTACACACTTGCAGCCAATGTCATCCTATATATCTCGACCTTTGCTTGCTTACCTTTACAATATGTATTTGCCCACCTTGTCTCCTCTTCCCATTATTTAGCTTCTCTCCTTGTATTTTTCCAGCATAGTAACTTCAGCTAGACATGTGCTGAGAATACACAGTGAAAGAACAAATGATTATGGGTCTCATCTTCAGCTCAACATAATACACAATGGAGATCTTCCACATAGCCCCATTTTGCTAATCGATCCCTTGTGAGTAACCTGTTATGTAGAGCTAAATATAAGATGAAAATCCACTTAGGACAGGCTGAATTATTACAGGTAATCCTCCTCCACTCCACCTTCTGGTATTCTCCTCTAATGGCTTTATATAACTTCTTTACAGAGAATTTTTCAATACTCTTAACATACTCCTCATTCCAACCAATAATCTCCAATTCTTTATGCATCTGGAGTATCTTCTTAATCATCCATGAAGCATGTGGGGCTAAAACACCCCACAGAGTCCCTTGTTTCCCATAATACATGTGAATCCACTTCACCTATAGTCTATCTTTCTTAGTACTCATTCCATAATAGTTTACATATGGCAGCCTTGTTCCATGCTTGGATATCCAACAAATTGAGACCCCCTGCAGTTTTAGGACTGCATAGTTGTTCCCAAGCAATTAGTGCTTTCTTGGATGCATCTATTCCCCCGGTCCACAAAAAAGTCCTGCATAATGTTTCAATACATTTGATAACTTTTTTTGGCAACACAAACACCTGTGACCAAAACACCTGATGGAGAACAAGACACTCTTAATCAGCTGAGTCCTTCCTGCATAAGAGAGAAATCTGGAAGTCCAACTCTATATTCTTCTCATTATCTTATCAATCAAAGGCTGATATTGTAGGATAGACACCCTCTTAGTACTTAGTGGGACTCCTAAGTATTTAAAAGGTAAATATCCTTGTGAGAATCATAATTCATGAAGTATTTCACTTTGTACATTTGTTGGCACACCCCCAAAATAAATGGAACTCTTATCAGCATTTGCAACTAGCCCAGAAGCTAAGGAGAATTCTTGGAATAAGCCAAACATCAATCTAACTGATACCATATCTCTTCTATTGAATAGTAAGAGATCATCAGCAAAACTGATTTGCACTATCTGCATTCTTTCACACTGAGGATGGAAATTGAAGTTAGGATCATGCTTTAGTTTCTTGGTCAATCTTGTCAAATACTCTGTAGATAACACAAACAAAAAACGAGATAGAGGATCCCCTATCTTAATCCTTTCTTTGTAAGAAAAGGGGTACTAGCTTGTCCATTTATGAGGATGGAATATGTTACTGTACTAATACACTAGTATATCCACTCAACAAATTTCTCAGGAAATTGCAAACAAGTCATTACCTGCTTAAGATAGCTCCATTCCATATAATCATAAGCCTTTTTCATATCTACCTTAAGCATACATCTTGGGGATACTCCCATTTTCTTTTACTAACTCATTGCTTAAGATGATGTTGTCATTTATTAGCCTGCCTGACACATTGCATCCTGTTTGTTAGCACTTTGGATATGATCTTGTATAATAAAGTACAATAGGAGATAGGCCTAAACTCTGATACCTTGGAAGGATGAGCTACTTTTGGTATAAGAGTCACAGTGGTGCAATTGATGATTTACACAATTCACCTGTAGAGAAGAAGTTTAGGACAACATCAGTAATTTTCTCTCCTCTCTGTCCCCAAGTCTGCCTGAAGGAATATGCACTAAAATCATCACATCCAGGAGCTTTGTTGTCATTTATACCCTGCAATGCCATAACCACTTCCTTTCTGCTCACAGGTGCAATAAGGTGACTTTGTTGGCTTTTATTCAAAATTGGACCATTTTTCATTACCCTTATGTTTACAGCAGGTAATTGAGTGGCACAAAATCCCAATAATTGCTTGTAAAAACCTGTAATTTCTTCCTCAATCTCAGCTCTACTAGTACTAGTCCTTCCTGTATTTGTGATTAAGCTTGTAAACCTATTCTGAGCTTCTCTATTCTTCAAGCTAGCATGAAAGTATGTTGTGTTTCCATCTCCCAGTTGTAACCATTGTACCCTTGATTTCTGCTTCATGATGCTTTCTTCAATATTCATCCATTTTTTCAGATTCAGTCTAACCTCCTTCTCTAGCTCAATGATGTCTTATGCTTGTCCTGGTTTCCTCATAGTACTTTGTACATCCTTCAAATGTTGCCTATACATTCTTATTCTACTCTGTACCCCCATAGAATGCAATACTATTTAGTTCTTTCAAACCTTTTTTCACATTTTGTAACTTCTGCCATATTCTATACATTGTCCCATTACTTGGTCTTTGTTTCCATGCCCTCTGTACAATCTCCTGAAAATTCTCATGTTTTGCCAGATGGTTTAGGAACTTAAAAGGCTTATGCCTAATATCCTCTTCTTGCATCAGTGTAATACAAAGTGGGGAATGATCAAAACATCTTGGATCTAATACCTTCACATCTGTGAATTACATATCAAGCATCCATTTAGCATTCACCAAAGCCCAATCAATGCTATTATATATGTTCCCATTTGTCCAAGCAAACACTCTTCCATTATGTCTTAGTATTGTCATGCCTGTGTCAACAAGAAAATCTTCAAAGTGTTTAGTTTCCCCTTCATGAACTGTAGCTCCAATCATCTTATCTTCAGCTCTGTGAATAACATTATAGTTCCCCCATAGATATCCAAGGTTCCTGCTGACCTGAATTAATGTTTCTCAGCTTTCCCCATAAACTCCTTCTAGGTTCAATGGTATGTAAACCATATATAGTAGTAAAACAAAACGTACAATTTAAAGCCCTGATCTTCACTTCTGAGTGAATAAACTGCTCATCAATTATTAATGGGTCACACTCAATAACTTGAGGGTCCCATAATATCCATACTCTCCCCTTATTACTGCAAATATTGTTATCTATGCTTCTCCACCCTGGTGCAATTGTTTTCATAACCTTAATTATTTGATGGTCCTTAATCTTATGTTCAAGAAGAGCTATGATACTAACATTATTCGTTCTAATAAACAATTTGGCCTCCTTCTGCTTATGAACTTTATCCAGTCCCCTAACATTCCATGCTACTAACTGTATTATTGAGGGTTAAGGGTATTACTTTATGTCTCTCCACTGCTACCACCTTTATCTCTACCTCCTCCTGCCATAAACCTTGTATCATGGTTATGAAATACACTGAAATCATTTGAAATTATTAATTGGTTGTCTTCCTGTTGTATCCCACTTTTAGCTGCAGATTTTCCCCTTACTGCACTCCATTGATTCATTTGATTCTGCTCCTCAACAATTATCTCTTTTCCAGGCCTCTGGTTGCATTCTAGCTCACTGCAACCCCCACCATTCTCAATTTTCTCCTCATCTGCTCCTTGCTTCACATTTACACGTTGTTTCCATTCCATTTTTTATTTATTTTGCTTTGGCTTAGCCTTAATATCTGCATCATCTCTTTTACATATATGTCTTATGGTCAGACAAGTAGGACAATAGCTTGGTTCCCATTCATACTTAACCACCCACTTGAAACTTCAATCATTAGGATCCTCTACCTTTATCTCTGTAAGTAAGGTTCGAGTAATATCCATCTCAATAAGTAGTCGAGCATAGGAGATTCGATCCACCTGTGTGGTACATTCATCAACATAAATTGGAATACCCAATCCATTGCCAATTATTCTTAGTGATTGCACACCCCAATAGTTCAATGGTAAGTTTGGGAACTTAACCCATATAGGAATAGTCTGCATTACCTCCTTAGTAAAATCAAAATCAAGTGTCCATTTTTTCACAATGATGGGTTTTTGATTCAGCATATGAGGCCCAGCATAAAAGACCTCATCTCTATCTTCTAGCGTAGTGAACTTTACAAGGAAGTACCCATCATTATGACAGTAAACTTTAGGTTTCACAATGTAGGTCCAGTTAGCTACTATGTACCTTTCAAGTGCCGCAATGGTAGGTTCATCCCCCACCACATAGAGGATCAATGCTTGTTCCCACTTTTGCATTTCTAGCTCCACCTCAGCTTTAAACAATTCCACCAGTGTTTCCCCATTTCGCACTATTTGTGCCACATATTGGAGTGCCATTCCTTGTGCAGCGAGCATATTACCTTTGAAAAGGCTTGCCCACTTCCTCTCTGATACCTCTTCACCCTCCTTCTCCATCTCTTCACCCACTTCTCCTATAATTTTCCTCAATTCTGAAACCTTCTCCTTGGACATGCTTATCGCACTCCATAGGCATGTCAATTCCGGCATAATCGTACTATTTTTGATCGGGGTTTTGGCACCCTGTATTGAAGGCCACTGTTCTATCGAAACCCCAGAATTGTCCCCTACTATATCTTGACCTTTTACTAGTTGTATCTTAGTTACTTTATCCCCGATGGTCGTATTAGTCATCTTCCCTCGTCCCTCGCCATTTTCAGGCGTGACGCACATTAATTCACTTAAACTGCGTCGAGAGAGAATTTAGTTCTATCCATATATTTCAAAATAATTTTAAAAATATGCTAAGAGATTTTCATGTATTATCTATACTACTACAAGAAACCTTATCAATCATTACCAACTTCGGGGTACCAAAGCTTCATTGGTTCATGCTTAATACAAACCTTCAAAATAAACTGTAAATTTAATACATTACAAGACTTAGGTTTACACACCCCAAAATAGTAAAACATGTAGTCATACTTATTTTACAACCCATGGTGTATGATCAAATTAGCCGCCAAAATTCCATGAAAATAAACAACATATAGATCATGTACAAGTCCGAAGATTTATGCAAACTATAGATGCCTATATGCAAATGTGATCTTTCCATAAAGCTCTCAAAAACTCCATCTCCAATGGCCAGCTTCAAGTATCCCCTCGAACGTTCCCTACGACAGAAACAACTATCGTTAAGCATAAAGTTTAGTGGTGTAAAAACTATATGCGTAGAGCTGCTAGATTCACCAAGTTACATTTCAAAAGTCATGGGCAACACAATTGAAACATAATAAATCAATCAAGTGAACAATATATTAAGGGTATCAAGTTTTATATTTAAATATCAAAGTGTCAAGAACGCTCATATCACCATTTCCCAAGAGATCTAATACAAAGGCTCACCCAATATATATATCATACCGTCACACCCAGCATAATCAAGTATCAAGAAGGACCGAAGCCCTATATCAAGAAGGGTCAAAGCCCAATAATCAAGAGAATCAAGAACCATATTAAAAATGGCTTCCTAGTTCATACTTAAAATGGACAACTTCCATACTTAAGACGAACCAAAAATCCAGAGTCAAGATGGCAAATACTCCAAATCAATAGGCATTGCAATAGTGACAAAATCAAATCTACAAGAAGGACAAAGTCCCAACAAGAATGCCAGGTGATCAAGCAATCAGTACAAGTGCGCGAGTTACACAAATGTCTTGAAAGTCTTAGAGAATACAAATACGACAATACAATGTGACAGGAAGTAACCAAGGTATCGAGTTAACCCTTCAAATATACAAGCGGATAACAAGAGTACAAGTACAAGTTTATACACAAACCTCGGGCTTTAGCATAGAAACAGTCCAACAAAACTCCAAGAGTTCAAACCGTAGGCCGACCAATGTATCAAGGTCCTCAACTTGTACACGAATATATATAACCTTAAAAATACAATTAAATAACTTCTTTAACTTATATTAGCTCAATAGTGTTAACATAAAACAAGATCATAACCACAAGTAAGCCTAGCATGTACAAATACAACTATGCTCCAAAAATAGTGAATCTGTCCAGCCTGGTATCTCAACTCGCAACATTGTTTAGAAAAGGAAAATGGCAAAACTGGATTGTATATCCTCATGAAAGATGTAGGTACATCTCTTAAGGTAGCAAATAATCAAGAATCACCGTAAAATATATTTTGTACAAAAAGATATAATCAAAACACTAGCAGTTGATCATACAGGATTTCTAATTCCAAAATCTGGACATAACTTGTCCTATGTTGCGTCCCATATTTCGAATCCATAACAGCTAAATAAGAGTTTTACATAAACGTAAGTGTTATACGTATATGAATAAGATTTCCAAATCATATTTATTCACGATAAACAAAGTTCTATAGAACGAGATATACTTAAAATACTAAACACTACCCAACTCAGAAATAGATTTCATCACTTACCCAAGAGAAGGGTGTGTCTCGAATTCCAGCCAAAAGGACCATGTTTTTCTCTTGTGATTTTGTGAGTAATATGGATAGAGAAAGTTCTCCAGGTTTATTAGAGTTAAGGAACATGAAATGTTATAGAGGAGGTGTGAGAATAGATGTTATAAAAGTGATGTTTATCACTTATAGATATAGGTGAAAGCAAAGTTGGCTGCCCAAAAGTAAAAATGTTGGCTGCCCAAAAGTAAAAAGGTTGGCTGCCCAAAATGTATATATATATACCTATATGTATATACCTCACCTTCCTTTCAAGTTATAAGTAATTCTAATTAAAAAATTACGTAAATACCCCAATACAATCCCTTAAATTACGATCACAATTTATGTTAAGCAAGTCTGCAAATATCACAAAATTTCAAGTTCCCAAAATGAGAACAAAACATATTGTAGTAATTAAGCAATGATGTATCAGCATGCGACTCTTGGTTAGTATTTAGGGGTGTTACAAAAGGGGAGAAATTAGGGTTAAAAGGGGAGAAGAGTGTTGGTGGGCGGTTCAGGGATCCACATCAGCGCCTTCAAAATGTCTTCACGCACTCAAGCAACATGAGATCACATTTTGTGCCACATCAGCCTGTAGTGTTTAAAAGGAACAAATTATGGGTGGTTAAAGGATTCAATAGGAAAATGGCATAGTTGAGGTACCTGAGGGGAAAAATCCGACAAGTTTAGGGACCCGTTTATGTGTTTGGCCTATTCTCTGATATCAATGGTCTAGAAGTAGGATCAATATATATAGACCTTGCTTGTCCTCCCTGAGTCACGATCAACCGACTTAGATAACGTGTGTGTGCTAAAATCATCCCTGAAGTGTGAGTTAAATCTAAAGTACATCCTTGTGTTATATAACTGAACAAAAAACATCATTGAACTATCGAAAAAGTTGCAAGATTCATCCTTTTGTCTATTTTTTTTAAGAAACTCATGCCACCAACAAAAAAATGTGCCAAGTCGAATGAATATTTGTGCACATGGCTAAGCTAGTCAAGTTGGGTGATTTTTCTAATTTTTAGAAATTGAGGATTTAAATAATATGCAGACGAAATATATTCAAATTCTTAATATTCTTTGTAAAAAGTATGGCCAAATACAACTCCAACTTCAAAAAATTTCAAAAATTTCAAATAAAGTAATTTTTTTAATTTTCATAACTAAACGTCTTCGTAATTTTCCTCATTTTTCAGTATTTATGTACATTGTATAAAATGTGAATTGCATTGTATATAGCGTACATATATAGTGAATAATGTTTTAAAGAAAAAATCTAAATAGTTGGGCATAATATTTTTAAAATGGATTTTTTTACATAATATTTCTAACCATCGGAACCTACTGAATAAATATTTCAAGACTTATGTATTTTTGCAAGTCAATTTGCTTGATGATGTAAAAACATATAAACTAACAACACACAAAATTTAAATTCTGAGAATGAATGATTCATTTCCTATCCATATTCTTTTTTTTTTTTAGGTAACTTTGATCTTCTCGTCGTGGCTAAGACATGACCAAATTAAAAAAAATATTTTTTTATTGGTTCAATCAGTTTCTTAACAAAAATAGACTGAAGGATGATTCTTGCTATTTTTAGATAGTATAAGAATGTCTTTTGCACACTTAGATAATATAAGGATATACATTAAATTTGAGTCATAGTTGAGGGATGATTTTAGCCAAAAACTCTATCATATTCATATTATATACATTACATTTTATTATTGTTTTTCCTTGCAATGCTTCTCATCATCGACTGCCTTATATTGACCTACGTACTGAGACATTTTTTTAAGTGTAGGGCTTATAACATGCATGCTTTGTAAGAAATATTTATTACTCTCAATTGATCGGTCTATGATGTCTACAGAATGCACATATATTATCGTGCTCATACTATACTTGTTGCATCTTTTGATGCAAATCCGGTACTAGGAGACCAAGTGATTATATCATCCGGGTCAGCGCTATATATCTAGAATCTTTGATAAGTTATTTGGCGTTTAGAGCAATGCTTGAGTTCCTCTATTCTATAATTTTTTGTCTTTCATTATTTTAGACACTTTTGTAGCTTTCAAACCGAGACACTATATCTTTAAATGCTCTGGTACTGATAACATTAGGTCTTGGGTGTATTTAGTTATTTCCACACTTTTATTCTATTTATGAAATTTTGGATTTTGAGAGGCTTACATCCTCTCTTTTTTTTTACTCACATTTGGACTTGATAATCATTTGGGGTGAAGGGTTGTCTTTTCTACTAATGGGTTCATGTAGGTGTCATCATAAGATTGAATTTTAGATTGATCGTGATATTTATGTTATATTTTTTTAAAAAAAATATATGTTTTTATTCTTAATGAGATGATTTATAACCATATAAATATTTATAATTTGTTTAAGATCATAAATTTCAAAATTCTTTTATTTTTAAAATTTTATGTCAAATCAAATACCTTCACATAAATTGAGACGGAGAAAACAATGTAATAATTTTTAAGTATCAAATTCTTGGGGCCTACTTGTCTTGGATTAAGCTAGCATTGTGTTCATCTAGAAAGGAAAGTGAGATTTAGAAAATCCTTAATTTTACAGATGCTTTTATTTTGTCTTAAAAATACAGAAAATGGTATTCACAATGAAGTAGAGTGGTAAATAGCTCGGATGGAATCAAACAATAATCATATACTCCCACTAATTACTTATCCACTTTTGAATTGACACACCTATTAAGAAAACAATGATTGTTATAGTGAGTTTACCATTTTATTCCTATTAATTTGAGAAAAGAGTTCGAAATATATCCGAACTTTGACCGAAATTGCTATAACAATCCCAAACTTTGGGCAGGATCTATTACCCCATGAACTATTTAATAAAGTATATGTTTGTGTGCGCACCCACGTGGACATCATAAATATTGCATTATTATAAATAGTAACTTGCCAAGCTCGGCACTTATACATCTTTAAAAACACTATTAAATAGTGCAGGGGGTACTAGGTCCTGCCCAAAGTTTAGAATTGTTACAGCAATTTCGGTCAAAGTTCGGATATATTTCAGATCTTTTTCCCATTATAAAGTGGATGAATTAAAAACTTAGAATTTTCAAGAAGTTCTACCTTTTCCAAAGTAATTAATTGAAAATATAATAGGTAAAAAGAAATTGTACTTTCTTGATTTGTCTGTCACACCCCTTTTCGTGCACAGAGGTGAAAGGGTTTTTCTAATTTAAGTGACGTTATTGATTTATGAATTATTTCTTTTTTCAAAGTCGTCACTTGGATTTGAGTTATGGTGTTCCAAGTCACCTTTTTGTTTAATCCCTAATCAAAAGGAAATGACTCTTTGTTTGGTCTGCGAACCAGAAATTCGGGTAAGGAATTTTGTTGACCGAGGGGAAGGTACTAGGCATCCCTCGAGTCTAGTGGTTCTAGGACGGTCGCTTTTATTGACTTATACTTATCTTGATATATATTTGGATAATTTGTGTCTATATGTCATGGTTTGCTTATTTTTTAATTATTAAATTTTTATTAGTCTTAAACCGGATGCATAACTGTGAGTCACCGCATCCTTGAGTTTCTTTTAAGTGTTTCAAAGAAAGATGTGTAATCACATTCTTAATTGAAACCGACCTTTGAAACGGGTCATATATTTTAATATTTTACCTATTACTAGAAATTTTAAGCATATTATTAGTGATTAAACTACATCTACAATTTATATTTATAAACACTATTTACATAATAAAAAGCCTAAAATCTTAAACAAATATAAAGTTATTTCATATTAAAATTCGACATAGATGCATTTATATTTTTAGTATATTTACAAGTCATAACAAAAAGCACAAAAAAAAAATAAAAAAAATGTGTAACTCTTCATTTCTTAATTTTTCTAGGATGAATATTTTTAATTTTAAATGAAATTGACTAAACAAACTATTAGAATAATTTTTTTAGGTATTTGATAAATTTTGATTAGATGCAAGAGATAATTAATAATAGCATATGGTACAAGATGACAAGTAATGAGATTAAACACACATAAAATTCGAGCAACTTCATAACATTGAAATCAAGTATTATACAATCATGAAAATTATACAATAAAAATTAAATGATACCTCTTGCAAAAATTCAATTCACGAAAAGGAAACAATACTAATAAGGAACCACGAACTCGAAACTCCGAAAGTGAACCTCGACCTCAACTTATGTTTGTGAGTGAAAGAAAAATATAAATAAAATGTGAGTATGTTTGCTAATTTTTCCTTTTTTTCCGTATATGAGTGGTCTTTTTTTGGTAGTGTGCCGTATGTAGTATAGTAGTAGTGTTGTGTTTTTGGTTGCTTTTGCTGAATGGGTTCTTGGTGTTTGTGCATATATGTGTATGTTTTTTTTTGGTTGCTGATCTATTTTTTTTCTGTATATATGTGTGTATTTGTATTGTTGTAGAGTGTAGTATATAGGTGTATGTGAGGAGTTGTGGTGGGGTGTTGTTGATTGTTTACGTGGGAAGTGGGGAATGAGTTGGGGTAGTGGAGGGAAATGGAGGTAGTAGGTGGGTTGGGGTAGTGGGGTAGTCTAGGAAAATGGGGGTAGTGTAGGATATATTTTTTAATAAAATATGTAAAAATATAAAATAAAATGACAAAAATATTAATTAACAATTTTAAAATAATAAAAGAAAAGTATAAGAAAAGTTAAATAGCTAATCTAAAAATATAATTAAGAAATACTAGCTTTTTTATTAAAGCTAAAACTAAAAGAAAATTTTATTTTTTTGTTATTTTCAAATTTTTAAAATAAACTTACTAAAATAAGACAAAAACTAAAATAACTAACTTTAACATAAAAGAAATATTTAAGGAATAAAAAATAGTGTAAAATTTTATGTTAGGTCAAAAATTACGTGTCTATAGTTTAACCCTCTTTGACTGGAAACACGAAGAGTTTTCAGACAAAGAAGTAGATAAAGTGACAAGTTTTGAGCGGACTCTTCTTTGAAAGGAAAATATCCAACCGAGTCCTTGTTTTGGACAGCCTATATATTTCGGGTTATAAGTGAATCAGGTCACGTGTAGTTCAAGGAGATGAGGTGATGAGTTAGAAGTTAAGTGTTGCATCGAGGCTCCAGGTCACGGTTCTTATCCTTACATTAAAAAAAATGAAAGCTAATAGTCAAAAGAAAAATAAAAGTACAAGCTCCTATCTATGCAGCTTCTCTTGAGTCTACACTTGAGTGTTGAATTTGAGATATCACCTTGATTTTGGTGAGTATCTTGATATTGAATGGATTCGAGGCCCAAATTGCCACTTAGAGTGGGTTTTTGGCACTCTTCAAAATGACAATTGGAAAATGTTCTTGAATGACTGCTTGTTTTGTTGATCAGTAGCTGAATAGACGTGGGTGTCAGGAGGTCAGGATGCTACATGCATTGAAGAAGTTGATTCTAACTATCATGGAATTGATCATTCTGAAAAGAGTTGAAAGGTTGTTCTTGAATTTCAAATTCACGTTTCGCTTAAAGAAACCTGAAAACCATCACAAATAAAAGAAATACACACAAAATTTTACCTCAGTTTTCACTGGAAAAAATTTGTGAGTTATTAGCAAATGTAATTTTTTTAAAATAAACTCAAACTAGGAAGTATTTATCCTAGGAGAAAATAAAATAAAGGTCTCAGACTAGGAAATGTTTACCCTAGAAGAAAATAAAATACAAATGTCTCCGACTAGAAAGTGTTTATCCTAAATAAAAATAATGATCTCAGACTAGGAACTATTAATCCTAGGAGAAAATAAAAAATAACATCTCACACTAGCAAGTGTTTATTCTAGGAGAAAATGAAAAATAACGGTCTCATACTAAGAAGTGTTTATCCTAGGAGAAAATAAAAATAACGGTCTTAGACTATGTAGTGTTTATCCTAGGAGAAAAATAAAAAAAGAACGGTCTCAGACTAGAAAGCGTTTATCCTAGGAGAAAATAACTAAATCTCATTATGTACGAGGGTCCTGTTTATTCCATTGTCTAGGAGGGTCCTGCTAAACTAAATCTCATTGTGTAGGAGGGTCCTGCTAATGCAAATCTCATTATGTAGGAGGGTCTTGCTAATCTAAATCTCATTATGTAGGAGGGTCCTACTAATCCTATTATGTAGGAGGGTCATGCTAATCTAAATACCATTATGTAGGAGGGTCCTGCTAACCTAAATCCCATTATGTATGAGGGTCCTGCTAATCTAAATATCATTATGTAGGAGGGTCCTACCAAACTAAATCTCATTATCTAGGAGGATCCTCCTAATCCCATTATTCAGGAGGGTCATGCTAGTCCCATTATCCATGAGGGTCCTACTAGTCCCATTACCCATGAGGGTCCTGCTAGTCCCATTATCCAGGAGGGTCCTGCTAAACCAATTATCAAAAAGGATCCTGCTAGTCCCATTATCCAAGAAGGTCCTGCTAGTATCTTATTATCTATGAGGGTCATGTTATCCAATTATCCAGGAGGGTCCTGCTAGTCCCATTATCCAAGAGGGTCGTGCTAATCCCATTATCCAGAAAGGTCCTGTTAGTCCCGTTATCCAGGAGGGTCCTGCTACTCCCATTATCCATGAGGTTCCTGCTACTCCCATTATCCAGGAGGGTCCTACTGTCCCATTATCAAGGAGGGTCCTGCTAGTCCCATTATCCATGAGGGTCCTGCTACTACCATTATCCAAGAGGGTCCAACTAGTCCCATTATCCAGGAGGGTTCTGTTATCCCATTATCCTGGAGGGTCCTGCTAGTCCCATTATCTAGGAAGGTCCTGCTAATCCCATTATCTAGGAGGGTCCAGTTATCCCATTATCCAGGAGGGTCCTGCTAGTCACATTATCTAGGAGGGTCATGTTAATCCCATTATCCAAGAGGGTCTTGCTAGTCCAATTATCCGAGAGGGTCCTGCTAATTCCATTATACAAAAGGGTCCTGCTAATCCCATTATCCAAGAGGGTCCTGCTAGTGTCCCATTATCCAGGACAGTCCTACTAGTTTTCCATTATTTAGGAGGGTCCAGCTAATCCCATTATTCATGAGGGTCTTGCTAATCCCATTTTCTAGGAGGGTCTTGTTATACTAATTCCCATTGTCCAGGATGGTCCAGCTACACTAAATTCATTACTTATCTCCCTTAACTGAATAATCAAATAGAATAACCACAACATTATTTTTTCCCAGTTTACATCAGAAAAATATCATTTAAGCTATGAGAAATACTTGTACCAAAAGAAAAATGCAAGACATCGATGTAATTAGGGTGTTTGTTCCCTAGAAATAAAAGATGATATCTCTAGGGTATTCGTTCCCTAATGTCAAAACGTAACTAGCGTGCTTGTTCCCTAGAAATGAAAGATGATAGGATATTTGTTCCCTAAGGTTAAAATGCAACTAGAGTACTTGTTCCCCAAATATGAGTGTTTTTTTTTAAAAAAAAAAATATATAAAAAAATCTGCTGATTTTTGAAACAGAGGAACTTTGAAACTCTTTTTAATTTATCATTATTTTTTGATTTTTTTTTTAAATGATACAATTATGATCTTTCAAGGATATAAATTTTATTTTGTAAGACCGAGTTTCATTGAAGGATTGCCTACATATCTTGTATAATAAGAATCAGGTCAAATGTAATTTATAATAAATCAAAAAATTACTTTTCTTTTTCTTGATTTTTTCTACAAAACACATCATTTGAGACATGAATTTGTTCATGGTTGACAATGTTTTGACTTTAGTTGGTACCAACAATTAGTATGATGCATATGAATCACTTTCAACTACTTTCAAATAAATCTGAGTTAACTCTGAGTAATCCATATAGTTTCAAATGGTATCTCAAACATATTTAAGTATTTACATGATCAGTTCTTCTTGCATAAATTAAGGGATTAGAATTATTTATATCTTCATGCTTCAAGTGCCCTCACAACAAATGAAGTGCTACTTCATACATAATAGAAATGTTATGATCTTAAGACATTTTAGAAGTCAGTCACACTCAGAAAGATGTTCAATGCATGAAATTGAGATACTATATGTTTGGACCTTATGTAGGTATCCCCTAATAAGAGAACACCAAAAATGAGATCAAATAGGACTTGTCATTGGCTTGTAATGTAGGCTTTGGGAAATGTAGGATATTCATTTGGGATAAAATGGTTATTTCCTTCTAAAAATTTACACAATGCTTTCAATATATTTTCATTTTCGCATTTGACCTTTGTTTTTTGAAAGTTTCTCCTCATTTATTTTCTTCTTCTGTTTTTTCTCATTTTTCTCTCCTTTTTGTTGGAGGTTTTTATTTTTTATTTTTCGTTCTAGCTTTCCTTTGTCATTTTTTTGGACCTTCACATATTTGACATTTTCACTTAGTTACGAAAATTTGATCTTTAGCACTGTGTAGATAATTGATAGTACACTCAAGAAGGTGAGATTAAGGAATAATGCATTTATACACTCAAAAGGATATAGGCAAAGATGTGGTTATTCAATTAAAAAGGTTTTATGCTCAAAATGGAATAACATGTCATTTGGTAGGTTTGAAAGGCACAATCAGATGAAAGAAAGCCTATAATATTTTCCCAAGTTATATGTTGTCCAACATTTCGCCTCAACCTACATTCGGGATAAGTTCTAGATCAACAAACTCATGCCTTTGAATTTTATATACAAAGCTCACCACACAATGCCCAGGAAACATGAGTTCGAATTTGTTATAACCTTAACTTTAAGCAAAACAGTTTCTCAAGTATTACATAAATATATCAAGAGATACCAAAGGAAGTCTATAGGTCACAACAAAGTTGACATGTCTTGCCAAATAGTTTAACACTTTCTTTCTTTTTCTTTATGCACATTTCTATACATGTTGGTATCAACCAAGTCAAATTTTTTTCTAGATAAAAAAATCCTCATTTTTTTTGCCCAGTTTTTGTGATGAGGACTTTTTAGATTTTTCTTAGGTTAGATCGAACCTCTAAATTATACTACCTAAGTATCTTATCAAAGCAAGAATCAGGTCAATCGTAGTTCAGATATATGAGTAAAAATATTTTTTTTGAAGAACAAATCCTTTTTTTTAGAATGGATAAACAATTTTTTTTTTGAATTTTCAAATAAGGATTAAGATTTTTTTTAAAATTTTGAAATAAGGATCACCGAACTCGAGTAAGGTTGCCTACGTATCTCATCAAGGTGAGAATCAGGTGTACGAAATTCGTTCAAATTGGAGAGTTAATTTTTTTTAAGATATTAAAACATCATGTAGCACATAAAATTATCTAAGTGGTCAATTAAGAGAAGGATATTTGTCCTAAATGAACCCAACTCTCATTTTAGGTTTCACTAAGTCAAAAATGCAAATGATGCAAATAAGCAAAGCCTACTAATGATAAGCATGTCTATGTTTCAATTTTACTAGGTTCAAACTTAAACAAGATAGGTATCTAGACTGACTTACCCGAGTGGATAACTCGAGCTAGGGAGGGGCAACTTATCGATAGCAGCGCTATTCTGACTTTATTGCTGGACCCAACCCTACCTAACATATGTGTCTAAAAGTCATTTATTGTGTGTCAAGAAACTCCAACTTTATCTCAAAAGAAAGTAGGATGCATATCTGCATTCCCTGCTACCATAGTTTTAGAGACTCAAATGATTGCGCCAAGAAAGACAATTTATAGTTCAACAATATAAAAAGTGATGAAAGAGCAACAAGTATCATATCAGACAATCACACACAATATATCCAAAAAAATAAGTAATAAGATAAAATAAAAGTCAACATAACAAAACTCGAATTTTGGTTAATATCCCCAGCGAAGTCGCCAGAGATGCCACTTCCCTTTTTGTGCACGGAGGCGGAAGGGTTTCTCCGATATAAGTGACGTTATTGATTTAGGATTTATTTATTTATTCAGACTCACCACTTGTAATTGAGTTATAGTGGTCTAAGTCACTTTTATTATTTTATTCATAATCAAAAGGAAATGACTTTTTATTTGGTCTGCAAACCAGAAATTTGGGTAAGAAATTCTATTGATCGAAGGAAAGGTATTAGGCATCTCTCGAGTCTCGTGATTCTAGCACGATCGCTTTTATTGACTTATACTTAAATTGATATATTTTTAGATAATTTGTGTCTATATGTCATGGTTTGTTTATTTATTAATTGTTGAATTTTTATTAGTCTTAAATCGAATGCACAATTGCATTCTCGATCTTGACATTTGGAAACATAATTGTCTTCCCCTCTCGAGTTCATCACACCTAATAATTTCAATTTATACCTTTTGGTTTAAATTAACAAAAAATAATTATTAAAATAATTTGGACAAGGTGCGTTACCGCATCCTTGAGTTTCTTTTAACTGTTTTAAAAAAAGATACGTAATCACATTCTTAATTGAAATCGACCTTTGAAACGGGACATATATATTAATATTTTATCTATTACTAGAAGTTTAAGTGTATTATTACTGATTAAACTATCTCTACTATTTATATTTATAAACACTATTTACATAATAAAAAGCCTAAAATCTTAAATAAATATAAAGTTATTTCATATTAAAATTTGGCATAGATGCATTTATATTTTTTTGTATTTTTACAAGTCATGACAAAAAGCAAAAAAAAAAAATGTGTAACTCTTCATTTCTTAATTTTTCTAGGATGAATATTTTTAATTTTAAATGAAGTTGACTAAACAAACTATTAGAATAAATTTTTTAGATATTTGATAAATTTTGGTTGAATGCAAGAGGTAATTAATAATAGCTTATGGTAGAAGATGAAAAGTAATGAGATTAAACATACATAAAATTTTAGTAACTTCATAACATTGAAATCAAGTATTATATAATCATGAAAATCAAATTACACAATAAAAATTAAATGGTACCTCTTGCAAAAATTTAATTCACGAAAATGAAACAATTCTAATAAGGAATCATGAACTCGAAACCACGAAAGTGAACCTCGGCCTCAACTTTTGTTTGAGTGAAATAAAAATATAAATAAAATGTGAGTATGTTTGCTGATTTTTCCTTCTTTTTTTTTCTGTATATGTGTGGTCTTTTTTTATAGTGTGTCGTATGTATTATAGTATTAGTGTTGTGTTTTTGTTGTTTTTGCTGAATGGGTTCTTGGTGTTTGTGCATGTGTGTGTATGTACTTTTTGGTTGCTGATCTATTTCTTTCTGCACATATGTGTGTGTATTTGTGTTGTTGTAGAGTGTAGTATATAGGTGTACGTGAGGAGTTGTGGTGGGGTGTTGCTGATTGTTTTTCGTGTGAAGTGGGGAATGAGTTGGGGTAGTGGAGGGAAATGGAGATAGTAGGTGGGTTGGGGGTAGTGGGGTAGTCTAGGAAAATGGGGTAGTGTAGGATATATTTTTATAATAAAATATGTAAAACTATAAAATAAAATGACAAAAATATTAGTTAACTATTTTAAAGTAATAAAAGAAAAGTATAAGAAAAGTTAAATAGCTATTCTAAAAATATAATTAAGAAATACTAGTTTATTTATTAAAGCTAAAACTAAAGGAAAATTTTATTTTTTTTGGTTGTTTTCAAATATTTTAAATAAACTTTACTAAAATAAGATAAAAACTAAAATATCTAACTTAAACATAAAAGAAATATATAAGGAATTAAAAATAGTGTAAAATCTTATGTTCGGTCCAAAATTACGTATTTACACTTTGCCCCTCTTTGAATGGAAACACGAAGTGTTTTCAGACAAAGAAGCAAAGTGACAAGTTTTGAGCGGATTTTTATTTGAAAGGATAATATGCAACGAGTCCTTGTTTTGGACAGTCTACATATCCCGGGTTATAAGGGAATCAAGTCACGTGTAGTTCAAGGATATGAGGTGATGAGTTAGAAGTTAAGTGAGGTTCCATCGAGGCTCCAGGTCGTGGTTCTTATCCTTTCATTATAAAAAATGAAAGCTAATAGTCAAAAGAAAATAAAAGTACAAGCTCCTATCTATGCAGCTTCTCTTGAGTTTTCACTTGAGCGTTGAATTTGAGATATCACTTTGCTTTTGGTGAGTATCTTGATCTTGAATGGATTCGAGACTCAACTTGCCACTTAGAGTGAGTTTTTGGCACTCTTTAAAATGACAATTGGAAAATGTTATTGAATGACTGCTTGATTTGTTGATCAATAGCTGAATAGAAGTGTGTGTCAGGATGCTCCATGCATTGAAGAAGCTGATTCTGGCTATCATAGGATTGATCATTCTGAAAAGAGTTGAAAGTTTGTTCTTGAATTTCAAATCTATATTTCGCTTGAAGAAACTTGAAAACTATCACAAACAAAAGATATACACACAAACTTTTTGCCCCAATTTTCACTGAAATTTTTTTGTGAGTTATTAGCAAATGTAATTTTTTAAAAATAAACTCAGACTAGGAAGTGTTAATCCTAGGAGAATATAAAATATAAATGTCTCCGACTAAGAAGTGTTTATCCTAAATAGAAATAACGATCTCGGACTAGAAACTGTTTATCCTAGGAGAAAATAAAAAATAACATCTCAGACTATGAAGTGTTTATCCTAGGAGAAAATAAAAATTAACGGTCTCAGACTAGGAAGTGTTTATCCTAGGAGAAAATGAAAAATAACAATCTCAAACTAGGAAGTGTTTATCCTAGGAGAAAATAAAAATAACGTCTTAGACTAGGAAGTGTTTATCCTAGAATAAAATAAAAATAACGGTCCTAGACTATGAAGTGTTTATCCCAGGAGAAAAATAAAAAATAACGGTCTCAGACTATGAAGCGTTTATCCTAGGAGAAAATAACTAAATCTCATTATGTAGGAGGGTCCTGCTAATCCCATTGTCTAGGAGGGTCCTGCTAAACTAAATCTCATTGTGTAGGAGGGTCCTGCTAATTCAAATCTCATTATGTATGAGGGTCATGCTAATCTAAATCACATTATGTAGGAGGGTCCTGCTAATCTTATTATGTAGGAAGGTCCTGCTAATCTAAATCTCATTATGTAGGAGGGACCTACTAACCAAAATCTCATTATGTAGGACGACCCTGCTAATCTAAATCTCATTATGAATGAAGGTCCTCCTAATCCCATTATTCAAGCTAGTCCTATTATCTAGGAGGGTTCTGCTAGTCTCATTATCCAGAAAGGTTTTGCCAATCCCATTATCCAGGAGGGTCCTGCTAGTCCAATTATCTCGGAGGGTCCTGCTAGTATCCCATTATCTAGGAGGGTCCAGTTATCCCATTATCCAGGAGGGTCCGGCTAGTCCCATTATCCTGGAGGGTCCTGCTAGTCCCATTATCCAGGAGGGTCCTGCTACTACCATTATCCAGGAGGGTCCCGCTAGTCCCATTATCCAGGAGGGTCCCGCTAGTCCCATTATCCATGAGGGGTCCCGATAGTCCCATTATTCATGAGGGTCCCGCTAGTCCCATTATCCAGGAGGGTCCCGCTAGTTCCATTATCCATGAGGGTCATGCTAGTCCCATTATCCAGAAGGGTGTTGCTAGTACCATTATCCAGGAGGGTCCTGCTAGTCCCATTATCAAAGAGGTCCAGCTACTCCCATTATCCAGAAGGGTCCTACTAGTCGGGTTATCAAGGAGGGTCCTGCTAGTCCTATTATCCAGGAGGGTCTTGCTAGTTCCATTATCCATGAGGGTCCTGCTAGTCCCATTATCCAAGAGGGTCTTATTAGTATCCCATTATCCAAGAGGGTTTTATTAGTATCCCATTATCCATGAAGGTCTTATTAGTATCCCATTATCTAGAAGGGTCCTGCTAGTCCCATTATCTAGGAGGGTCCTGCTATCCCATTATCCATGAGGGTTCTGCCAATTTCATTATCCATGAGGGTCCTGCTAAACTAATTCTCATTAGCTAGGAAGGTCCTGCTAAACTAATTCCCATTATCCAGGAGGGTTCTGCCAATTCCATTATCCATGAGGGTCCTGCTAAACTAATTCTCATTATCTAGGAGGGTCCTGCTAAACTAATTCTCATTATCCAGGAGGGTCCTGCTATACTAATTTTCATTGTCCAGGAGGGTCCTGCTATACTAAATTCATTACTTATCTCGCTTAACTGAATCATCAAATAGAATAACCACAACATTATTTTTTTCCTAGTTTACATCAGAAAAATATCATTTAAGCTATGAGAAATACTTGTACCAAAAGAAAAATGCAAGTCATTGATGTAATTAGGGTGTTTGTTCCCTAGAAATAAAAGATGATATCTCTAGGGAATTTGCTCCCTAATGTCAAAACGTAACTAGCGTGCTTGTTCCCTAGAAATGAAAGATGATAAGGTATTTGTTCCCTAATGTTAAACTGCAACTAGAGTGTTTTTTTCCCGAAAAATGAGAGTTTTTTTAAAAAAAAATATATATATAAAAATATCCCTCGATTTTTGAAACAGAGGAACTTTGAAACTCTTTTTAATTTATCATTATATTTTGATTTTTTAAAAAAACAAAATGATCCAATTATGATCTTTCAAGGATATAAATTTTATTTTGTGAGATCAAGTTTCATTGAAGGACTGCCTACGTATCTTATATAATAAGAATCAGGTCAAACGTAATTCATAATAAATCAAAAAACTACTTTTCTTTTTCTTGATTTTTCTGACAAAAGACATCATTTGAGACGTGAATTTGTTCATGGTTGACAATGTTGACTTTAGTTGGTACCAACAATTAGTATGATACATATGAATCACTTTCAACTACTTTCAAACAAATCTGAGTTAACTCTGAGTAATCCATATAATTTCAAATGGTATCTCAAACATATTTAGGTATTTACAAGATCAGTTTCTCTTGCATCAATTAAGGGATTAGAATTATTTATATTCTCATGCTTCAAGTGCCCTCACAACAATTGAAGTGCTACTTTACAGATAATAGAAATGTTCTGAACTTAAGACATTTTAGAAGTCAATCACACTCAGAAAGATGTTCAATGCATGAGATTGAGATACTATATGTTTGACCCTTATGTAGGTATCCACTAATGAGAGATCACAAAAAATGAGATCAAATAGGACTTGTCATTGATTTGTAATGTAGGCTTTGGGAAAGGTATGATATTCATTTGGCATAAAGTGGCTATTTCCTTCTAAAAATTTACACAATGCTTTCAATATTTTTCATTTTCGCATTTGACCTTTGTTTTTTGAAAGCTTATCCTCATTATTTTCTTCTTCTTTTTTTCTCCTTTTCGTTGAAGGTTTTTATTTTTTATTTTTCGTTCTAGCTTTTCTGTATCATTTTTTTTGGACCTTCACATATTTGACATTTTCACTTAGTTACCCAACTTTGATCTTTGACACCTGGTAGATAATTAATAGTGCACTCAAGGAAGTTAGATTAAGAAATAATGCTTTTATACACTCAAAAGGATATAGGCTAAGATGTGGTTATTCAATTAAAAATTATTTTTGCTCAAAATGGTATTACATGTCATTTGGTAGGCTTGAAAGACACAATCGAATTAAAGAGAGCTTATAATCGTTTTTCAAGTTAAATGTTGTCCAACATTTCGCCTCAACCTACATTCAGGATAAGTTCTAGATCAACAAAACTTATGCCTTTGAATTTTATATACAAAGTTCACCACACAATGCACATGAGTTTGAATTTGTTATAGCCTTAACTTTAAGCAAAACAGTTTCTCAAGTATTACATAAATATATCAAGAGATATCAAAGAAAGTCTATAGGTCACAACAAAGTTGACATGTCTTGCCAAATAGTTTAACACTTTCTTTTTTTTTCTTTATGCACATTTTTATACATGTTGGTACTAACCAAATCAAATTTTTTTATAGATGTGTTGCCCCAATTTTTGTGATGAGGACTTTCTAGATTTTTTATTCGATTAGACCGAACCTCAAAATGAGGCTATCTACGTAGTTTGTCAAAGTAAGAATCAGGTCAATCATAGTTCAGAAATATGAGTAATTTTTTTTTTGAAGGACAAATATTTTTTTTAGGATGGATAAACAATTTTTTTTTGAATTTTCAAATAAGGATTAAGATTTTTTTTTTTGAATTTTGAAATAATGATCATCGAACCCAAGGAAGGTTGCCTACGTATATCATCGAGGTGAGAATCAGGTGTATGTAATTCGTTCAAATTGGACAGTTAATTTTTTTTAAGACATTAAAACATCATGTAGCACATAAAATTATCTAAGTGGTCAATTAAGAGAAGGATATTTGTCATAAACGGACACAACTCTTGTTTTAGGTCTCACTAAGTCAAAAATTCAAATGATACAAATAAGTGAAACATACTATTGATAAGCATGTCTATATTCCAGTTTTACTAGGTTCAAACCTGAATGAGATATGTATCTAGACTGACTTACCCGAGTGGACAACTTGAGTTAGGGAGGGGCAACTTATCCGTAGCAATGTTATCCAACTTCATTGTTGGATCCAACCCCGCCTAACATATGTGACGAAAAGTCACTCGCTGGGTGTCAAAACACTCTACTTTTATCTCAAATGAAAGTGGGATGTATAACTGCACTACTTGCTACCCTAGTTTTAGAAAGTCAGATGGTTGCGCAAAAAAAAACAATTTATAGTTCAACAATATAAAAAACAATAAAAGAGCAACAAATATTATATCAGGCAATCACACACAATATATCCAAAAAAATAAATAATAAGATAAAATAAAAGTCAACATAACTAAGCTCGAATTCTGATTAGTATCTCCAGCGGAGTCGCCAGAGATGTCACACCCCTTTTCGCGCACAGAGGAGGAAGCGTTTTTCCAATTTAACTGACGTTATTGATTTAGGAATTATTTATTTTTTTAGAGTCGTCACTTGAATTTGAGTTATAGTGTTCCAAGCCACTTTTTTGTTTAATCCCTAATAAAAAAAAATGACTCTTTGTTTGGTTTGCGAACCAGAAATTCGAGTAAGGTATTCTGTTGACCGATGAGATGGCATTAGGCATTCCTCGAGTCCCGTGATTCTAGCACGATTGTTTTTATTGACTTATACTTATCTTGATATATTTTTGGATAATTTGTGTCTATATGTCATGATTTGCTTATTTTTTAATTCTTAAATTTTTATTAGTCTTAAACCGGATGCAAAACTGCATTATCGATCTTGACATTTGGAGATATAACTGTCTTCCCCTCTCGAGTTCATCACACCTAATAATCTCAATTTACACCTCTTGATTTGAATTAACAAAAATTAATTATTAAAATAATTTGGACAAGGTGCATCACCACATCCTTGAGTTTCTTTTAAGTGTTTCAAAGAAAGATGTGTAATCACATTCTTAATTGAAATCGACCTTTGAAACGGGTCATATATTTTAATATTTTATCTATTACTAAAAAATTTAAGCGTATTATTAGTGATTAAACTACCTCTACTATTTATATTTATAAACACTATTTATATAATAAAAAACCTAAAATCTTAAACAAATATAAAATTATTTCATATTAAAATTCGACATAGTTGCATTTATATTTTTAGTATATTTCCAAGTCATGATAAAAAGCAAAAAAAAAAAAAAGTGTAACTCTTCATTTCTTAATTTTTCTAGGATGAACATTTTTAATTTTAAATGAAGTTGACTAAACAAAGTATTAGAATAAATTTTTCAGGTATTTGATAAATTTTAATTGGATGCAAGAGATAATTAATAATAACATATGGTACAAGATAAAAAATAATGAGATTAAACACACATAAAATTCGAGCAACTTCATAACATTGAAATCAGGTATTATATAATCATGAAAATCAAATTATACAATAAAAATTAAATGGTACCTCTTGCGAAAATTCAATTCACAAAAAGGAAACAATCCTAATAAGGAACCACGAACTCGAAACCTCGATCTCAACTTTTGTTTATGAGTGAAATAAAATATAAATATAAATAAAATGTGAGTATGTTTGCTGATTTTTTCTTTTTTTTCCGTATATGTGTGGTCCTTTTTGGTAGTGTGCCATATGTAGTATAGTAATAGTGTTGTGTTTTTGGTTGCTTTTGCTGAATGGGTTCTTGATGTTTGTGCATGTGTGTGTATGTATTTTTTGATTGCTGATCTATTTTTTTCTGTATGTATGTGTGTGTATTTGTATTGTTGTAGAGTGTAGTATATAGGTGTATGTGAGGAGTTGTGGTAGGGTGTTACTAATTGTTTTTCATGGGAAGTGGGGAATGAGTTGGGGTAGTGGAGGGAAATGGGGGTAGTAGGTAGGTTGGGGGTAGTGGGGTAGTCTAGGAAAATGGGGGTAGTGTAGGATATATTTTTTTAATTAAATATGTAAAAATATAAAATAAAATGACAAAAATATTAGTTAACTATTTTAAAATAATAAAAGAAAAGTATAAGAAAAGTTAAATAGCTAATCTAAAAATATAATTAAGAAATACTAGCTTATTTATTAAAGCTAAAACAAAAAGAAAATTTTATTTTTTTGTTATTTTCAAATATTTTAAATAAACTTACTAAAATAAGACAAAAATTAAAATATCTAATTTAAACATAAAAGAAATATTTAAGGAATAAAAATTAGTGTAAAATCTTATGTTCGGTCAAAAATTACGTGTCTACATTGTCAAAATGAATAAGTAATTAGGGACAACTAAAAAATGATAAGTGAAGAAATAATTAGGAATAGAAGGAGTACTAGTTTCGAAGAATCGAAACTTAATTTATTAATACTTTAGACTGGATACTACGATATATTTCAACATTTGTTAAAAAACCAAATGATAATAGTCATATATAATTTTGATTATTTAATTTCCCATACACCATCAAAATCTCGAAATTTTGCCAAGAATGAAAAAAAGCTGATATATTATTATTCTTTTACTAAAGTATTTTGTAGAGGTACTAATTAATCAAAAAATTAATAAATATTACTTTAAAGAAGGTTTTTAAAATTTAATGAATATACCTTATACCCCCTAAAAACAAGGGTTACTAAAAAGGAAGATGAATGGAAGAATAAACAATAGTAAAAGATCAAAAAATTGAAAGAAAGAGAGTGAATAGAGTATTGAAGTGAATATAAATAAATGTTTCTTAGGCAGTGATTTTTATTGAGAAGAAAAAAAATTTGACAGTGTAATTTCTTGAAACCATCTAGTAGTTTAAGACTTTTTTTTTAGTGATTTTACTTTGAAGGGTACTTTAGTACAAAAAAAATAAATTTACCCTATCACCCTTTCCATTCCTGCGAAATTACGACCTTATCTTGAAAAAGTAAGGTAGTGCCATTTTGTGCCAAAAAAGTGTCCTACCAAATATATTTTTCGTAATTATAAAGTGGATGAATTAAAAACTTAAGATTTTCAAGAAATTGTACTTTTTTCAAAGTAATTAATTGAGGGTAAATAAGACAAAATTATCCTTTTTTGATTTATCAAAATGAACAACTAATTAGGAACAACTAAAAAATAAAAAGTCGACAAATAATTAGGAAGAGACTGAGTACTAATTTCAAAGAACCGAAACTCAATTTATTGATACTTCAGACTAGATACTACAATATATTTCAACATTTGTTAAACAACCAAATGATAATAGTCATATATAATTTTGGTTATTTAATTTCCCATCACACCATCAAAATCTCGAAATTTTGCCAACAATGAATAAAAGCTGATATATTATTATTCTTTTACTCGAAGAACAAGTATAATAAACATGAAATAAATAACTATAACGATAAATACAAAATTAAAGCCTTAAGGATCTACTGAATTTGTTCCAAAATCTTGGGTCCTTAGGAGTATCCATGATCTTCTTATCTCCTTTGATTTTCCCAAGAATTGGTTTGAGCAATTTCTTCATCACCTTCTGGAATCCGTAACCACGACGTCGATGGTGGCGGCAGCACGGCTCTTGATCGGCGGCAGCCATTAGTGGTGGTGGCTGCCTAGTAGTAGTACTCCGTCGGCTAGGCTCAGATAAACTCCTAGCAAGAATAGCTTGATTTAATTGTATTTCAAATGTAATTCTTTCATATTCATCAAGTAATGTGCTTTTTTCATCTCCAAATTTTTTCATTGCTTGTGATATTGTCTCCATTGAGCCCATCTTAATTATTCATATTATAAACTCCTTTAAATAATATATATGGCTAGCTTGATCGATGAAGCTTTAATTTCACACTCTCTCTTTTTCTTTCTTTTGTGTTGGCTTGATGGAGGCCGGGCTGACAACTCAAAAGCCACGTTATTATTACTAGCTAGAAAAGAAGGAATTATTATCAACTTGTTATATAAGTAAAGAGGAATTCAAAAGACTAGTTATAAATTTGACTCACCACCACATTTATCAAACAAGTTTTTGTCTTTTGAGTTTCTTTGGCATTATTTATTAATCGATTGTTTTAAATATGTGGTGTTTTTTTTTATACTTTGTTTCAAAACAACTAGTATTTGATTAATACCCTTAATTCAATAAAGTTTCATATAGTCAAGAAATTATCAAAAAGATCTACATTTTTTTCAAGCTGTTTATTAAAGGTAAGCTAGTAAAAATATGTTTTACTTTCAGTAGTTTTCTTAAAAGGTGTGATTAAACTAAATATACCATTTATACGGGTGTACATGGCCGGGTTGGTTCGAATTTTTAAAATATCAAACCAAACCATTTGTGTCAGATTTTTAAATTTATAAACCAAATCAAACCAATAAAACTCGGGTTTTTCAATCTCGGGTTTTTTCGGATTTTTTCGGGTTTTTCCGGTAAAATATTCATACAAACATATAATTTACTTGTACTTCAAATATTTATTTAGTCCTACCAAAATACAACTATCTAAGATGTTTCTTAAAAATAAAACACAATATGATATGAGTAATGACACTAAAATATCCAACAAAAATAATAATAATAATGAAATCGCGTAAAACAAATATTGCAAATTAACAAGTCATAATGAAAATGATCATAATTTAAAAGTACTAAATCATGCTAAAATTAAGTTTAATAAGTATTAGTTACATGACTAAATATTAAAGGAAATTAAAATTAGATTATGTATTTTAATTGTCTAAACCAATGTAAAACTAAAGAACAAATATTCAATATTATTGTCATTCTTAGTGTTGAATTGATTTTCTTTTTGCATTAGTATTAATTTGATTTTGATTTAGGCTTTATTATAATTACCAACATCTGTGGACGATAGTCTTTATTGGCCCATTCATAATTCTAAGTTTCAAACTTGAAATAATATATTAAAAGATGAAAACTATGAAAAAGTATAAGAAATATTTAAAAATTATATCAAAGTAAATATTTTTATGTATAAAATAAAATTTTAAAATTATATATATAATGTCGGGTTGGTTTGGTCTCGAGTTGGTTTTTTTTAGTTAAAACCAAACCAATCCAAATATAGTCGAGTTTTTTTTTCAAAACCAAACCACTAGTCAGATTTTTTTTTGGGTTGACTCGATTTGCGGTTTGGTTCGATTTTGTACACCCCTAACCATTTATTTTGAAATGGAGGGAGCATGACAAAGTCATAAAAGGGTGAAAGAATAGAAATGACATTCCACTTATAGAATTACACAAAGTATGTTGTTATTGTTATTGTTGTTGTACATAGCTTGTAATCCCTTAAAGTTTTCATGATATTCCATTTAAACACTCGAACTAAGTTATAGTTCAATTGAAAATTTTAATAAATTGATGTTCCAATTACATACTTTCAGTTCAAATTTTGAATATTTTGTGTGTGTTCTCATTTGTTATTAGGTAGTTAAGTTAGCCACATAAAATGTGTCAGCACCTTAAGTTATACGCATCAACCTCAAGTAGAAAATGCATGGGGTTTTATGGCTTGTTGAGTCGATTGCATATAATTAAAGGGAATGACATATTTTATTTAGTTAACTTAACTCTTAATAAACGAATGAGAACACGTACAAAATAAATTTCAAAATAACCGACAATATTTAATTGAAATACTATATTAAAAGTTGAGATATTTAATTAAAATATTTCATTCGAATATCTAAATTGTTTGTTCTTGCAAAATTTAAGGAACAAATTATTATATTAGCCCAATAAAAATAAAATAAAATATTATTTGAAACACAATGAGTACAACTAATAAAATTATGTGAGTATTATGATGACATGTTACTAAATTTGTTGTCAATTCAATCGATTACTATTCTGCAAGGAGTTTAACTTTAATATATCGATATCACAACGATATATTTGGAAAAATAAGATAAATACACTCCCCCTTTGTCAACAAAATGATTATCACATTTTTTAAAAGTTAATTTGATTATATTTTAGAATTAAATTTATAGAATTACACATAATATATAATCTATTCTAACTAATTAGATGTTGCGTAAATAAAAAATGATTTTTCATTGGTATAGGAAAAACAAAAGACTTTAATGAATCACAACTGAAATTATTGACCGATGATGATTATTACGATATATTGGAACAACTCCTTATATTATAATCTAAATCTTATCTTGATTGTGAGAGAGAAGAGGGCGAAAAAGTATGGCGTTTCGATATTCTTAATTATCATACACCATAAATGTACCTATATAGAAATATTAGGATTAATGTTAATTGCCCTAATGGACCTTAAAAATATCTTTTATGGGTGGACTTAAATTTCCTACCAAATTGAATTAGAGTAATTCAATATTTAATTAAATTTTAAATTTAAATATTTAGAAAGTATATGAAAAATATTAAAAGTATAATACTTTTCATATCAATATGATAAATAATATATTTATCAAAATTAAAATAACTTAATTTTCAAAAAATGGAACATGGCAAGTATTTTAAGAAACAAAAAATACTACTTTAAAAATATACTGACAATCATATGGTCAACATTTTAGGTATTGGCATGGTAACCAACTTTCTTTATAACTATGCAAATATAGAATACAACTTCAAAAATTGAATTATCGATCTTGGGTATCGCTCCCGTCTTGTTTTTAATTTATCTATATCTAATACACTAGCATAAGAAACGGTTGATAACAATTTTCAGCATCATACTAAATTGTAATCTCACCATTAAATCTTATTTGGAGCTTCAATTCAAAGTAGGAATTTTTTTAGTAGTTGTTTTTCGAGTGAATGTGGTTGGAATTCATTAGAAACACATTTTTGGACAAAAATAAACTATGTACAAAATTTAAATATTGAAGATGCTTTGGACTGGTTTAAAATCAAGAGACAGAGCTAACAACACGAAAGACGTCAATAATGAATGTATATCACACAGAGTTTTTTATGGGTATGGTTGATTTTTCATGGATATGGTTGATGTATGGGAAAAATCACGTCTAGAAAAAGAATGAATCGGATTATAGCACGTGGTAAAATAAAAAAATGTGGAAATGCTTGTTACAGTACTGGAAGATTGGGAAGAACCTTTCCTGGTGCGACCTGAGGTTATCTCGTGACCGGGCAACAGAGGTTATCTTACATATGGACACCCAAAAAATGACTCTTGAGGAGATCAACATTAATCAATCTCAAACCTTGTGCTTACTTGCCTCCAATAAGTTTCATATGAAGCATCAAAACGTAGGCATGTGCTACTAAGTAGCCTTTTTAGTGCTAATCGTGTAGTAATTTCATATCGAAACGTACGGAAGTCCGACTTTTGTGACCTATAAAAGAAATATCTTAGAAGAATTGAAGATATTAGGAAATACTAGAGAGCAATACGTTTGCCCCTTAACTTTCAATGGGAGAAGGCTCTACATTCGATCCTAACTTGTATTTTTCTTTTCCTTTAGTAGATTATATTATTATTGTCTTGATCTACCACCTTGGTCACCCCAAATGAAATGAACTTGATAGATATTAATTTAATAACCTTTAATCCCTTGTTATAAATTCCACTGTTAATCAAAAGAATAATATTTTTGGTAAACAGTGTGATGTCGTTTTAGGATATGCAACTATATATAATGTTATTTTGATATGTTGTTATAACTCCTCGCGGAATCATCAAGATATATACACCAAAAGGATTCTATCATATTTGGTATGGACTTGAGTCGATTCTGAACACCATATTTTCTCACCAATGATTATTTCGCAACCGACAAAATCTATAGATATGTTATGCGAAAGGCAAGCACAAAATAAATATTTACGACAGGGCAATAGCGAAAGAAAACTCAAGTCAAAACTTTCCTTTCTATTTAAACCAAGGAAAGATAAACTAATGCAAGAAAAACACTGTTTGGAGCACCAAATAAATTAACCAAAGCAAAGAAAATAAATCAACACACGAGACACCAAATTTAATGTGGAAAACCTCTTCGATGTGAAGAGTAAAAACCACAAGGCCAAAGCTCCACTAAAGATCAACAAGAGTTACAAAAGTGTTGTCCAAAATGGCCACCAACAAAGTGTCAAACAATGAGCAACACAACTACATGATAGCACCAAAAAACTAGAGAAACAAAAGGAGTAAAATCACCAAAACGCAGCTACTGTTCACAAGAAAAAATATGGAGCTACAGAACTCTAAATCACCCTCTCTCATTTCTCAATCAAAGATTAAGTTGAAAAGAACAAGTTGTCCAAAAATCAACTTAATCGGACAAGAAACGAAGCGGGAATCACGATTTGAAATTGGCTGCTAGGGCTTGTGCGAAAATCTGCACTCTCTCACTTTACCCTGTATATGGCTGCTGATCTAACTCTTGTGATTCTTCAAAATAAGACCTAAAAGAAAGTCTTATACATGCACCATAATATTGGGCTTAATTATGGACAAAAGTGGGCTAGTCAAATTGGGCTAAATTTATCCACATAGGGAAGGAAAGAGACCAAAACCTTGAACTTTTATTTATCCACAAAAGAAAGGAAAAAAGATCCAAAACCCAACAATTCTCCCCCTACCGATTATGTGGAGACCTCCATTCCGGCGATCATGCAACATTCTTAAAAGTTCCCTCTTGGAAAAGCTGTAGTCATCATGTCGGAACCATTATCATTGGTATAGATCTTTACTAGTTCAAGCAACTTAGAATTCAATATATCTCGAATTCAATGATATCTCACATCAATGTGTTTAGACCGACCATGAAATGTAGAATTCTTGCCAAGATGAATAGCACATGTTGACTGCCGCAATAAAGCACACACCTCTCTTGAGCACAACCAAATTCCCCTAAAATCTCTTTATCCAAATCAACTCTTTGCAAGCTTCAACAGCAGCAATAAGCTCAACCTCTGTAGTAGATAAAACAACACATTTTTACAACCTAGATTGCCAAGACACAACTCACATGCAAAAGTAATCAAGTAGCCTGAAGTAAACTTACGGAATGTTATTATATGATGTCATTTTGATATGTTGTTATATATATATATATAATGTTATTTTGATATGTTGTTATAACTCCTCGCGGAATCATCAAGGTATATACACCAAAAAGATTCTATCATATTTGGTATGGACTTGAGTCTATTATGAGAACGATATTCCTTCACCAATGATTATTTCGCAACCGACAAAATCTATAGACATGTAAGGATCAAAACAACCTCAAGGACGAAGACTAGGACAAGTATAAGAAAAATAATAAGAGTGGAATGAGAGATCAACCCAAACCTCACAACTAAAACTAACCAAATGAGAATATATACGAACCCCAATGACTCCGATCTATAGACAAATGAGTCTAAGAAAGTTCTCGTGGTCATGTATTGAGAGAGAGCCTCATCTTTGTACGTCGTACCTTACCTAAACTAATCAAGGGGGCTTTCAAAAATATTGGAGGTCTCTTGAAAGACAATCCATGGAGATCAAGTCGAGATCATCCACCTAAGAATCAAAGGTAATGTTTTAGTAGAAGATAGTGGTGGGAGAAAACTAGTTCCTACACGAAAAATGCCAAAAACCTTCTAGACCCCTCGATCGGAGTAATCGAATGTCACTTGGACAGAGTACAACTACAGTACTAGGTACCCTATCTAAACACATTTACTTGCAAACAACAATGTTGGCTCTCGCAAATGCGCATTGCCAAAATCGAAGGCTAACTAGCACCAACTCCGTGTCACATGAACAATGCGTCAAAATTTTTTTTATCAACATATCGTTGTTCTCGATATCTTTGATTAGTTTGGTGTTTACTTTTATGAACCAATGAAATACTTGTAGGCCCTCCAAACCTTGTTACTCAGTGATGCAAGCCGAGTTTCAATCATCATAATCTTACACTCCAAGGCGAGCTAAGAAATTTGTAGACTTTAGATTGAGTCTCTACGTTGGAGGCTTAGAGGGTGTTTAGAATGAAGGCATGAGGCTTGAGAATATGCTAAAGTGGAAGTACAATTGACTCTAATTCGAGAAAGATGCTATAAATGCAAAATGACATTCTTAAAATGCAAACGTCTTGACTAAAAAGAACTCTTAATTCATCAATGATATTTTTGCAATAACCATCATTAATGTTTAGTCTAAGTCTAGTTTAGTATAAATACTACACTATATCATTTTAATTACATAGATTATTTTGATATATTGAATTCTTATGGATTGAGTATACTCTTGAGGGGGTTTGAGCCTAAGGCCATAGTTGCCAGGGAATGCTAATTAGATTGCTTGCTAGAGGAAATCATTCCTCTTGAGGGTTATTTTCTATAATATAGGTATTTGCACTACAACAACTTTGATTATCAAGGACAAATAATTTCGTCATTTATAAATCATATTTCATCATTTATAAATCATATTTCGTCACTAAAAATCTTGTGAGACGAAAAATAATTTGTCAATCATGCGGTCACTAAATGTGTGTCGCTAAAAGTATACATAGACGATTTAGTGCTTCGTCGCTAAAAGTATTATATTAACTACAAAAAGAAAAATTGTCCCCAAATGCTTAAACATTTGTGACAAATTTATTTGTCGTAAAAAGTATATTTTTTGTAGTTAATAGTATGCTTTGTCACTAAAAAGGTTATCACTACAGACAAAATTATATCGTCGCTAATTATTTTACTTCAATCAGTGACGAGATCAATTGTCTCTAAAGTTATATGTATTTCGTAGTTGAACAAAATCTAATTTTGTCACTAATGACTATATTTTATATACCAAAAATTATTTTGTTATTTAATGTATTAATTAGAGACAAATTTATTATTATAAAAAAGGTTAATTTTCCTATTATCCTCCCATCTCAATTTATTTTAAACTCCTCCCTAGGAGCTCCCACATTATGCTTTTTTGGGGATTCAAACTCACAACCTTAAGGTTGGAAGTGAGGAGTGCTTACCATCCGATCAACTCTCTCTTGTCTCTCATTTTTATTTTATTTTTAACTTCATTCACTTCTTTCAAATTTAACTTTTGTAGATATAATATATTATATGATTATTTATACACATACACAAGTGCATGAAATTTACCACCCACAATTCATTCAAATGTAGATTATATTTTAATTAAACTGTATATTTTTTAACATATCTTTAAATATATTCAGTATGATTCTGTCATTTTATTTAGTTATTTTTATAAATTTTAAAAATTATTTAGTACAATTATAATTTTATATAAAATTAAACTTTTGATTTTATTAAAAAAATGAATAATCGGTTCAATTCGATCAGTAAATCAACTGTTTTGAAAAGAAACGTCGATACCCATAACTATAGTACTATATCATAATATATTTGAAATCCTAGTTGGTTTATTTCTTCCAGTTGTGCTTTCATTGTTTAGTTTATTTCGATTTTTACACTGATGGAAAAAGTTAATAGAAATTCATGAAATATTTCGCACCTTTGCAAAGTCTAAGTTTCTAAGTCGATGTTATCTCTGTATAGTTGATCTACATACATATATGGAATTACTATTAAATATGTACATATTTTTAGAAAGAAGCAAATAGATCGACTTAGTCTATGCAGTTTACCAATCACAAATCAATTGACACGCACAAAAATTAGAACCAAGACTTGAGAAATTATTTTTTCTATAGTCTTTATTGATGAAAGTGTATCAAATAAAAAATAAAAGTGTTAAACCAACAAATATTAGTGATCTAGTGGTAGAACCGTACCCCACTCACGGTACTTATAACCTGAATTGTATTTTTGAAATGATGCATTTTAAAATTGTGTAATTTAAGAAAATTGATGAATTGAACTTTTTGAATTTTACAAAATGGACCAAATTTGTTGGTTTTAATATTTTTCCTCGCCAATTAAAGAAAGGACTCTGTCTATTTCTTATGAAGCACTTATATTATTTTTTTTTGTAAGTTGTCACTTGTAATTATGAACAATTGTAACAAAAAATTGTATTTAGCTATGAATTTTTTTCGTAGCAAATAGTTGAATTATTCATTTCAAATTTTAAGTCGTCGCTATTTAACACCTTACATATTTTCTGACAATTTTTTGTTGTCACTAAATCACAGATTGATTAGAGACAATAAAATCTTTGTCACCAATTATTTATACTATTAGTGACGAAAATAAATATCATAATTAAATCTAAATTCTTATAGCTAAGACTTATAATATATAACTACGAACTCAAATTTGTTGATATTGTAACAACATATTTTTTTAGATGAAACTTTTTTGGGTCCAAAAATAAATAAATTTTAAGACAAAAAATAATTTGTCATGAATTAGATACATTATTAGTGACGAAATAATGTGTCACCGATAACTTTAAATTCGTGACTAACACTACTTAATAAATGACGCCAATTAATTTTTTGGTGGGAAATTTTAGTGGACGAAACGTTGTTATGGATTTTTACGTTTCGTCACTAAAAGTATGTATCTCATATATTTAAGCACGAAAGTAAATTTTGTCACTAAAAACGAATAATTAGTGACGAATTTGATGTCGTAGCTAATAATTTCATAGCTATATATCATATTTGTTATAGTGTTGTTTGGTGTTCTTAAATATGTGGTCTTGATATTGATATTTCCTGATTATCTATTAGTCTCATTCTCGTGTCATACATCTATAGGATTGGTGCTTTGTGGAATCAAGTCAGCTGGGGATATTGATTGATCTATAATCATTATTCTCAATTGTTTTCTATCTCGTGTCTCTTATTCTATCCTTTTATCTTTTGTTTATCTTTGTTTCTTATTCTTTGTGTTAGAATTTTGATTTTTGCATCTCGATATGGTATCAATTGATATTAAGGTTGTGTTTGATATGAAGGATAATGTTTTCATGAAAAATGTGTTCCTAGAAAATGTTTTCTTGGAAAACAAGCTGATTTCTAATTTATTTTCTCATGTTTGGTTGGTGAGTGTAAAATATTTTCTATTGTTACGTTAGTGAATGAAAAATATTTCCTAGAAAATATCAAAATTAACTTTTATTTTTTGCTAGAAAGTAGAAAATATTTTTTAGGAAAATAGTTTCTAACATGAAAATGAACCTCGACATAACCGATTTGGGACCTGACCCCGTAGACCGATTCAAGATCCTACCCCGATAACCGATCCAGGATCCTAAATTCAAACTAAGACCCGACCCCGACTCTTATACATGATCTGGGACCTGACTCCAACTCCCGACTCGATACCTAACCCCAATCCCGACACCTGAACTGGAAAGGACCCCGACGATCGATCCAAAATCAAACCTCGAGAACTGACCCTGACTCCCGCTTGAGACCTGAAATTCAAACTAGGATCCGACCCCAACATTTGACTCGACCCCGAGACCGATTAGGACCTGACCCCGACTACCTACCCAATTCCTGATATTCAAATTAGGACCAACTCTGACTACCTACATGAGACCTAATATTTGAATTAGGACCCAATCCCGACCTGATTTCGACACACAAACCTAAAACACGATTGATCAATTTGGAATTTGACTTTGACACTCGAATTAGGGACTCGACTTTCAAATCAGGATCTGATTCAGACACCTGATGCGGGACTCAATTTTTGAATAGGATTCGACCACACCAGACTAACTTTCAAATTAGGATCTGAATTTTTTTTTTAAAATAATTTTAATTTATCTTTTGTGTGATGAGTAGCGGGGGTAGGGGGTCGAGATAGGGGTTGGGTAAAAATGATTTTTTAAAAAATATTTTTAATTTTTTATGGGGGGTTGGTGGTGGTGGGGCCTGTGGTCGGGGGAGGGGGACAAAAAAATGAAAATTTTAAAATTTGAAATATATTTTCAAAAATATCTTTTTTAAAAAAAAATAAAAGGGCGGGGGATTGTCGCCGGGGGGGGGGGTGTAGGAGGTGGTGGTGGAGTGGAGTAAGAAAAATAATTTATATTTTATTTTTTAAAAAAAGAATATTAGTTTTTGGGATAGTAATACTTTAGTCTTTAATTTTTAATTAATTTAATAGTTTATCATTTAATTTTTGTTAAGGTGACATATTTTATCCATGTGGAAGACCATGTGTCAATATTTTTTCAAATTAAAAAGAGAGTGCATTACACACACCACTGAGGTGTGTTTGTCAAACTAATAAGTGGTAGTTTATGTTTGAAATTCACTCTCAATAGTTTAGGACCTAAACTTTAGGTATGAAACTCAAAAAAAATAGTTTAGGTGTTTTTTTTTATACTTATCTCTTTATATTAAGATAAGAAAATGCAGATCATGTATGAGATTTAGCATTTTATATGAGATAAGCCAGGGAGTGAGCCGTATAGAAGCCACAACTAGCAGCCAAATGTCTATTCAGCATTTTATGCTTTCTTGCTTGGTTTGGTTTATGTTTTCTACCTTTCTTTGGAGGAATCTTGTGTGTTACTAAAGCAGCTTATCATGTGATTTTACTACTATGTTTATTTATTTATTTTTGGTTAAAATAGTACTATGTTTATTATCATCCATACTCAATCCACAATAGTTTACAAGGACTGAGATAATATTTTGTTTATTCTGTGCTCTAATGTTTGAAGAGTGCTTATTAAATAGATGTTCTGTTCTCTTTGTGGTATATTAGTCGTCACATTTTCTTTTTCAGGTTCTTTAAGAAATTATAAGTAAAAATATCTTTTTACTAAACTATCCTTAATCTCTTTTCACCAAATTGTAGGTAGTCTATTTATCAATAAGGCTTAACTGATCTTGTCGATATATGAGCAATCATAATTATCAACCAATAATAATTTGCTTGTACTTAAATTTATAATTTTTATGCTATGTAATCAAATATTGATTCTTTTCAAGAACACTAAATACGAAGGGCAAAATGGGATAAACTTAATTAAAATTCATCTTGATTTCGTAAAATGAATATTTTGGGACAACTATTTCTAATAACTTGACAACTAATATGGAATGAAGGAATTAGTATATTGGCGTTATTTTTATATATATTTTACTCCATCAACTTACAAATATTTTCTTTTATATTTATTGGCGGACCTAAGAACTTTAAGTCACTATTCCCTCCGTCTCATATTAGATAGGCATCTTGCTAAAAATAGTTTTCTCATATTACTTGATCGTTTACTAAATCATGATAGAATTAATTTTTAAAGAAAAAACCATTTTATCCCTACAATTAGTATGATCTTTGGAATATGAACAATTCCCAATGCCTAGCTATTCCTATACTTTGTGTATATTTTTCTAATTCATTTATGTGTATTGATATGAACAAAAGATAAAATAGTAAAATTAATTAGTTTATTAATGATTTCGTAATCACCATATAAAATAGAAAGTGCCCATCCAATATGGGACGGAGAAAGTAGTATTTAACTACCTTTAATCGACAATTAGCACCTCCTGAAATTGGTGCTCAGTAATATATTTTGTGTTAGTTCGTTTTTATATTTATGTCTAAAAATATAATGTTTGGATAAATAATAATTGGTCCGCCCCATTAATTGCTTATAATCTCCCTTGACTAGCAAAAAATAATAAGTTGGAAACCTATAATACATGGAGAACCAATATACACCTTATCTTGTCAAAACTCAAAAATGAGCCTAATACTCCTTTGTTATAAAATAATATATTGTGGATGTCCACTACATCAAGAAGTTATTCAATTACTTTCCTCCATTATGAAGATAACCATAACCTCCATAACCTCCACCTTTATAACCATTATTCTTGTAACCTTTCGCTTCCATAACCTCCCCATTATATTCATGTTAATGTCATGTGTTTATGACTAACCTTTTGTATTCCTCTTTGTTACACTATAAATAGAGGCATAAGGGTTCATATTATATACACTTGAAAATTTGGTGAACACTTGAAACAAAGAAAGTTATCTCATATTGTTCCTCTTGTGTTATATTCTTCTTGTCTTCATCTTTATATTGTTCTTTTGTTCTTAAGTTTTACAAAACGTTATCAACACGAATGTTCTACCATTGCAGGATTGAAGCAAAGTAAATAAAAGAAGGTAAATAGTTGTGCTTATTTTTCTCTCAGAAACAAGGTAAATTATTGTAGAATCTATTTTATATTTTACTTGTGAACAAGGTGAATGATTAATATTATTGTTACTGTGCATTTCTTTTTCCACCTATGACTATATATACTTTATTTTGTATGTGAAACTTATTTTATATTTTATTTATGATTATGCTCACTGTTTTTGTTATTGCATAAGCTTTTAATTTATTTTGTTTTGTTTGTGAAATATTTTGGGTTCACATGGAAATTGAAAAAGGAGTGGTGTTAGTGAGCAGTTTTATTTTAGTGTAATTGGAATTATTATTTTCTTAGTGTGCAATTGATTCTTTGATTTATAACGGTAATTCACTAGCTTAATTATTGTGCACCAAACATAATATAATATAATGGTATATGTAACTCACTGTTTTTGAAAAGTTTAAGATAGTAGTACATACTTTATTGAGAATATTTTTATTGTGTTTCTTTAATACTATATTTATTTGTGCATGTTAACCACAAAGTGACAATATTTTTTTAAGGCTCAATGGTGAGTCATATTATATTTGGCTTTTTATGTCATTGATTGAGGGTAAGACGAAGAATGCAAGTCCTATCGCACCAAGAGGGTAATACATCGAGTGAGAGTTCTAGTGGATCATGATAATAAAACGTTGGGTTGGGTCCCAACAAATAATGACCTAAAATGCCTTATTATGGGTAAGACGTTGGATTCAAGTCCCATCGTTATATAATGACGATGTAACAATGATTGAGCAAATTGATATGCTCTTGATAAAAGTCATGAAATTTGTCCAATTGATTTGCTCCATTCCTTTATGTGAATGTGGAAGCAGGACATAATGTGTCTAAAAATGACAAGTGGTTAAATGTATGAATATGAATGTGGTAAAATGTTAATGGTCAATTGTGGTAATTAAAAGGAAGAACATTATGAGTTCTTAAGATGGTCCTTCAAATGTGAAGATAATTTTTGGTCATCAAAGTGGTATGAAAGGTTATTGGGCACATTGTTGTTGGTGCAATCCAATTTGAAAAGTTTTGAAAATCCTCCATCAAAATAAAGAAATACAAAGTGGTAGTACATTTAGTACATTTGACCTTTTAAAGTGATGTTGAGGTGGGTCACATAAATTTGATTAAGTCAAAGCATGACAATGAATTTTTAATAAAAAATTATGGAGCATGTACAAATGGTAATGGTCCACTTCCTGAAGAGAATGTGACTTGTGTTCGTATGAATAATGACATGTTCATGTATGGTTGGATAAATGTCACATCTCACCTCTACGGGAGGTTTGAGATATTGAAAAAAATAATATATTTTGACATAATTGTCATTTTGGTCATATACTTTGAGTACTACACAATTATTGTGGTATGTTTTATTATGAACTATTGGAGGACAAAAGAAAAAAATAATTCTTTTCTATAAAAGTTGTGGTCATGACCAAAATAAATGTTGTGTGGCAACACAAATTTGTCATTGGTTGTCAATAAATAAGTATGTAATAATTTTAACCATGACAATAATAATAATTTTCTCCTTGGAGGAGATGGTCACCATATGAATGGTGTTGTGAAATTTGTGGCAGTACACAAACTTAATTAAGAGTTTCGGAAGAACTAATTTGTTACTATCCATAAATAAAAATAGTTCATAATATTGAGGTTGTAGTAAGTCTCAAAAGAAACTTTTTAAGTTTCGGAGGGATTGCAAAAAAATTATTATATTGAGACTGTAAAGTATTGAAAGATTAAATATCTTCAGATTACTACAATCAAAACGGGTTATGAATATTTACATAAAAGGTTACCTGCCTTTCTCTTGTTTGGTGTATACAAATATAGGCATGATGATGAAATCGCATGCAAAAGTAAACTAGAAGTTCACTAGAATAAATATCAGTTGGCATAACCGGTTGACCATTTCGGTTCAAATGTGATGCAAAAGAATTGAGAATTCATGTGGTTATATGTTGAAGAAATAAAAGATTCTTCAAGAATTCTCTTGTGTTGCTTGTTCTCATGATAAAATGATTATTGTACCAACTAAGGTTGGGATTGAATCCCCTGAAATTATTTGGAACATATAAAAAGGTGAATATGAGCCCATTTTGTAATGACCCTAAAGGTCATTTTTGGAAATTTTCATAAAATGACCGTTTTACCCCTCCCAATAGTTGCCCCGAGTCCTAATTGTTGTATTTTCGAAGTTGGTTTGAAGGAAAATTGATGAAAAGTTGAGTTTTTGGAAAATTGAGTTTTTAAGAGTTAAAGTTTGGTTAAAAGTGCTATTTCGAGTCATTTGGATTTTCGAGACTCGAATCAGATTTCCGTCGATTCCAACAGTTTTAGAATGTCGAAACGGGTCTATGAGAATTTATGGAGTCGAATTTGGAGTTAAAACGAAGATTTGAGGTCCTAAGTTGCAAAAATTGTGAAATTTTGATCAAGAGTTGACTTTGGTAAACAAACGAGGTTCCGGTGCTTGAAATGGAATTCCGAGGGCACCGTTGGATTCAGGGGGTGATTCTAAGTCTAGAATGAGTCTTGGTTGAATTTTTAGAGGCCCCGAGTGCGTTTCGAGTTTTTGAGACTAAAGTTAGTTTCTTGACACCTTATCGGATACTGGGTCAAGGAGACCTCGAATTCAAATTCCTACGATTTCATTGAGTCCGAAATGTCATTTTTAAGCTAGTAGCACATTTGGTTTGTGTTCGGGAAGTGCCAAATGAGTTTTGGGTGAGCTTTTAAGCTTCTTGGATGCTTTGACACTATTTCAGCAAATTGTGGCAACTAAAGGGTTCATTATTAGTCTTAAAGGTCAAAAAATTATTCCGAAGGTTCTGAAATTTTGAGCATGAATTATAGGACTTATCTGTAAATTTTGGTGCATCTTCGCTAACCCGAGATTGGACTTTTATCTCAAATAAGAAATAATTGTTTATCGAGTAGAAAAGATATTTGACTGGGCAAACGAGCATGAAATTGAGCTCCAATTAAACGAGCAGGTCCGTATCATTATTTAAGACATTTACAAAAAAGAATCGGGTCATTTTACTATCGTATGAGGAAATTACGGCCTTTTTAGTGAAAGATTAACTGCTGTTTTTTCTGGTGTATAACAACCATGTACTATTATAAAAATCTCAGATTGTGTTCATTTGGTATTTTGAGCATATCGGGAGTTCTAGAGATTGGAATGGAGTGATTCTTACGGGTTTCTTCTTGAATTAATATGAGGGTTAGTATTCAATCTTCAATTCGACATTTTCTCGTAATTTCTTTATATGGTTTTTTTCTTTTCCCTATCCGTAAATCTCTCTTAGGAAGACTTGGGGTTTTATCGATTTGGACTCCCTTTTTGATGAAAAAGGTATATTCATGATACTTATGTTATGGGTATACTGATTTTAACATAAAATTATTGATTCATCGATTATTTTCATCATATTAACCGCGTACAATTTGAACTTTCCCGGTAAAGTTAAAGTTTGATAAATTGAGAATTTCAAGGTCGATCTTAACTCCGTTTTTGATGAAATTTCATATTTAAACTTATCTAAGCATGGGTAAGATGTTTTTCAAGAGATATTTCATTTTCGAGTCGGGGTTTCGGATCCGAATATTTTAGCCTTCTTTAAGAACGTGGATTTTCCTTCAAATTGAGTTTGTGAATTGATTTCAACTCTGTTTTCAAATTGATTTTCACCATTAGCTTCCAAATACTTTAAGGATCATTTTACATCAAAATTTTCTAGATTTGGGTATCGTTTTTCGGTATGAGACTTTTGGACCGTTTTGCACTTTTTCCCTAAATTTCTTGATTTTGGTGTCATTGGACTCGAATTGTGATTGTGAATAATTGTTTGAATATATTATCGTGATCCGGATTATACTCGGAAAGGAAAGGCTCAAGTCAAGTAACTTTTGGAGTTAGTTTTAAGGCAAGTGGCTTCCAAACTTTGTAAAACTCTTAGACTACGCATGACTACTTTCCTAATTGTGTTGGGGAGTAATGGGGATTGAGGATGAGTTTTATTTGTTGATTGAAATTGTTGTGAATGAAAGATGGGGAATAAAACGAGCTAAATGTGTTATATGTGACTTGAATTTGTTGAATAAGTCATGTGATAACTGATATTGAGGGGATAGAAGAGCATGAGTAGGCTATGATTGATACAGACATTGATGTTGAGACAGATGATGTGTAATACTATGATGTGGTCGTGATATGGTTGTGATTGAGACAGATGATGTGTAATACTATGATGTGATCGTGATATGATTGTGATTGATGACATATGCATATTCATTATCCATCCCATGTGTGAACTATCTGTTGCATGAGTTCTGAGACACTGATATGAGGATGGATGGATATGAGACACAGTTGAGACTAGCTCCGGCTAGAGATATATGAGATGGACTAGCTCTGGCTAGCGATTTGGATGCCGATGGGATCTGGTTCCGGCGGTGATACATGGTCCATGTGTGGCCCCCATGGGTTCTGATTTGAGTATTCAGCGTGGACTGATTACGTCAACAGATGTGTATCGTAGGACAGACATGCATCACGACTACATGACATCATTATTACATTTTGCATCGCATTTGCCTTATCTTTGTCTGTGATGTGTGGATTGTATCGGTTTACCCTTCTTATGTGGAATTTGATCTACTTGCTCTTATTTGTTGATCTGAGGTTGATGAGGATATACTGTTGAGTCTGGCTGTTGAATATGATCTGTTTAGTATAGCTTGGTTGGTTTGCTGCTAGATTGAAGTTTCGGTGATTCGGTTAGGATTGAAAGGAGTTGTTTGTAGCTGTTAGTTTTGCTTAGTTTAGAGTTACTTACGAGTACCTGTGGTTTTCGGTACTCACCCTTGCTTCTACACAATTGTGTAGGTTGATAGCTCTCTCTCAAATTCGGCTTAGTATTTTCTTTAGCAGATTGAGCTTCGGGATATACTCGAGAGGTAGCGGTTCATTCCAGACGTGCCCTTGAGTTATCTTGACTTTCAGTTTTGTTCTATTCGAGAACTATACTCTGAGACTTGTATATTTTTATTCGAATTCTGTATTTAGAGGTTTGTACATGTGACAACCAAATTTTGGGTAGTGTTGAGTCTTAATTAAAGTCTTCCGCTTATTTATTATCTTTTATTCTCGTATTTGTACTTCTCTATCGTTGTGGTTGAGTTAGGTTACGTGTCCGGTGGGAAATGGACACGTGCCATCACATCCGGATTTGGGGTGTGAGAAAATGGTATCAGAGCCCTAGGTTCATAGGTCTCACATGTACAAGCCAAGTCTAAGTAGCATCTCGAGGATCGGTAAGGAGACGTCTGTACTTATCTTCGAGAGGCTATGGTGACTTTTAGGAAAGATCTTTATTACTTGATTCTCTATTGTGCGTCATTGGTCCGATCTAATTCTTATCACTTCACTCTGTTCTCTCTCTTATTGTAATGACTCGTGGTTGGTCCTGCGTGGGTGCGAGTTTAGGTGTCATCGCGTGATTTTAGTGTTAGATCTGGTTTTGATTCGGAGGTGATAGGCTTGTGGAAAGGAAGTGTGATCAGACATGGAATTCTCTTCGAGACGAGTGACTAAGGTTGTGGCCAAGGAATGTGTTTTGAGTTTATGGTATTGGAAGATGAACATTTATTAAGAGACTTTAGGAACGTCTTATTTCTCCGGTCATTTATTCAACAATGAGAATAGTGCTTATGTGACTTATACGACGGAAGGGGCTAGACAATGAAAAATGGTGTAAGTAAGAGAATGACCATGTTGAGAGTGCTGTGACTTTGGAAACTACAGTTTGTGAAGTTCGTCATCAGGGAATGGATTGCGTAGTATATTATGATGATGAAGTTGCACTAACCAAAATCAGAAGTTCTACGGTGGTTTTATAGTGTGGGTGTATATCATTACAGGGTCATTGTACGGCGACTACGACGGTACTCGTGTTATCTTGGTTAGGGTTATGGGCTATGCTGCTTCTGCCATCGATCGGGCTTACGAAATTGTGCATATCATTTTCGGCCGGAGACTAAAGTGCTTTGGTAATGTTTTGCAACTATTTAATGAGTGTAAATGAACAGGTTGTTTGAGTACGACCTTCTCAATGGATCTGATGTCTTCTAGTGGTGGATTTAGCGGTTGTTCATGATGTGGTACTAGTGATATATGGAAGCGGAGAAATCTGAGTTGTCAGCTGTTTCACCTAATCGGGTCAGAAGGTTGATGTTGCATTCTCGATTAAGAAATCAAGTGGTTGCTACTATGAACGCTTGAGTTAAGCATTAATTATAAGGAAAGTTATAGTGGTGGATCGAGTGAATCGATCCTGTCTTGTTTCTAGGACAAGGTACGACCCTTGGGTGGTCATGATTATATTGGGAACTAATGACTTTATGATGAGTCAAAAGAAATGGGCAACAATAAGCCATGGATGAAGAAAGTTTTAACAAGTATACTCGTGTAAAGGCAATTAAGGATTTTAGCGAGAAGGTACGATTAAAAAGGAATCAGGTTGGTTTTGTCAAGATGTGGGTTGACAAGGTAAGAGATGATTGGTTTTATCAACTTTTTAGCCATTGGAAGGACTTTTTGCATGGTTTGAGTTGTAGCAGTTAAATACTTGTGATTGTAGAAGAGTTCGATGAAGTTTCATTTGAGAAGTTTGACTTAAGGTAAAAGGTAATATGCGGTGGATGTTTGACCAAGAAACTATAATGATAAATGATTTACGGGAAGAACAAGAGTCTTGCGCGATGGATATAAGTTAAGAGATGTGAAGGAATAAGACATCACATGTGGATCCTTAGTTTGAAGTTGAGGATTGTGTAAATTTTTGTTTTTATGTTAGATATGACAATGCAATGTGGACTGGTTTAACACAAATGTATGATGTGTTATCAGCTACTTTCTGAACTCTTGGTATTGGTGTTGGTGGTAAACGTTGATATATGAGGAATTCTGCAGCTTTTGAATTGGTTTGAATTGTTCAGCTTATGGTAGGTGGCTTACGAGTGTCCAACCGGAAGGACTTATAGCTCTACATGGTTATTGAGGATTTTGAATTGGGTTGATAACTCTATTTATAGAATTATCCAGACTGTTGTAACGCGTTACATAGATCCTTGATGGTAAATAGAGGTTGTGTGCTCATAGTATACGGAATTATTGGAGTGACCAAGAACTGCTTCAAGTTTCGGCATGAGATATATGATGGTTTGAATAATAGTTGAAGCTGGGTAAGTAAAGGATCGCATGTAATCGATATTGGTCGTGATTCAATAGTTCTATCTCAATGAAAAGGTACTATGACATCTAGAACTTGGATTATTAGCGATTGGGTGAGACCTATATCGATCGTGGAATCTTCAATGGAAGGAGGAAGGACCATAATTCAAAATTTTGGAAGCAACGATGTGTTTCTAAGAATGACTGGATACTAGTGGCCGTCTGAGGGTAAAGTAACTGGCCGGTGTGACTATGATGTTCTGGTAGTATTGATATTGTTGGCTTTAATGGATTATTGTAAAAAATATGAGAAAATAGATAAATTGAGTATGTCTATGATTGTTATGAGGTCGGACTGGCTGATTGTGAAGTCAGACGAATGGGAAGGTGTTTTATGGACATCGTGGAAGGGATAACTTGGGTTGTTCAATTTCGGTTTGTATATTCTTATGTGACCACCTACCTCATTTTAGACATGGTTTTAGATTATGATTCTCTGTCTATGTTCAGACGTGTTTTTACTTTTGTGGGTGGATGCCTAGTGGTGAGTCGGATGGATTGATTCATGCTCTCTTGAGAGAATATAATACTTGTGTGGGTGGGCCGATTCAGAGATAGTGGGTTCGATGTGGTATTGGGGTGGTGGAAGGTTTTCGGAAGTTCTACAAGTGTCATTTTGCTTTTGGAAAGGTATAAAGAGGCTACCATATGTGGCTACAGTTTTTGGCTATTTTGGTATTTATCTTGCCCCTGTATGCATGGTTCAGCTAGGTGTGGTTCGATGCTTAGGTGGCACGTGGGCCTAGTTCTTCCGTTGCTGGAGTTGTCTACAATTACGGATCCTACTTCAGTGTTTTGGTGGCATCCTTAGAGGTTTTATATGATTGGGTGGGCCGATCATCAGTTGGATACTTGATCATTTCTATCTGTGGGTTAGATAAACGTGATTATTCCAAGATGGGTGCTCGATGGATATGCATCAGACTAGTATGACTCAGACTTGTGGAAATGTGGTAATGAGAATGAAATTTTTTCTAGAGTTGGTGATGGTTCGTGTGTTGTGAGAGCTTGGTGACTGATTTAGGTTCATCCTTGATTTTTCTGTGGTTATTGATTCCGAAATTTCTCTCGGGGTTACATGATTAGGGGTTTGTCATGGTAAACATGTTGTGGTTTTGAGATCTTAGATTCAGATTCAGTCTTTGAGTTAGTCGGTGGTTTGAAATAACCCTTTGAGGGTTAAGTTGTCAAGATTGATTTGGGAATCCTTTTTATGGATTTTTGGGATAAGGTTTAAGAATGGGTTCGTTTGGAGTAGTAATTATTGAGTTCAAAAATTTCACCTCGGGGTTGACAACGTCAAGTATTTTTTGCCTTCTTCTACTTTATGTTCGAGGACGAACATGATTTTTAGTGGTGAATAATGTAATGACCCTAAAGGTCATTTTTGGAAATTTTCATAAAATGACCGTTTTACCCCTCCCGATAGTTGCCCCGAGTCCTAATTGTTGTATTTTTGAAGTTGGTTTGAAGGAAAATTGATGAAAAGTTGAGTTTTTAAGAGTTAAAGTTTGGTTAAAAGTGCTATTTCGAGTCATTTGGAGTTTCGAGACTCGAATCAAATTTCCGTAGATTCCAGCAGTTTTAGAATGTCGAAATCGGTCTACGAGAATTTACGGAGTCGAATTTGGAGTTAAAACGATGATTTGAGGTCATAAGTTGCAAAAATTGTGAAATTTTGATCAAGAGTTGACTTTGGTCAACAAACGAGGTTCCGATGCTCGAAATGGAATTCCGAGGGCACCGTTGGATTCAGGGGGTGATTCTAAGTCTAGAATGAATCTTGGTTGAATTTTTAGAGGCCTCGAGTGCGTTTCGAGTTTTTGAGACTAAAGTTAGTTTCTTGACGCCTTATCGAATACCGGGTCAAGGAGACCGCGAATTCAAATTCCAACGATTTCATTGAGTCCGAAATGTCATTTTTAAGCTAGTAGCATATTTGGTTTGTGTTCGGGAAGTGCCAAATGAGTTTTGGGTGAGCTTTTAAGTTTCTTGGATGCTTTGACACTATTTCAACAAATTGTGGCAACTAAAGGGTTCATTATTAGTCTTAAAGGTCGAAAAATTATTCCGAAGGTTCTGAAATTTTGAGCATGAATTATAGGACTTATCTAAAAATTTTGGTGCATTTTCGCTAACCCGAGATTGGACTTTTATCGCAAATAAGAAATAATTGTTTATTGAGTAGAAAAGATATTTGACTGGGCAAACGAGCATGAAATTGAGCTCCGTTGAACGAGCAGGTCCGTATCATTATTTAAGATATTTACAAAAAAGAATCGGGTCATTTCACTATCGTATGAGGAAATTATGGCCTTTTTAGTGAAAGATTAACTGCTGTTTTTCTGGTGCATAACAACCATGTACTGTTATAAAAATCTTAGACTGTGTTCATTTGATATTTTGAGCATATCGGGAGTTCTAGAGATCGGAATGGAGTGATTCTTACGGGTTTCTTCTTGAATTAATATGAGGGTTAGTATTCAATCTTCAATTCGATATTTTCTCGTAATTTCTTTATCTGGCTTTTTTCTTTTCCCTATCCGTAAATCTCTTGGGAAAAATTGGGGTTTTATCGATTTGGACTCCCTTTTTGATGAAAAAGGTATATTTACGATCCTTATGTTATGGGTAAACTGATTTTAACATAAAATTATTGATTCGTCGATTATTTTCATCATATTAACCGTGTACAATTTGGACTTTCCTGGTAAAGTTAAAGTTTGATAAATTGAGAATTTCAAGGTCGATCTTAACTCCGTTTTTGATGAAATTTCATATTTGAGCTTATCTAAGCATGGGTAAGATGTGTTTGAAGAGATATTTCATTTTCGAGTCGGGGTTTTGGATTCGAATATTTTAGGCTTCTTCAAGAACGTGGATTTTCCTTCAAATTGAGTTTGTGAATTGATTTCAACTCCGTTTTCAAATTGGTTTTCACCATTAGCTTCCAAATACTTTAAGGATCATTTTACATCAAAAATTTCCAGATTTGGGTATCGTTTTCCGGTATGAGACTTTTGGACCGTTTTGCCCTTTTTCCCTAAATTTCTTGATTTTGGTGTCATTGGACTCGAATTGTGATTGTGAATAATTGTTTGAATAGATTATCGTGATCCGGATTATACTCGGAAAGGAAAGGCTCAAGTCAAGTAACTTTTGGAGTTCGTTTTAAGGCAAGTGGCTTCCAAACTTTGTAAAACTCTTAGACTACGCATGACTACTTTCCTAATTGTGTTGGGGAGTAATGGGGATTGAGGATGGGTTTTATTTGTTGATTGAAATTGTTGTAAATGAAAGATGGGGAATAAAACGAGCTAAATGTGTTATATGTGACTTGAATTTGTTGAATAAGTCATGTGATAACTGATATTGAGGGGATAGAAGAGCATGAGTAGGCTATGATTGATACAGACATTGAGATTGAGACAGATGATGTGTAATACTATGATGTGGTCGTGATATGGTTGTGATTGAGACAGATGATGTGTAATACTATGATATGGTCGTGATATGGTTGTGATTGAGACAAGTGATGTGTAATACTATGATGTGGTCGGGATATGATTGTGATTGAGACAGATGATGTGTAATACTATGATATGGTCGTGATATGGTTGTGATTGAGACAAGTGATGTGTAATACTATGATGTGGTCGTGATATGGTTGTGATTGAGACAGATGATGTGTAATACTATGATATGGCCATGATATGGTTGTGATTGAGACAGGTGATGTGTAATACTATGATGTGGTCGTGATATGGTTGTGATTGAGACAGATGATGTGTAATACTATGATGTGATCGTGATATGATTGTGATTGATGACATGTGCATATTCATTATTTATCCCATGTGTGAACTATCTGTTGCATGAGTTCTGAGACACTGATATGAGGATGGATGGATATGAGACACAGTTGAGACTAGCTCCGGCTAGAGTATATGAGATGGACTAGCTCCGGCTAGCGATTTGGATGCCGATGGGATCGGGTTCCGGCGGTGATATATGGTCCATGTGTGGCCCCCATGGGTTCTGATTTGAGTATTCAGCGCGGACTGATTACGTCAACGGATGTGTATCGTAGGACAGACATGCATCACGACTGCATGACATCATTATTGCATTTTGCATCGCATTTGCCTTATCTTTGTCTGTGATGTGTGGATTGTATCGGTTTACCCTTCTTATGTGGAATTTGATCTACTTGCTCTTATTTGTTGATCTGAGGTTGATGAGGATATACTGTTGGTTCTGGCTGTTGAACATAATCTGTTTAGTATAGGTTGGTTGGTTTGCTGCTAGATTGAGTTTCGATGATTCGGTTGGGATTGAAAGGAGTTGTTTGTAGCAGCTAGTTTTGCTTAGTTTAGAGTTACTTGCGAGTACCTATGGTTTTCGTTACTCACCCTTGCTTCTACACAAATGTGTAGGTTGACAACTCTCTCTCAGATTCGGCTTAGTATTTTCTGTAGCAGATTGAGCTTCAGGACATACTCGAGAGGTAGCGGTTCATTGCAGACGTGCCCTTGAGTTATCTTTACTTTCAATCTTGTTCTATTCGAGAACTATACTCCGAGGCTTGTATATTTTTATTCGAATTCTGTATTTAGAGGTTTGTACATGTGACAACCAAATTCTGGGTAGTGTTGAGTCTTAATTAAAGTCTTCCGCTTATTTATTATCTTTTATTCTCGTATTTGTACTTCTCTATCGTTGTGGTTGAGTTAGGCTGACGTGTCCAGTGGGAAATGAACACGTGCCATCTCATCCGAATTTGGGGTGTGACACATTCACCTGCCATGTGGACCGCTTACTATTATGATTTAATAAATTCATCTTTGGTATGGTAACATGTGTATTTGCATCAACTTACAAATTGGTTTTTGTAAGGTTATTTGCTCAAATTGTTAAATTAAGAGCACAATTTCAAACTATAAAATTATGTTGATAATATTGGTTGGTTTAGCAGAAATTGTTTGCCTCCAATTTTAGCTAGACCACTGATTATGAGAACAAATCTCTCAAATAATATTTGGTATGAGATGATTTTATTTAACATGTATGCATCAAGCCAACAAGGTTCTCCCATCACAATTGGTTCCGGGTCAAGAACCAAATAATTTCCATCTAAAAATTTGATGTGTGCACATATAGTTTTATTGCTCCACCATGCACAAAGATGGATCCCCAAATGAGGTTGGGGTAAATGTTAGATTTTCTAACATTAGGGGGAGATATGTTTAGCAGCTGAAACTTATGTGTGGGGTGAATTATCTAGATCCTCGTTAAAAAAAATTTGTGAACTTGAAGTTCAAAAGATAATTCATTTGTAAAATGTTGCAAATAAGTTGTCAGATGTATTTATTGACCCAATAGTTTCATTAAGCTGCAAATGCTCCAATAAATAGTCCTTGAAGGACAGAGTCTATGGTACGCCGAAAGCGTGATAGATCAATTGATTGCAAACTCCTTGAGGAAGGAGAGGAGAAAATTATCAAAATGGTCATGATAATGAGATATGTGCTTTGAAAGAGCACTGTGACATAACACTTCATAAACCTTGGCAAAGATTCAGGTACCTGAAAATGATGAAAAATGAAAAGATCTCGATAAGTTATGGCGTATTGAAATCGAGTCAAGTGACCGTCGACGGTATCTTTGATATGAAGTAGCACTCAATGCTATAAGTGGTTACGAGGATCTTAAATTTGAATCTGTCATATAATGTGGAAAGATAAATGATTGGCCAAATAAAATGCACTATTCAAGTATATTTTATTTCACTTAGAAAAGTGATGTTTTTGAACTTGTAGTTCATAGATCAAAATATATGTCAGTGGGGTACAAATGAATCATTGTGTGAAAGCATAACCGTAAGATATAAAGTATGATTTGTGCCTCGGGGCATAAAGGGTTTTCGCAGAAGTCCTGACATTATTAAATAGAGATATGTCTCCAGTGGTGGATGCAATGAGACTTATTTCAGTCTGGTAATAGATTAAATACTTGAATATGTATAATGACTAATTATCATGTCTAACTAGACGATGAAGATTGTATGAAGATTCTTAAAAGATTTAAAAGGTCTTAAAGCAATTCCATTGAGTATCCAATGGTTTTGAGACTACTTCACACAGAGAAAGAATCTTTTTGATCTCATGAATGATTTAAAATGTCATGTATTAGTGCAATTGGTGTACTTATAGATTGTTGGTTATGCAAATGCTAGAAGATTATTTGATATACATAACGAAAGTTATGCGAAAGGATTGCCATATTATTATTCAAGTTATGACAAACAACTAACAAAGCAAGTGACTCAATACATAGAAGATGTGTGATTTTCTTTGAGAAGAAAAGACGAGCTTCAATAAAATTGAAATGATCAATCTCCGAGTCAGAAATGATTTGATTATGTAGATGCTGAATATTTATTTGATCCGCATAAAGCTTGATCGCAAATGGAATATTTATTTACATATGGTGGCATAACAATATCTTGACATTCAAATAATCAAACATTAGTAACCACATCTTCAAATCATGCAGAAATAATATTGATTTATAAACTAAGTCGGGAGTGCGTTCGTTGGCATCATGATCTATCATATTCAGAAAATATGTGATTTTCTTTTGAAAAGAATATTTCAGCCACCTATACGAAAATGATATATAGCTCAATTGAAGGGAGGATACAATCAAAGGAGATCGGACAAAGTATATTTCACCAAAAGTCTTTTTCACACGTGATCTTCAACAAAATTGTGAGATAGATGTTCAAAGACCCATCCAAGTGATAATCTTGTAAACTTATTCACTAAGGATTGTCAACATCAATATTTGAGAAGTTGTGATATAAGATTGGAATGCATCGTCTCCCAGATATCAAGTAAAGTTTTTATCAGGGAGGGAAAAATACACGTTGTACTCTTTTCCTTAACCATGGTTTTATCCCAATTGGGTTTTCATGATAAGGTTTTTAACGAGACAACATTCAAAGGCTATTAGAAGATATGTGTACTCTTTTTCCTTTACTAGGATTTTTTTCCATGAGGTTTTTTCCTAGTAAGGTTTTAACGAGGCATATTATCTATGGACATTCAAGGGGGAGTGTTATAAAATAATATATTGTGGATGTCCACTACATCAAGAAGTTACTCCATTACTTTCCTCCATTATGAAAATAACCATAACCTCCATAACCTCCATAACCTCCACCTTTATAACCATTATTCTTGTAACCTTTCACTTCCATAACCTCCCCCATTATATTGATGTTAATGTCATGTTTATGACTAACCTTTTGTATGTCTCTATGTTACACTATAAATAGAAGCATAAGGGTTCATATTGTATATACTTGAAAATTTGGTGAACACTTGAAAGAAAGAAAGTTATCTCATATTGTTCCTCTTGTATTATATTCTTCTTGTCTTCATCTTTCTTTTGTTCTTATGTTTTACAACAAATGTGTAATATTCTAGTAATTTTTTTTTAGATATGAAATTATATTTTTAGTTGATATATTTAAATTGAATAAATTCTAATAATAACTAAAAAAAGAAGAAGGGAAATTGCACATTATAACAAACTATTAATTCAAATATATGCTATAGCTACAGTTTCATTTAATTCTAATTTATAGCAAACTCATTTCCATTCTCGCCTATCTCCCTTGAATCTCGCTCGCCACTCTCAACTTACTCCCTCACCTCTCTCACTTTTATACAAACACAAATGTATAAATTGTGTTTGTGTTTGTTTAAAACGAGAGAGACTGTATATACAGATACAAATACATATTTCTCTGTCCTATTCACTTATAATTATATTAAAATAAATCTTTCCCCGTCTAGTTCTCTTTTGTCTCTCTCTCTTAAGATTTATACAAACACAAATTATACAAATGCAATGTACAATGTGTTTGTATAAAACGTGAGAGAGATTTGATATACAAATATAAATATTTTAACTCGATTCAATCGTATATTAACTCGATTCAATTGTACTCAAATTCAAATATTATGCAGATATACAAACACAATCATTGATACATATACGTAGTAGTTACATATATACAATTATCTAACCGATATACATATACAATTCACATCTCTCCACTCTTTGCCCTCTCTCGCTCGCCTCTATCCTCTCTCTCCTAAGCTCGCTCGCCACTCTAGCCTACAAAGAACATATGCATATACAAATACAAATTTCATAGACACATACGCCCAATATTTGCCACGATTTATACAAATTAGATGCTCCATAGCAAACTATAATTTGCTATGGAGCGCAAATAGCAAAACTATAGCTATAGTGCGCTAATATAATTTTTATGTTTGCTATTTCTAAATTTACTCAAAAAAAGAACATATACTTGTGAAGTAAGAATATCAACAATGACAATTTAATAATAGAAAAATATAATATAAACTTAGAATAACAAAAATGGCTTAAAAATTTGCTAAAATAACGATATCAAAATAGTGTCATGTTTCTTCAATATAATGATTGATTGTTGCAATGTTTGAAATTTTGAAGAATATTAAGCAAATTTTGAACTTTTTGTAAGAAAAAACAGAACAATAATTTTGTAAAATAAAGAAGGGTTGTTAGACTTTAGAATATTTAATAATAAGAAAATAAATAGTGAAAGAGAGAATGAAAAAAGTAAAGGGTGAAAATCATTTATACCCTTAACTTTGTTTTAAAAATCAAACTCTCCCCTCAACTATGAACAATATACATTCTCCCCCCTTTGTCCTTATTGACTATCGAAATTGCTTATTTCACCCTCTTCATTATCAACCTCTGTCTCCTCCTCTTCTTTTAAAATCATGAATTTTTTTTATGTAACAATTTTTTTATGAAAAAATTAATATTTCCTATCGAAAAAATAAAAGTAAAAAAATACTAATTGAATATATATAAGTTTATGACATTCTAAAATGAAATAAATGTGCAGATTAAAAAGTTAACATTTTAATAGTAATCAAAACTCTAATATCTATTTATACAAGTAAAAAAATATACCCCTCTAGTTCATAATAAGTGAGTTGTTTTATATTTTGGTTTCTCACCCAGTGCCTGGTGTCTACACTAAATCTAGATTCACACCAAAAAGTCCCATATTTAGGGGTAAAACGCATCCCTAATAAAGGTGACTCTGTACCCAAGGGGACTCGAACCCGAGACCTTTTGGTTAAGGATGAAAGAGTACTTACCACTTCACCACAACCCTTGTTAGTATAAGTGAGTTGTTGGTGTATGACACACCCTTTAGGAAAAATATTAAAGAGCATAAATTTAAAACTACTTTGCCCTATTACACTTTTGATTATTTTTGAACTAGTTTCATAGAAAATGTGAAGTAGTTTATAATCTCATTAAATGAAAGGTAAATGTGGAAAAGAGTCCCAACAATTCTCTTGCAACATTGAAATTTCACATATTTTGGACTATGAAAAAAGTTCATACTAGTCACTCAATATGGACTAGAGGAGTGGTAATAATAACTTTTTAAATATATTTCAATGTAGGCAATACAAAAATATTAATAAAAATTGAGGTATATTTATAACAATTTTTTGAAAGATTAGCTATTTATATTGTAAGTAAATTTTTAAATTTTAATTTAAAAGTATTTCAGGATTGGCAACTGAAAATCGTTTATCTATATAGACATTAGTGAACACAGTAAGAAAGATATGTTATCCCCTGTATTCAAATTAGCAAACTAGAAACTATAAATATGAACATAAAAAGAATTATCAGAGTCCACAAAACTCCCTATGTGAACTTAAGGAATTTAATCCTCTCATTGTACTCGAGGTTGTGAATTATTTCCTCCCTAAATTAAACGAATAAACTATTTAAGAAGTAGCAGCACCTCAAACATCCATAACTTCGACGAACTCAAAAGTCCGTAATAAGATCACACACATACTCTATTTTGTTTGTAAGAAAATGTATGCAAAAGAAGGTAAAATTTAATGATGAAAAATGAGAGAAAACCTCTCTATTTATAACCAACAAAGGGTAGTTTGAAAATGTGTTGATTATGTCTTATCAGAGAGGTCACAAATCTTTGGAAAAAGGGACAACCTTTCAGAAAGTTCACTATCCTTTGGAAAAAGTACAACCTTTTACAATGGTCATAACCATTTAGAAAAGATACAACCTTTTGTAAAGAATAACACTTCGGAAAAGTCACAACCCTTCCAGAGATGTCGCAACTGATAGCTCATTAACTTAGCTTTGTACAGTGATGCGCTCTTATAGGCGAAATTTATCCAACTCATTCATCTGATCAATCCTCAATTCAATGGCCTCATTCCAATAGAGATTTCTCTTCTTGAGCATCCATAATGCCTTATGCTCTAGATGAACTGGCAATTGACAAGCCTTAACAAAGACCAATTGATATAGGGGATATGCCAATAAGAGTTTATAATGTTGTACGGTAAGTCCAAAGAGCATCATCAAGTTTTTTAGAGCAATTTGTTCTGTTGTTATTCACAGACTTTTATAGGATGGACTTTATCACTCTATTGGAGACTTTGATTTGTCCATTGGTTTGCAGATGATATGCAATTGCTACCTTATGCTTTACTCCATATTTGGCCAGTAATGCAATGAATAGTTGCTTACAGAAGTATGATCTTCAATCACTGATAATAGCACGTAGAGTCCCAAATCTAGAGAAAATATTATTTTCCTCAAAGTTAGTACACTCTTTTCCTCATTGTTGGAAGCACAACTTCTTTCACCTACTTCGATACATACACAAACACCACCAAGATGTAATTTTGTTCGTATGAACTCACACATGGAGCCAAGAAGCCTATCCCCCTCACGTCAAACAACCCAATCTCCATGATTGGGTTCTGTTAAATATCATTTTCCTCGAAATGCATTTATGTCATTGATGTTTCCCAAACTACACTCTTTTACATGATAAAAGCAGTTAATTGCAAATTACAGTAACCTAATTAGGTTGAGGTCGAATCCCACAAAGAGCGATGTTAGAGATATTTATAACTTGCTATTGGAGTTCTAATTAGTAATTGTTATTAAAAAATGGGGGATTTTTACAGATCACTAACTACTTGAATTTTTATCAATAATAAGACGAACGAGAGTTACTATTCTTAGATATTTAAATTCAAACTAGATACTGTACTGTTCTTAGAAGTGTACAAAAGATACCATAAACAAGATATTTTCTCAAATTTATAGAATGAGAAGCAATAGATTTGAAAACTTTTAGTTGGAGTTTGATTCTCAGGGTAGTAGAAACCTAGAAAGAATATAGTTTTTTCGAGGCACCACAATACCAAGGAAAATATAAATCTTTCAATAACAAATAAAGAGTGGGAGGAAATTAAGGACTTACAAACTTAGAGAACAAAATCATCATCAATGATCATATCCACCTTCTGATCTGGATCACCGTGGGATATTTGTATGATATATTAATGAGGGACTACTTAGTAATTTATGCATATGCATAACGGTAAGGGTAAATACATTAAAAGGAACAAACATCTTTTATTTATTTTTGCATATTTATATACCTAGGTCATTTGTATAATGGTAAAGGTCTATATGAATCACTTTTGTTACGAAGAGTATATCAGTTATAAATTGCAAAGTTGATTGATATATCAGACCCTTTTCCCCAAAAAGAAAAAAATAGATTCGACCTAAACATGTGAAGGGTGGAAAAGCTGTGAGGAGTTGATCTTCCTAAATTGACCCATAATTGATATATATTCCACGAGCAGAAGTCATGCTGGTGTGTAACATGTCTCCGCTATGAAATTGAATAACCACATTTCCACCTTAGAAATGTCATATATTTTGATGTTCAATGCATAGAATGTTGTGGACCTTGTCAAAGTGTTACAACCAATCTCGAAACTAGGGTCAATGGTACAACCTGATCCTAATCCAATTCCAAAAGGATACAGAACTTTGAGGTTCCCACACTTCTTTAGGCATCTTGGTTTCATAATATTTGCGCCTTTTGTGATGGTGGTGTTTGTGGGAGAAGATGTTGTGTTAATGGTGGTTTGAGCAGTGACTAATGTCAAGATTATTAGAAAGAAATGAAGCAGAAGGAATTGTCTTTGCTTCATGATTTTGAAGAGTGATATCATCTACTAATGTGTAGAACTATTTATTTCATTAGTTTAAGTCAAATCCCTTAATAGAAAAGAGTTTATTTTATCAGGATACCCTTATAAGAGAGAAAAGGAATAATATACCATATGACCTTATATTTCATAGTTTAAGATCATGAGTACTAAAGACATGACAGCAAACTATTAAACAACTAAAAATTAAAGGATAACAATCAACCAACAAAAAGACTCACATATTGATACAAATAGATTTCACTGAATATTTAAAAGTAAATAAAACAATATGGATAAACTCTTCTCTAATGACAATCATATCAATGACCTAACTTCATTTAATTACAAATTAATGAATCGCAGAAGCCTTCACATCATCTGGATCAACCATAATATTCTCTAAATTTTGGTTTAGGAACATATCTATTTTTTTTACAAAAATTTACTACTAGAAAAATAAATAAGAACAACAACATGGCTTCCCGTTGTAATTGAAAGTTTACGTGCTTCCTTGATAAGACTTGTCATTCCCTTTTTGAAAGTTGCATTGTGTTTCGCTTTAAACTCTATCATCTTTATTATAGTTTTTTTGTTGGCGTACAATCTTAATTTCTGCCATTTCAAAGGCATTAGGGGGAAGAAGGTGGTTTGACTGAATAAACTTGAGAAACTTTTAGAAGAAAGTCGCGTAATTTATAAGCGACTGTTATAAAATATTAAGATGTGGATGTCTACTACACCAAGAAGTTACTCTCACTAATTATCTCCATTACTTCCGTCCATTATGAAGATAACCTCCACCTTTATGATCATCATTCTTGTAACCTTACGCCTCCATAACCTCCTCCTTTATATTCATGATTAATGTCATTTTTATGGCAAACCTTTTGTATACCTCTATGTAAATAAATAGAGGTATAAGAGTTCATATTGTATACAATTGAATACTTGAAAGAATAAGAAAAACTCCAATCTCTATTATCTCTATATTTCTATTGTACTCATCTTATATATTGCTTGCTTATGTTAACACTCTTTTAATTTAGTTTTATAACACGTTATCAACACGATTCTTTAATTTTCAGATTAAGTTTCAACTTGATTTTTCCACCCGTGATAAGGTATGTAATTATATTGAAATTTTCCATGATGACTTAGGTAATTGTACTCTGCATTTTTTTTGTATATATTGCTCCAAAAAGTTGAATTTGATTTAATTTCTCCTCCGAAAAGGTAAGGTATGTAAACAATGAAGGTAAGGTGTGTAATTTCTCCAAGTTAGATGCTTACTGGAAAAAGATTATGTAATGACCTCCAAGTCATTTATGTGTTTATGTCTCATGTTCGTCGTTTAGAGCTTTCCTGTAGCGACCAAAAGTCATTTATGATTTGCTGAAACTAATGGTTCAGTCACTTAGTCATTTTTTTAAGTTTTTATGCGAGTTTGAGAGTTTTGGAGCTTTTGAACCTTGAACGATCAATTTTGACAAAAAGTTAGAGAAGTTGACTTCAAAATATAATTATGACGATTCCATCAACTCTGGAAGAGTCATTTTAGGCTAGTAGCAAGGTTGACATGACTCCCAAGACTTTCGGTGTGAGTGTGTGTGATTAGGTGTTTTAACTTTCCAGTTAATGCCTAAGTTTAACTTTAGTCAACATTCTGAGCAAAGAAGCTTAGATGAGAAATCTGTCATCACGGTTGGCTCTGGATTGTTGAGTTTGGTCTAGAACAACCCTTCGTTTAGATCGCGATTCTTCCGGGCTAATTCTGATCCCCCTTTTATATTTCAGCTTAAAACAATGTTTGGGTGTCGGACCCAATTTTTTCAAGATGACCTCGTATGAGAATTTTAACTACTCGGTTGAGTCCATAATATCAAATTTAATAGGGGTGCATATCTTGTTTGCATGCGCATGCTACAAATGAATTCATAACACCTCGACGGAGATTTGAAAGTTTCAAAAAACCAGTTGATGTGTATTAGCTAGTGCATGCCAATTTGCTCTTCGCATTCGCGGCCCCTTCCCGCGACCGCGTAGGTCAATTGACCTGAGGGCCACATTGGTCGAGCCCTAGCTGCTATCATGGAGGTCACATTCGTGGAGGCTTCGTCGCGATTGCGGAGATCCAGTTCGCTCCAAGTCACATTCGCGGAGGCCTTCATCATTTGCAAAGAAGCGCGAGGACTAGTCTTTACATGTCATCAATAACTTGAATAGTACGCTCCGACTGACCATCAATCTGTGGGTGGAAAGTTGTGCTAAGGTCAATGCGAGTGCCCAACTCATCTTGACAAATCCTCTACAAGCTCGAAGTAAACTGAGCACCCCGATCTAATGTAATAGAGACCGGCACACCATATAGACGAACAACCTCACAAATGTAGATACGTGTAAATCTCTCGGTGCCAAGTAAAGACCGAACAAGCAAGAAGTGTGCTGACTTGGTCAACCGATGAACGATGAACCAAGTACTGTCAATACCTCTAGAAGTCCAAGGCAACCCTGCCATGAAGTCCTTAGTTATGAGATCCCACTATAACTCCGGAATGGGTAATCTTTGAAAATCACCATCGGGCCTCAAATGCTCGACATTCACCTGCTTACAACTAAGGCAAAGGGATACATAGTCTGTAATATCTCTCCTCATACCTCCCCACTAATAATGCTGCCTCAAGTCTCGATACATCTTCGTGGTGTCTGAATGGATGGAATATCTAGAATCATGGGCCTCACGAAGTTTCAGATGAATCAAACCCCCAACTCCCGAAACACAAATACGACATGCAAAACTTAAAATCCCATCTAAATCTAAGGTAACCTGGCCGACATTACCTGCTAATACATGATCTTGAAGTGAAACCAAGGCCTCATCCTCAAATTGACGGCTACATATCTGTTCAACTAGAGAGGAATGAACTCCCACATAGACTAGAACACGCCTAGAATCTGAAACATCCAACCGAACCATCTAATTAGCTAAGGAATGAATGTCCAAAGCTAAAGGTCGCTCCATAGTAGATAGGAAGGCTAGACTACCCATACTCTTTGCCTTCCGACTCAAGGCGCCCGCTACCATATTTGCCTTACCCAGATTGTGGATAATAGATGTCATAGTCCTTCAGAAGCTCAAGCCAGTGAAGCTACCTCGAATTAAGGTCCTTTTGGTTCATGAAGTACTAAAGACTCCTGTGATCAGTGTAGATCTTGCAACAAACTTCATACATGTAGTGCCTCCCGATCTTAAGTGAAAAAACTACCATCGTTAACTTCAAATCATGGGTGAGGTAGTTGCACTCATGTTGCCTAAGCTGCCTTGACGCATAAGAAATAACCCAGACCCGCTGCATCAATACACAACCCAAACCAACGCCGGATAGGTCATAATAGACCATGAAGCCCTCACCCTAAACTAGAAGGGTCAATATATGAGCGGTAGTTAGCAACTCCTTGAGCTTATAAAAGCTCAACTCACACTCCTTAGACAACTCAAAAGGAAAATATAGGTGAATCAACCAGGTCAGAAGGTCTGTTATGGTGGATAATCCCTCCAGAAACAGTCTGTAGTAGCCTGCAAATTCAACAAAGCTCCAAACCTAAGTAACTAAAGTGGGCCTAAACCAATCATGAATAGCCTCAATTTTCACGGATCTACCATGATGTCATCCTAGGACACCACGTGCCCCAAGAATGCTATAGACTCAATCCAAAACTCACACTTTGAGAACTTTGCATAAAGCCGATGATCTCTCAAAGTCTGGAGCACAAGCCTAAGGTGCTGCTCATGATCACTCATGCTCCATGAGTACACCATAATGTAATCTATGAACTCAATGATGAACAAATCAAGATATAGTCTAAACACCCGCGTCATATTATCTATGAATGCGGTAGGGATATTAGTCAACCCAAAAGATATCACCAGGAACTCATAGTAGCCATATCAAGTCCTGAATGTAATATTAGGGATGTCCGCTGCCCTAATCCTCAACTGATGGTAACCAGACCTCAGATCAATCTTTGAAAACACTACGACACCATGAATTTGGTCAAACAAATCATCAATCCTAGGTATGGGGCAACAATTCTTCATTGTCACCTTATTCAACTACCTATAATCAATACACATGCGCGTCGTACAATCCTTCTTCTTCACAAACAGGAAAGGAGAACCCCAAGGTGACACACTAGGCCTGATGAATCCCTTACTTAAGAGATCCTAAAGTTGAATATTGAGATCCTTGAGCTCTGTGGGAGCCATCCAATAAAGTGGAATAGAAATAGGCCGATTACCTGGCTCAAGCTTAATAGGGAAATCAATATCACGCTTTGGGGGTAGGGTAGGTAGATTAGTAGGAAACACATCTACAAAATCACAAACGACTGGAGTTGACTTAAATGGAGGGACCTCCCTACTCGCATTACACATATAAGCCAAGTAATGCAAACACCTATTAGTTACTAGCCTCATAACTTGAATAAAGAGATAATTCCAACCGTTGTGCTACTAATGGGGCGCTATCACACCACGGGCCTGGCATAACAAAGTAACGATCTTAGAGAAGCAATCTGAAACCACACGGTAGAGAGATATACAATCCATGCCTAGAATAATATCAAAATCAAACATATCTAATAATATAAAGTTAGCTCGAATGTCACACCACTATATAGTAACTAAGCAATATTGAAACACATGATCCACTACTAAAGACTCACTGATGAGTCCTGGATTTGGACTCATTTAGGGCTTTATTTATAATGATTGAGTGTCCTCAAATGCTTATTTTGTGCCAATAACTGATGAAAAATCCTTGATTTCCAAGTATATGGATTGAGGAACAAAGCATGGACAATAATTTGCAAAAAGGAACAAGGCGAGCTAAAAGAAGAAAGAAAAGAGAGCCTGGTGATCGCCAAATCCATTTGGCGAGTCGCCGAGTGGCCATTTGACGCCTAAAGTTCCAGTGTGCCAAGCCTTGAAGGAGAAAATCAAGTTGGTGAGAAAAATGAGCAATCGACAGATCACCGAGTGGCTTTGCGATGCAGTGTTGGATCACCCAAAGTTATAGAACTTGAGGAAGCTGAAGGCCAAGGCAGAAAGGTGAGGACATTGACCAAAGGGCGGATCGCCGTGCTGATCGGTGAGCCCGACTTATTGTGCAGAATGGTCTTTCACAACATATTTTTGGCGACTATAAATACGTTTTTGAAAATTTAGTTTATATCTTTTTCATATTAGATTATTCATTAGATTAAATTTTTAGTTTTGAACTCTAAGTATTGAGACAAGTTTTCCTTAGCTTTGAAGAATTGAAGTTTTTCACTTTTGAGAAATTGAAAGTGGGTCTTTGAGATTCCTCAACTTTGACCATTGATGGAAACACAATTTGATAACGATTTTTATCTTTTAATGATGTCTAGCTAAAACCTCAATTTTTAGGGTGTGATTATGTGATTATGGGCTGATTTAGTTTATGGGTATTGCTAATTGTTAGTCTAAGTGTTGTTTAGAAGTGATTTCAATCAGTAATTGTGGTTTAAATTAAAGAATTGTAGTTGTAAATGCAGTTCTACCTTTGTATTTTTGGCTTACTCGAGAGAGAGGTTTTAAAACCAAGATTATTGATTGATGGTCTGTGGGTATTAGGTTGTCATGGGTTTAGCTCGAGTAAGTGAATCCTAAATCCTCTTCCACACATTTAGCTCGAGAGAGTGAATGGACTAAGGTGTAGGCTGTTCTTATTTTGCATGCTTGTCGATGTTCAAGAGTAATTGACTTGATTCGAGGTAAATTGTTCGAAAGAAAATTTACCTTCTCTATAATCTAGCTTATTCACTAATTTACAGCCATTTCCTAACAGTTGCCATTACCCGTTTGTCTATATTAGCCTATAATAGAATCACATCCCAAGAAACCGTCTCATTATTATTATTCCGTATTAGTTACTGCTGCTGTAGTTGATAATTAAAACCTAAACCCCCTGTTATTTGACATTCGTGTCACCCCTTGATTTGAAATATAATTTTATTCGTAAATGTATATTCTTTTGGTTGATTTGAACATATTCATACTTTTCTATTGAATCTTAAACACGTACCACTCCCTGTGGGATTCGACCCCAACTCATTTAGTTGGTTTATATACTGACTAACGATCGTTGACGCTTAGAATTGGATGAAGTGTCTTTGATAGTGTTATTCAATCAAAATGGCGCCGCTGTCGGGGAGTGGTGTTGGTTAAGATTCTTTGGTTAAGTTGAATTTTGTTCTTGTTAGTCATAGTTGAATCTACTTATTTTTAGTTTTGGTTTATGTGTTGTTGTTTTGAACAGAAGAAATGAGTGTGAACGGAAGCAATGGTAGCCGCGTGGGCCACCAAGATGACATCGACAACCTCAACGATGTCAATGAGCCTAATGTTAATGACTCTCATCTAATGGGTGGAATTGGTGCCATTCGCTTGCTTTCGATTGAAGGGAACGTTGTGTTCTATATTACAAGTACCATATTGCAGCTCTTGCAATTGAAAGGGTTGTTTGGTGGGCTGGCTCATGAGGATCCCTATGAGCATATTAGAAACTTTGTTAATGTTTGCAGTGTGTTCTCCTTCAAGAACATATCCCAAGAGTCGGTCCGGTTGAGGTTGTTCCCATTTTCTTTAATGGGAGAAACATGTAAGTGGCTGGCTGAATTGCCATAAGAATTAATCACTTCGTGGGAAGAGCTTGTCACCGCATTTCAAGTGCGATTTTTCCCTCTTTCGAAGATGATGACTTTTCGGGACAACATCCAAAACTTCAAGCGTTTGGAGGGTGAGCCGATTCATGCGACTTGGCTGCAATTCAAGAAGTTGGTGCTGTAATGCCCAACTCATGGTTTGCTCGACAATGTTTTGCTGTAATATTTTTACCGAAGCCTTGATTCGGTGAACAAGGGTGTAGCTGACCAACTTTCTCTGGGAGGTTTGATGCAATAACCTTACATTATAGCAGCCCAACTTTTGGATGGTTTGACCACAATTAATCGGGCTTAAATTGACCAAGGGGCAGCTTGAGAAAGACCACGAGAGGGATTAGAACATGGAAAAAATCATGACACAACTTGACATTTTGTCCAAAAATATCATGGGAGTTGGTGCTCGAAGTGTCAATGCTGTGGGTGTTGGGTGTGTTAATCCCAATGAGGCCAAGTTTGAAGCGTTGTACAATGAAGAGGTGAACTTTCTAGACAACTAAAGGAGGTGGTTATCCTTTAAACTACCCGAGGCAGGGTGGTAACCAAGGTTGGAACATAGATGAAGGCTGGAAAGATCGTGATAGAGAGTGGAGGGATCGTAACCCCTCTTGGAAAGTAATGGATGGGGTGGAGGATAAATATGTTCCTCCCCACGAGCGCCAAAAGCCTAAGGAATCTGTGGGTGATCAGTCTGAGGATATGATGTCTCGTATTCTCAACAAGGATGATGGGTTTGGAATTTTTTTGAAAGAAATGAAGAAAGATATGTCGACCATTAGCCGACGGTTACCTCCCATTCCGTCTCTATCAAATAGTTGGAGATCCAGATAAGTCATATCTCGTCTCATTTAAACCCGAGACAACAAGAGGGATTTCCTAGTGATACTATGGCCAATCCCAAGAATGAAGTTTGAGTGAAGACTTGCGTTGTGACACGACATTAACTAAGGCACTGCTTGGGAGGCAACCCAAGGTTTATTTGCTTTCATTTTGTTTTTGAAATAATCGTGTGTTGATTGTGCAGGTTAAAGTGTGGAATGTGTTTGAAAAGTGGAGATTGGCGTGGAAAATGTCCAGTCGGCGACTCGCCGAAGAGGTCGGCGATCCAGACTTGGACCGCTGTTGGACTCCTGGAATTTTGAAATTGGAGTTTGTAAAACTCGGTGAACCCAGGAGCAAATGGGCTAATCACTGACCAGGTTGGCGATCATGACTTTGTCCGTCGATTAGACCCCCACATGAACTGGAGGTCCTGTAAAACTCGACGAAGTAAGTTCCCACTCGACGTGTCGCCGAGTGGGTCGGCGAGCAAGACTAATGTCGCCGAATGGGCGAGAACTGGATGGTTTTAAAGGCCAAAAATTCAAAAGTTCAAAATCATTAACATTCCCTCACTTTTTAACTTCCCAAACTCACACCCGCACTATATTTTCCCATATTTTTGCACTATTTCCATTTCTTAGTCATTGATTATGTGTTTGGAGTTGGATTCTTTACCGCCTAGCTTTGCAAATCTCATATTCGGCATATAAGATTGGTTTTCCGAACCCCGAACTCGTATTGAGTGATTTTTACTCATTTGCAATTGTTCTTATCTTAGTGATGTGTGCTAGGCCTCTCTAAATCATAATTGTGTGCTTGTATGCCTGTTTTAATTTAAATGTCTTGCCTAAAATGATTAATTGTTGATTTCCCAAATTTTTTGTGTAAAATTGATCAAAATCTTATTGGGTTGTGTTTTGTTGTTCTTGAGTCTAGTCGGGTGAAGTCTAAGTAACCCACATTTGTGCCAAATGACGTGCTTTGCCTAATGATGGAGCAGTTGATGTCATTCTTAAGGTCTAAAGTCATCAAATGGCCAAATTTAGCAAAACCGGGAGAAGTCTGAGTTTCCCGGGGGCATAGGTGTAATGGGTCTAAGCTTAATTGAATGAGTGCATGTTTTGATTTTGTTTTCGGGGGTTGCGAGGTTGAATTTGGAAGTCGTGGTTGAAAGTAGGCACGTTGGGCCGTTTGGCGAGCTGGGTCGAGCTCGCCGAACCACTTGGCGGTTTACCGAATACCCCTAGACCGCCTTTAATTTCTTGCTAAATTTGAGTTTGGGTTTTGTAAATTTCGGCGAGAAGCCTGAGTTCACCGAGTGCACTCGACGACTCGCTGAATGTCTGTCTTGATCACCCTTTCTGATCCCCTAACCCCTAAAATGCACTGTACCTTTTGACGGGCTGGTCTTTACTCGCTTACTCCTGTCTGCGATTAGGAAAATGGGCCTTCCCATCATCAACATGCCAATTTTTCTGGAAAATTTTGAGCCAATCCTTTCAGCGAGCCCCATCTTGCTCACCAAAGTGATTCAGCGATTCGCCGATCGGTTCATCCAGTCTATTTGCAATTTTGTTTGAACTATTTCTAACTTTCTATGATGTGTTTGCAGATATGGCTAGACCAAAAGTGGCTTGTAGAGATATGCCGCCCCACAAGAGGGCTAAGGGAATAAAAATCAACGAGGATGCAGCTGCATCCAAGGCTAAGGCTAAGGCTAAGGCTACCAAACTTTCCACAACAGGTGGGAAAGGAAAAGGAAAGGGCAAGGCACCTGCACCTGCACCTGCGTCTGGGAAGGAAGCTGTGATAGTGACGAGATCTATGCCACTCACCTCACCATTTCTGAGATTGAGGGTGAGCACTAGGATCCTCGAGCTACCACTTCTGAGCCTGAGGATGATGAGTTACTAGAAGCCTAGAGACCGGAGCTGCGATGCAAAATGATGAATGATCCGTCTAGGATCAGGACTCCCCAGGCCACCACTACTCCTCCTACTCCAACACAGGCAATGGTCCTAGCACCATCGGTACAGGGCCCTCCATCATGGTCTATGGATAGGCTGAAGACTGAGGGGATGAGGACCATTATAGAGGAGAAGCGACTGTCGACTGATGGCGTCAGAGATAAGTATCCGGAGATCATGAGTTGCCTGAGGTCACACAAATTCTAGCTCTTCACTAAGCCCCGTGGCCCGTACATTCCGAATAGGGTCAGAGAATTCTATAGTGCCTACAGTGCGTTGGTGCCACAAGGGAAGAAGCTGGCAGCCAAATTCAAGACAGTTGACTATGTGGTCGTTAGGGGTAAAAGGGTAAAGTGTTATAATGATGCTATCAATGCAGTCCTGGAGTGTTCAACAGAAATAGAGGACGACTGTCAGTATTTGATCAGAACAAAGACTTTGGAGAATATGAAGAAGTGGTTGGCTCCTCTGATATATGATGGTGCTCCTAAGTGGCTTGAGGTTGGAGCACCTATTGAAAAGAAGGACCTCAATATCGCATCAAGGTTCTCGTTTGGCTTCATCAGTAGTACCATCATGCCATCCCAGAACGAGTCGATTCTTCGCCACGCCAAAACTGCCTATCTTGGTTGTATCATTGATGGGAAAAGGCGGAACTTGGGGATGATTATTTCACAGGAGATAGTCATGAGAGCCAAGCAGCGCCAGACTTCCCTCCACTTTCCGATACTGATCACCGAGCTGTGTAGACGGGCTCGGGTGCCTAGCGATGAGAAGAAGGATGTGGAAGTGATTCTCACATCTTCCACTGACATCCGGAGGATTGAGGCAAAATATTTGAAAGATGAGGCCGAGAAGAAGAAGGCAACCCCGGTGGATAGATCCCCGGTTGTTGATGTTCAAACATTACCTGCAGAGGTAGTATTGCCTACTTCGGCCTCTAGGCCTTCAAGTACATCTAGTGCTGCCCCTTTTGTTACTCGAGTTCCTCTACTACTTCCTTGCCTCCGAGATCTGGTACTGCTGCTGCTGGCCAACCCCCGCTCACCCAGGTTGCATTGCTACGGATGGGGCAACTGGTATATTTTATCGATTGGCGTGCCTCTAGGATTGAGGCCACCATTCCTGGCATGATCGAGAGAGGCCTTGCTGCTGCTGTGACACCCTTGAGTGCGGATATTGATGCCCTTGCCACCCGGTTAGAGGTGTGTGAGAAAGGCCAAGGGGACACTAAGGAGGTGATGACTCTAAAGGCCGCTATTGTTGCGCTAAGGAGAGATGTGGACCAGCTAAATTCCACTGACATGTCGATGATTTTTAGGACACTGGAGATCCCTGATGTGCCAGTTATTCGAGATGTGCCTTCGGCCACCACCAGAGATAAGATTCGAACTGAGAAAGTAGCTGTTGCCGAGTCTAAGGATGAGACCGATGAGGAGCTGCTTGTTGCTGATGAGGAGGCTTCTTATGAGGGTCTTATGGAGACTGAGGAGGCCATGGTAGATGCAGTCGTGCAGACATCTTTGGCAGACACACCTTTGGCTGACTTTAGTGGAGCTGGTACTGTTGATATGACTACGAACACTGAGGCCCAAGTTCAGAGTGTTGCACCGAGCACTAATGCCCCGTCAAATGCAGTGACTGCTTAGACAAGACTTCTCTTTACCTCCCTCTCTAATATTTCTATTGATGTTGTATTACTTTATTGCATTTGAGGACAAATTGATTTTTGTTTGTGGTGGGTTGAGGTATTTCCATACCTACCTCTTGTGTTTATTGCTTTTGTGTGTACATTGAGTTTTGTGCTGTAAATTATGTTTTGGCACTGCTTTGTGGATGTTTGAGCTTGTGGCTCCTTGTTTTTAATTGTAAATGATTTTTGGACCCTTCCAAAATTTTCTTGCCACCTCTGGTGTATTTAATTGTGGTTGTTCTTGTGCAAATTTGAGTGTCGATTTTTATCAATACCGATGACTTGAATGGTGCTCTCAATCAAACAAAAATGAATGTGTGGCTACGAAAAGGCCAAATGAAGTTGCATAGGCAATATGTGAACTTTTTTCTTCTCGTTGTGACTAGCCGGTTATGGAATTGAATCTCTTATGATGAACATTGCACACTAGGGAAAGTGTGGAGTCTTGTTTGATATTAGTGCCAATGCCTTGTGTGATGAGCTTACCGTGAACCTTGTGTGATGACACCTAGAATTTGCCCCATTGGTGCAGTTGACTAAGTGATGCAAGCTGTTGAAATGATCTTAGGCAAAAATTGTAAAGAGTGAAACAATTTGACATTATACCTTTTTTGTGGCCTACCTTGTGAGTGTGTGAACTTTGCTTGAACACCTTTTGAGCCTTAGCCTTTCCTTGGAAGAAACTTGATGAAATTGTGACCATACTTTATCCCTTCACCCATAATCCTCATGGAATGTGGTTTGTTCGAATAACCAACTTAGGCCAAAAGCCTAAGTTGGGGGTGTGGTGAAAAAAGAAGGTAAATCAAGAAGTGCAAATAAATCCCCTTTGACCCATGTTTTTGATAAAGATAGAACCCCTCCATACAAAATAAAGAGAGAGAAAAAAAGAAAAGAAGAATGAAAAAGAAAAAGAATGAAAAAGTTTTGAAATAAAGTTGTGAAAGTACAAGAGAAATGGGGTATTTGATATTCCATGAGAAATTGAATAACGAGGTGAATTTCGGGCATGAATGAAAATGTTGAAGAAAAAGGGAGAAAATTGTTGTTCATACCACATTTCATGAGGATTGCATGCATTGAGACTAATGACCATACCTTTACACGCAGCCCCGTTACAAGCCTTGAAAAGACCTTTTTGATCTTGAGTGAGCTGAAACAAGTGTTGATTGGAAAATAAGGGCAAACCTATGTGTGGAGTCATGCATGTGTTTATCTTTGTGAGTGTGAGAGTTGTTTTTGATTTTGGAACTATAAATTGTTGAACCATTGTGTGTGAATATGGAATCATTTTTTTGTGTGAGGGCATTTGAGTACCTTTGTTGAGCTTGAACTTGCATTTGAAGTAAGTATTGTGAGCTTGAGAATCTTTGGTAACGGTGAGTCACAACTTGAATCTTGAGTGCACAATTGATCCTTGCATGAGTAAGTTGAGTCTTGTCGTGTGCATTCATGATTGAGTCTTGTGTAGCACTGTTTGAGACATCCTTTTTGAACCGCTGAACTTGAGTTTTACTTGAGGACAAGCAAAAGTTTAAGTTGGGGGTGTTGATGAGTCCTAGATTTGGACTCATTTATGGCTTTATTTATAATGATTTAGTGTCCTCAAATGCTTATTTTGTGCCAATAAATGATGAAAAACCCTTGATTACCAGGTATATGGATTGAGGAACAAAGCCTGGACACTAATTTGCAAAAATAAACAAGGCGAGGTGAAAGAAGGAAGAAAAGAGAGCCTGGTGATCGCCAAGTCCATTTGACGAGTCGCCGAGTGGCCATTTGACCGCCTAATGTTCCAGTGTGCCAAGCCCTGAAGGAGAAAATCAAGTTAGCGAGAGAAAAGAGCAGTCAGAGGATCACCGAGTGTCCGTTATGCAGTGTTGGATCGCCCAAAGTTACAGAACTTGAGGAAGCTGAAGGCCAAGGTAGAAATGCAAGGACATTGACCAAAGGGCGGATTGGCGAGCCCGACTTATTGCGTCGAATGGTCTTTCACAACATATTTTTAGCAAATATAAATACGTTTTTGAACATTTAGTTTATATCTTTTTTTCATATCATATTATTCATTAGAGTAAGGTTTTAGTATTGAACACTAAGTATTGAGACAAGTTTTCCTTACCTTTGAATAATTGAAGTTTTTCACTTTTGAGAAATTGGAAGTGGGTCTTTGAGATTCTTCAACTTTGACCACTGTAAGGACGAAATTAATCTTACCAGTTGATGGAAACACAATTTGGTAACGATTTTTATCTTTTTATGATGTCTAACTAAAACCCCGATTCTTGGGGTGTGATTATGTGATTATGGGATGATTTAGTTTATGGGTATTGCTAATTGTTAGTCTAAATATTGTTTAGAAGTGATTTCAATCAGTAATTGTGGTTTGAATTGAATCTTAAACACGTACAATTTCCTGTGGGATTCGACCCCAACTCATTTAGTTTGGTTATATATTGACTAACGAACGTTGATGCTTAGAATTGGATGAAGTGTATTTGATAGCGTTATTCAATCACTTACCCATAACGGTTGACACACACAACAATGCGGCCATAAGCTCAAAATTCATACACATATGAGAAGTATAATACAAAGACACATATGAATAGGTAGTGCTTGGATCAAATAAGATCGAGGTGAGCTGATGGCGTAAAAGAATCATACATTTGATCACATTGTCCAATGCCTCAACATCCGCCCTCGCTAGAGCTGCATAGAAATGGCCTTGTTCGCCTTCTCCCTAGCCATTAGTGCTTCTACTTGACTTGCCTCCGCAGAGACCACCCTAAATACCCTGTTTTCCACCACGACGGTCTTGACCCTGACCTCAACTCCTAACTGGCGATGCTGCTTATGGAGCTTGTTGTAGAGCTGGAGCAATCCTCCTACGTAGAGGGCAATGTATGGCCCAATAATCTAACTCACTGCAGTTAAAACAACCCAGAGATGATCTGTTCCAAGAAGAACGACCACCACAACCTGAAGCAATATCCTGGGACCCATGCTTCTAGCTAGATCTAACCTCACTCTGGCTATACCGGTCACCTTTTGAACTCTGCAATGACGCCTGAATAGGCCGACTGGGTTGACCCTGCTGAAAGCACTACCAAGTTCTATCATGTGCATCTTTGGCCCTTGAATGGGACACACTGTAGCTACCTTTATATTTAGCTCTCTTTTCGCTGCCTCCTTGGGACTCACGATAGAGCTGCTTAATAGTGCGGGCATGATCAATAACATCTAAAAATTAGCAAACCACATAGACAATAAACTGAGTCTTAACTTTGGAGCTGCAACCTCAATCCATAAACAAAACACCAAACTCTCTCCTTCTCAATAGGTAGAATCATGGTAGCATGGTAGGAGAGCTCTTGAAATCTTGCCTCGTACTCAGACACGGTCATAGAACCCTGCTCCAACCTAGAGAACTGATTATTGAGATGGTCTCTAACGATGCAGGGATGAACCTGGGCAAGAAGCCCTTAGAAAATTAAGTCTAGAAGACCGGAGAAGACCCAAATGGTCTGGTCTAAGTAAAGGTATGCCACCTTTGGCTGGGCACCCTAGATTGATTGTCACCTTTTCTAGCTGGGCTAGGAATTGACTTGTTTCTTCGTTCATGGTTACTTAGGTTGGGAATTTGGCTAATGTATTTGGATTTGGATTTGGGTTACTTTTTATTTTGGTAGTCTTAGTTATTCTATGTACTTGTCAGGCTTATAGGACCATCTGGTTGTTATTTAAATTTGCGCACAAGTGTATCTTTTGGGCTTATGAGGGTCTAGTTAGGTTTAATTTAGTTGTACTTAGATTTACTTTTGGTATGCTCATGTGATTTATTTTCATATCTGCTTTGACCTCTGTTGTGTCTAAATTCTATCTTTTCTAAATATCTTTACCTTTCTTGCTCAATCAACCTATGATGCCTATTGAGTACCTTTGTTTTGGTACTTATGTGACACTCTACATCTTTTCGTGATGCAAGTCTTACTACCAGCTACAAACAGTGATTGTTCGTGCCATCTTTTGTAGCTTGTGAATATCAAAGATGACGGTGAGGACTTTGCGTCCTGGATCAGTCTGTCTCCTTCTGTATATATGTTAGCTAGTCTTTGTCTTGCGATACATTTTTGTGGTCCTTTTTTGGGACTTGTATTTTTTCATATAAGAGAACTATGTACTCACAACTTCTAGGTTCTGGGAGGGTTTCTATTGTATATAGTTTTAGTTTGTTCCTATTTTTATCTTTCCTTGTTGTTAGTGTCATCTTCTATTTAATTCTACTCTTGTACCCATTACTTGTTGTTCTGGGTTACCCATTGGCTTACCTATGGGTGAGAGTCGGTGCCATCACGACTCGAGGAATCGGGTTGTGACAAATTAGTTATTGAGTTATGTATCATATAGATATTGATTGGATCATCATTATTTGTTACTTTTATACCTCTTTAGTTGTCTTTATCTAAACATTTACTTGTCGAGTTATTAAAATATTATTTGTACTATTAAAGCTTGTTTTCTAGTTAATTTAAAATAGTTAGTAAATTATGTTAATCTTCGTATTAATATTGAGAAGGATTGTTAAAAGGTTTTAATTAATTTTAACTTGAGACTTTTATATGGTTTCAATGTATTGTTCTAATTAATTATTTTTGTTCATTTTCCTTTTGTTTTAAGGAAAATTCAGATTATATTTATAGTATTCAACATTTATTTTTTCGATGATGTATATGGTTTATTAAGACATTGATTGAGGTCAAGACGGTAAAATTAATTTTCACCGCATCAAGTGGGTAAGACATCGAGTTAAAGTCTCGATGCGTCATGATAATAATATGTTGGGTTCAAGTCCCATTGATTTATGGGTTAGGCTTGTTTATATGGATGAGACGTTGGGCTTAATTAAGTCCTAACACACCATAGTGATGATAGGATGATGATTAAGGCAAGATAATATACTTTTGACTAAAAGTTAGCAAATCTGCCCAATTGATTTACCCCATTATCTTATGTAAATATGGTAGCAGGGCATAATATGTCTGAAAAATGACAAGTGGTTGAATGTATGAATATGAATATTGTACAATCTTAATGGTCAGCATTGTGGTAATTAAAAGGAAGAACATTATGGGTTCTTAAGACGCTCCTTCAAATGTGAAGGTAATTTTTTGCCATCAAAGTGGTATGAAAAGTAATTAGACACTTTGTTGTTGGTGCAACCCAATTTGAAAAGTTTTGTAAATCCTCCATCAAAACAAAGAAATACAAAGTGGCAGTACATTTGACCTTTCAAAGTGATGTTGAGGTGAATTAAATAAATTTGATAATACCAAAGCATGATAATGAGTTTCTAATAAAAGCTTATGGAGCATGTCTAAATGGTTATGGTCCATTTTTTAAAAAGAGAATGTGACTTGTGTTCATATGGATAATGATATGTTCATGTACAGTTGTATAAATGTCACATCTCACCTCTACGGGAGGTTTGACAGATTTAAAAGAAATATTTTGACATAAATGACCATTTGTTCATATAATTTGAGTACATCACAAATTTGTGGTATGTTTTATTATGAACTATTGAAGGACAAAAGAAAGAAATAATTCTTTCCTATAAAGGTTGTGACCATGATTTTTTTTTTATTGTGGCAATATAAATTTGTCATTGGTTATCAAGAAACAAGTCTTCTCTGTAATAATTTTAACCATGACAATAAGAATAATTTTCTCCTTGAAGGAGATGATCACCATACAAATGGTGTAGTGAAATTTGTGGTAGTACACAAAATTAATTGAGAGCTCCGAAAGGGATAATTTGTTATTATTCAAAGAAATGAAATTGTTCATAATTTTGGGGTTGCAGTAAGTCTCAAAAGAAACTTTTCATGTGTTTGGAGGAATTGAATAGAAAAAAATTATATTGAGACTATAAATAATGAGAAGATTTAATATCTTCAGATTAGTACAATCAGAATGGTTTATAAATATTTACGTAAAAGATTGTCCATTTTGTTCCAAATATGGGCATGATGATAAAATCACATGAAAAAGTAAATTAGAAATTTACTAGAATAAATATTAGTTGGCATAACAAGTTGGTCATTCTTATTCAAATGTGATGCAAAAGAAATTGAGAATACGCATGACTATATGTTGAAGAAATAAAAAAATCTTCAAGAATTCTCATGTTGTTTATTCTCATGATAAAATGATCATTGTACCAACTAAGGTTGAGATTGTATCCCCTGAAATTATTTGGAACATATAAAAGGTGAATATGGGTTCGTTCACCTACCATGTGGGCCACTTAGTATTATGATTTAATAGATGCATCTATGGTATGGTCACATGTCCGTTTGTTATCAACTTACAAATTGATTTCTGTAAGATCGTTTACACGAATTGTTAAATTAAGAACACAATTCTAAACTATAAAATCAATATATATATATATATATATATATATATATAAAACCTTAAAGCATGAACTTCTAAACTTAAAAGTTAAATTTCTTAAATACCCTTTTAGTAAAATATAATCTCTATGTATTTATTATTATTTTGAAAAATAGAGCGAAAATGCACAAAGCTCATCAGTCTCAATCGTTGCTACCACCTTAGCCAAGAGTTGCATCACATTAGTTTTTGAAAATAGTTTATTACTTTTGGGGGTTATAAATTGTTTATTTCAATGGCAATTTTTATGTTTTTCGAATCAAACCCTCATCAACAAGTTGAATGTGCACGTAGTCAGCCAACGAAGTTTATTAGTTTCTTTTGTTGCATATTCTGAAGGAAAATATTTTATTTATAAACTCAAAAGAACTATATGTTTATGTATATTTTTGTGTATTTAAAATAACAGTATCCCTATTTATAAAAGTAAAAATCAAATTAAACTAGGACTAGGAATCACTCCAACTAAAAATCTTAATTAAACATAAAAATAAGTAAATATCATAAATAACAAATCCTAATCAACTCAGGATTTCTACTCCAACTTTAAATTATTATTTTCAACAATCTCCCGTGATTCAAAGCTGTATACTCTTGCCTTTTTTCTTCTTGTTATTGTTGTTATATTGGAGAACTTCTCTTCAATCTTCAATTGTTGGTGTACTTCTCTTCAATCATTCAATTATTGGACTACTTCTCTTCAATCTTCAATTGTTAGGGTACTTTTCTTCAATTCATAATTATTTTTTTCTTGGTTGTGTTGGAGTACCTTCTCTCCAACTTTCAAATGTTGGAGCACTTTCTCTCCAACTCACAATATTTTTTTTCTTGGTTGTGTTGAAGCACTTCTCTCCAACTTCCAAGTGTTGGAACACTTTCTCTCCAACTCACAATATTTTTTCTCTTGGTTGTGTTGAAGCATTCCTATCCAACTTCCAAGGTTGATGCCCTTCCCATTAGCACTTTTTTTTTTTTTTTTTGTGTTGGAGCACTTTCCCTCCAACTTCTCGTTGATGTTCTTTCTACCAACTCTTTTTTTTTTATACTCTCTCCAACTTTTAATTTAGAGAAGAGTTTCTTCCTCTTATGGTTGGTTGCACTACTTTTAAATCTGTAATATTATTGTAAGTCTTTTCTTCTTGGCATGTTTTTTATGCATATATCATTCGTCTAGCCTTTGTCAACATGATCATTAGCTAGACGGACGACATATATTGCTCATAGACGCCCGCCGGCAGCGAAATCTCTTTGATCTTCTACCAGGATCGTAAAAGCTCTAATACCAATTTGAAGAAAAATATTTATTTATAAACTCAAAAGTTCTATATGTTTCTGTATATTTTGTGTATTTAAAATAACAGTAACATCCCTATTTATAAAAGTAAAAACCAAATTAAACTAGGACTAGGAATCACTCTAACTAACAAATCCTAATTAAACATAAATAAGTAAATACCATAAATAACAAATTCTAATCAACTTAAAATTCCTACTCCAACTTTGAATTATCATTTCCAACATATTCTCTTCTTTTCTTCATCGTTTTATTTGTCTAGAACGTTATCTGATTTAAAAAAAAATACGATTACACTAAAATTTATATTCTTAATGTACATCAGCACTTAGAATAATATATAAAGAAAGTAAAATTTGCAAACTATTATGGAAATAGATAATTTCAAGCAACCATCTTTAATTTATGGAGTATTTTAGGATGTGCTCAAGATAATGAGGCACACAATTACATTTATAGAGAATTTTCAAAAGCATCATGAAATCTGCAACCTAAATTTGGTAAAAAAAAAAAAAGTTTGTGATCGATCGAAAATTGGTAATTATGAACTAATACTTAAATTTTAAGTAACTTTCCCAATTTCAATTTAATTTTTCTATTTTGACGTGACACGAAACATAATAAAGTAAAAAAGACTTTTGAATTATTTAGGTTTAAATTAAAGATATGTAAAATGTATCAAATGTCTTTTGTGGTCTTAAATGTGTCAGGTAGAAAGTTAACAAAGACTTTTGAATATTGTAGTATTAAACTAAAGATACATAAAATGTATAAATTTTCATTGAATCTTGAGGTTTCAAACATGTATATCACATGCGAAATTGGAATTAAAGAGTTGTCAAAAAAAGGAGACATTTCTTTTAGTTGACACAAAAATAAAGGAAGACAAGAAAATTGAAACAAATACAGTAATTTTATTGTTACTAACAAAGACTTTTGAATATTGTGGTATTAAACTAAAGATACATAAAATGTACAAAATTTCCTTGAATCTTGTGATTTCAAACCTGCATATCATATACAAATTATAATTGGAATTCAAGAGTAGGAAGACAAGAAAATTGAAATAAATAGAATAATTTTTTACGAAACTATGCAACACACGTGCAATAAAATTAGTATATATATATATATATATATATATATATATATATATATATATATATGTATTAAAGACAAAATTATCAATGAAAAGAATAAAAATAAAAATCTTTTTTAAATGTTACAAACGAAAAACTATGTTTCAATTTTTTTTACTTGTATGCACGTTAAAAGAACACTTTAAAAGTGATGAAAAATTAGAGATAAGTAAGTGTCAACTATAAATTAGATTATGACTTAAATTTTAATGTATAGAATAGAGACTAAATTTTTACCTTTTGCATGTTATAAAAATATTATTTAAAAAACCTATTAATGTGCGAAGCACGGCTAAATTCATTACTTAATGTTGATAATGCTGGTTGATTTAGCAGAAATCGTTGCCTCCAATTATAGCTAGACCGTTGATTATGAGAACAAAACCCTCAAATAAAATTTGGTATGAAATGAGTTTATTTAACATTGTCACGATCCAAAATTCAGGTTGTGATGGAACCTACTACGTCCCACCGACAGGTAAGCCGAACACATAGCCTGGAACTAGAAGTAACATACTATTGCGTGGAAGAAAAGAACTGCGGAAAACAAACAATAATAAGAAAAGGCAAAGGGAAAAAGAGAGAATCAAATTAATACAAAAACCAATCCAAGACCTGGTATCACCCGGTATTTGAGCAACTATATCCAACACAAGAATACAAACATGACACAATAATACATAACTGTTTCCAGAAACAAGATAAAGACAAGTCCTACCTAATCCAGAGGGAGAGAGACAAATCTGAACGACAGGATCTCAGCCAAGTCTCCAAATCCCAAAGCTGCTCTGCACGAGAACCAAATCAATCGCGGGAACTCGATTATGATATACAGGGTGTAGAAATGTAGTATAAGTACCAAGAAATGACACTCAGTAGAAATAGGTCGACTGAGCTCCGAAGATAACATAAGCATAAACAACATGTAAGAAAGGATCAAATAACACAGATAACTAAAGGGACAATCAGAATATTACAATAAGAAACAAATTGAAGTAAGAAATATGGAGTAAAGGAAACTGATAAAGGAAGAAAGAGACACGCCTGGATGTTCTATCCCATCAACCTAATTACGACAACACTCTACTAAGGGAGACAACTAACCCAAGGTATATTAATAGAGACTATTACAGATGACACATAAAAGTCAAGAAGAATACCCCAAACCGAACCTGCACAAAACATCAAATAGAGGGGAAATAAGGATAGTATCTACCTTTAAACAAAGTACAACCCTCCATACTGCTACAACTAATCAAATAGCCAAACAATAGCCTTACGAAACTCCTATGCTCCTAGAAGGTACACAACAAAAAAATAAACCCATACGTCCCCCATACGACCTACATGTACAAACAACAATCAATTATGGTGGTGATAGACAATGCATGATGAATGTGAGTTATGAAATTAAATTAAGTAGTACAATAGTGCCAAGTGCCAAGGTATATATACCTACCCCTCAGTTCCAAGTAGTGATGTGGGACCCATGCACACCTCCCTCTTCTAGTTCAATGGGTCACACAGATATCCATGGGGGACTCGATATTGTCCATATATACCTGACTCATCTCAATCCAGGACTTCCCGCTTTGTCAATGTGACTGGATATAATCATCATAACTACAATAGAAAGAAAGGGTCGGCTACTCTTCGATCGGTCAAGAAAAAATGCACGCAGCCTAGATGCCTCGAAATCTATAAAAGTGAGCGCATCCCAAATGCTTCTATACATTAAGTCCATTTGTAAAGCAGTAAAGGTAGTATGAACCCCATAAAAGATTTGTTTAAAAAGTAAATCGGTCAAAAGCCCTGCCTTCTCAAAAAGTATGCTGAGAACCAATGCATGCCTTGGGTCGTACTACAAGCCACTGGTAGGATAAAACCAAAGCAATGCATGGCAACACCAACATCCAAACAACACACTCACAAATAAGATAAATAGCAACCATCTCGCTCCTAGAGTACGTAGACTAACCTGATACTCAACCGGTCATTGACCAAGGCCTCGGGCCCAAAACACCTCTACCAAATCAATAATGGTAACAAGAGAAGAAAAAACTTAGAAAACAGTGAAAATGATAATAAAGAATTGACAAATCAAAGGAGCACACAATAATAACCTCCTCCACCCGAAAGTACCACCCAAAAAAAAGGTATAAGCACAACCAACTCCATCCTACGACAATAATAAGCAACGAAGGATCCAAATCTAACAAAATGATAAGGGTCTTATCACAATAACAAGTTTAACCCAAGTGAAACTTCTCAAAGGAACACAACCTCACAGTCCCTGATCTGACTAATGGAACCAACCCATAGAGATACCCACAAGAAGAAACATCAAACTAAGGATCAATCAAAATCCCTTTCTAAGGTAATAATAACACCGAGTACTATAAATCTTGGAATAATAACCCCCAAGATATTAACATCACTAAAGTATGGTAAAATCAAGGAGTCTCCAACCTAAATTAAGGATTTCACAATTCTAAACTAGTCTAAGGCTTAAGAGGGAATCAAGAAATAAGGATATGGGAGATAATCCTAAATCTTCTACACACAATCCCAAGTCACATGCAATAAATGCTAAACATCATCTAAGAAAGCTCAATCAAAGATCATGTAGACCAAAGTCTACCATGAAGCCGAACACGCACACTCCAAAACTACGGAACTGAAGCTATCCACCTCCAAAATGCCTCAAAACACCACCACACTAACAAATTTTTTATCACAATGCCATTACAAACATTTAGACACAAAAAACACAATATGATATGGACCCAAAAATCAAGTCAAAATGGAAAAATGGGACCTACACTAGGAATCCCAAAATTGACTTTATCAAAAGGTCCTAAATATCCCAAGGGAATTCTGCCCCAAAAATGGGCACATTCTGATCTCAGGAATGGGCTAAATCAACTCAAGCCATTTAAAACACCAAAAAGCACCAAAAGAGGGTTTGGGCAGCCCCTTTGGGGTGGAATATACCTCAAAAAAATGATTTTCACGCTTCCAAAAACATCTTAACGTTTAGCCACGAACAACAAGAGACTCTAGCAGTTGCAATCACCCAATTTGGAGCTCCCTAGCTCCCAAAATCACCAAAAGAGTGGGAGGGGTCGGGCTGAAATCACTGCTCGTTTTTGTTAAAAGACCAGACCCATAAGCCTTCGCGACCGTCGAGCTTAAGGCTCGAGATCGCGGCCCTCGCGGATGCAAGCCTTTGCGAATGCGGAGGGAAATCCTTGCGAACATGGAGGAACAACTGGCCTGGCCTTCGCAAATGTGGAGGAAATCCTCGCGAACGATGAGGGACGGGCCCACATGCCTTTGCGATTGCGTCCATAGGCCACGCTAACGTGCCAGCCCAACCAGAGAAGCTTCATGAACGTGACCCCATGGCTCACAAACACGACGAGCACTTCGATGCTCGATACGGACCTGCCTATCCTCTCAACATCTTTCTCTCTATGACGTGGATATGGTACATAGTCTTCTTTTTTAGAATTATCCAGAGTCGAATAATAAATCATCTCTCTGCAACATGGAGAGGATACCGAGCTAGGGGTTTTCTTTCACTTTATTCTTGACTCCCTTTATGACTCATATTTTGTTCTTCCTTTCATGTCCACTTCAAATCTAGCCACTCTTATGCCTCTTTCTTGTATATTCTTACCTACAATCACTAATCACATAGGTTACTCGCGATGCATAAACATAACTCCAAAAGGCTATAAATGACGCGGAGTTTATCTCTCAAACATATATCACATTTGGGTTTAATTTGGCTTTTAGATATATAAATATGTCCTAGATCAATAGCAACACTACAATAATATACTTTACTTTTCTTGGGGAGTTTCTCTAACTGAGAACCATCACTGTGATCCTCGTGATGATACAACGTCTTACCCCTATTGCCAGATCCATATTATACCTTGTTGGCGTGTAAAATAACAAAACTGAATTGATGGATCCATCTAAAATGCCCAATGAGGTTGGGTGAGGAGTCACCCGAACCAACACCATGATCCTATCTATATAAGTTGTGTAGAGTAGGGGGTTTGAATTATCTTAACTCTTACCCAAATAGGTGTTCAATACTACTCCCAAAAATGTGCCTTTATGCTCATAGTATTATCTATGTTGAGTTATTACTCAAAAGTACTTCTTTAAGGAATATTGGTGCTTACTTTTAATGGACTAAAACTTCTTCCTCAAACTGATTATGATTTCTTAAAACAAATCCTACCATTACTGTGAAAATAATGCATTTGAAACATGTAGTGTTCTCTTAAAACTCTTTGCTATGGTAATTTAAAATACTTGAGCTTACTTTAATTTAGTAGTCAATGCATGAAAGTAATTATGTAAAGGCTTTCAACAATTCTTAACTAAATAGGGTTCCTATGATAAAATAAGCATGAACAATCATTCAAAATCCAAAATACCTGACGAACTATAATCTCAATTATAAGAATTAAAATTCAATGATAAGAGATCAAATCATACTTAGAATTCAAAGAACTTGGGGAAAGTCACAACTTTTTGTAATAGTTATAACCTTGCGAAAAAGTCACAACCTTACAATGTGAACGACGTCTTCTTTGGAAATACTTTTCTTTTTGGTAAGTTTCAAAAACATATTTTTTTTCCTTTTTAGGCATGACATGTTTAAGACCACAAAATTAAATAATATTCTGGAACATTTTACATATTTTAGTCTACGACTCCTTGATTCAAAAGTCTTTCTTTACTTTCTTAAACTTCATGTCAAATCAAAACTAGACAAACACATGGAAACAAAAGAATTATCTATTTTACATTTTTTTCAATTATGTAAATGACCCAACCTGTTTTCCTTTAACTACACATGAGTGTTTATCAAGAACATTGCAATTCCATGACCACACGTTCTCTTAGGATCATGGAGATCTTAGGGATGCGCCTAGGCATACACAAGAGCCGCTTTAAAAAAAACTTCAAAAACAATGAATCCATAATGATACTCAACTACTATACACCATGCGAGAAACTAGAGCTCACCTTAGGAACAGGGCCTCACTACGATCCAACATCATTAACCGTTCTCCATCAAGATTGTGTAAGCGGACTTCATGTTTTTGTGGACGATAAATGGTACTCCATCAGTCCAAATTTCAATTCTTTTGTGGTTAACAGGCGACACATTTATGGTAAGATAATTTACACACTAGAACTCTATAAAAGTAATGTACTATATACAAATCATATAAACAGAGACAATTAGACAAACAATACATATTTATGTGAAAAATAATACATGATCTTTTCACATGACGACGTGCAATGATATACATTATGATCATTCTTATGACGTACAAATTGAATATGATGTCCTTCGCGTAATTGACCAACTAGGTTATAACATTTTGGTTTTTCCCTTTTGCAGGCGCTATCGAATGGTTGATACAAAAGTTGCTTGCACAAAGAAGTGGTAAACAACAAGCCTCCTAGGAAATCACATGTTTTATTTCTTTATCCATACAAAGATAAGGTAGTGAGTCCACCAACTAAATTGGTGGACGCCAACAAGCCGCGAATATATCCTAAATTGACATGGCCTACCCTCCTTGAGTTTACTCAGAAGCATCACAGAGCTGATACAGACACTCTTCAAGATTTTCAAATTGGCTTTATATGTGTTGAATCTTTGCTTGTAGTTATATTAAGTTAGACTCTAGGTTTCTCAGACTCTCCAAAATATTTGCAACACTCGTGTCAGATTTTCCAAAATGCATTACTTTTGGAGTTCTGACACACATATGTCGACATTTTTGAAGAATCCAAGCAACATATATAGAGTTAGTCATAGTATTTAGCAATTGATTTCTATTGTTTGTTATGCAGTTGAATAAATAAATAAATTCTATGGCAAAATCATAAATTTCGTTAAGGGTGTCCAAGATTTAATATATGTGTATGAAAAATGATTTTATCGATAGACTTCATACAATTTTCTATATAAATTGTATATTTTTTTGAGGTGTAGTGTCCAACTAGCAACCCTGAGTTATATGTGGCTATGCCACTGGTTGATGGAAGTTGAAATATAGGACATAGTTATCCATTTCTCAGTTAGGTTTTAGTGTATAAAACATATATTTTGTAATATTAGTCAATAATATAATGTTCTTAGTGCAATAAAATTTTATTCTTCAAATTTTATTCCATTGTTATTTTCCTACATTTGTTTTCTTTCAAAACCAATGAATCTTGTAAATATTTCTTCATGGGATCACAAAGATTTTTATTTAAAGATATCCTACACAGTACACCAAAAATGTGTAAAGCTCCAAAAATTTATAAGCTAAGATTCGAACCATTCTCCATTTCCAATTTAAGTTATGCTTAGTTTTCAAGGTTAATTCTTAATTGTGGAAATATATTTGAACATGAATTAAGGTCACGTGAATTACCCAACACCAAGTTGAGTTGGAAGCTTCCTTACCAATTAAGTTTTGATATAAGATCATACTTAGGTCAACTTCAAATGATTTTATTTCATAGTATATAATGAATTAGGTGGCCCATGACTTATTAAATTAAAGGTCTATGAGTCCTGTTTCCATCACCACCAAGTTTGCCTCATTTCTAGTTCAAAGAAAAAAGTTATGCCCATTTTAGTGAAGCCATGTCAGGTCGTCATTGTTCTATGACTGGCACTACAGATGGTGGAATGTTCCACGGACCATTGATAGTTTTTTTATAGAAATTTTCTACACGTGTTCTAGGATTACTTTGGTCCTTTTCCAAGATTTTTAGCCCTATTCTAAGTCGTTTTTGGGTGTTTTAACCAAGTATATCAGTCAACTAACTAGTTTTCCTCTCAAAATAATTAATCTAAGTATTCAAGTATCTAGAAATTCTCTCAAAACTCACCTAGGGTTCCTCTTCTCCATCAAGAACCCTAAAATTTGAAGTCAAATATTCAAGATACAAATAGAAGCCTTCAATCCATGGTTTTCCCAAGTTCTTCAAATCTTGAAACTCCATAAAAAAGATTCTTTTCTCAAGATCAAGCCAAGATTCCTAGATACCAAGAAAACTAATGTTCATCCTCAAGCTCAAGAAAAATCAAGTCTCCACCAAAGTTTTCAGTTTGATAACTTTATAATCAGGTATGTAAGACAACTCATAGTGATGAATTAGTATTTCCTCAGGCCATAAATCTCAATTCAGTCACTGTAACGTAATGTTTAGAGCTCTTTCGAGGTGTTACTGAAATATGAATGTAGTTATGTTTCTTATTCTGAGTTCCAAATTCCTTAACCATTGAGATTTTGATATCTATTATGAATATTGAATTCTAAATTGTTGTTCATACTTTGTATCACATAACCCTAATTGCTTATTGATGTTTTGTTTATAAAGGCTATTGTATGGTATTTGTTATACAATGACTTCAGACTTGAAAAGTAAGTCCATGACTATACATTTTAAATGCATGTTCCGAAAATAGTTTTTAAAGAAAGAATCAAATGGTTTCATATGTACTATTTGGCAGTTGACAAAGAGAAAGAGCATAATTGAGTTTCTTCCAAAAATACTTCTGTAAAGAAAAGTGAAAGTAAAGTAAAGAAATAGTCCCTTTCTTTGTAAAGGGTGATTGAGCATAATTGATATGGTTTGTCTTGGGAGTAGTATCGAGCACCGAATTGGGTAAGAATCTATTTTTTATTCGAAGTCCCATAAAACTATGTGGCTAATGTAGGATAGGATCGCACCGACTTTTCATGAGACTCCTCATTGCCTCAAGAAAACTTATTGGATGGATCCATAGTTATAGTTAGCATCCTTTACCCCGGAAAGGTATAGGATGGCCCTTGCAATGTTGATGAAACGTTATATCATTGCTAGACTCATATTGATGGTTTTCGGTTAGAGAAACTTCCCACACAAAGTAAAGTTTTCTATTCTCGTATTGCTTTTATTGCATATCATATCATATCATATATTTATATAAAAGAGAATCCTAGGTCTGCCTACGTGGGACCATCACAAGCTAGAATTTCCTTTTAAATTTATTTATTTCTAAAAATAGCGTTCCCTTTCATGAAAAGATGTGACTTTTAGGACGAGTTGCGACTTTTATGAAGAGTTACCCAAAAAAAGTCATTCCCTTTCATGAAAAGATGTGACTTTTACTAAAAGTTGTGACTTTTATGAAGAGTTGCGACTTTTATAACGAGTTACGACTTTTATGAAAAATTGTGACTTTTATGAAAGGTTCTGACCTTTCTGAAGAGTTGTAACTTTTCAAAGAGTTGTGACATTTCCGATAAGGCACAATAAGGATTCGTTCACACTATCCTTTGTTGTCTATAAATAGAGAGATTTCCTCTCATTTTAAAACAACGAAAATTTTGAACTTCTTCTTCTTCTTCTTCTGCACAATTAAATATCGAAGTACTTTGCTCCTATTGAATGAGTAACTGACACCATTGTTTTTGTTTCAATATACATTGTGAATAAAACTGTTCCATCCTGAGAGAATCTATTCCATTAAACCTCGGGTACTAGAGGAGAATAATTTCCTTAAGGGGACACTGTATTCAGTGGATTCAAGTTTTTCCTTTCTGTTTCATTCTATTGTTATAGATCCTGGTATATTTTTTTTACCGTCATTAATTTATGCTTATAATATTAATTGTCATTTTTTAGTACATGCTTTAAACTTTGTTGTTTATGTTTCTACAAAGTTATTGTTATAAGTATTTGTTAGTATATATAAATATTATTTATTTATTAGAAAATTTAATATCTCATGTTGATGTTCATCTAATTTCCCATAAATATCAAATAGTAATACTTCCTGGAGGCAAAAGGATAAATTATAAAATTAAATTAAAGATGATTGATTGAAGGATAAATGATAAGATGTTATAATTATCATTTCCTTTACGTTATTAATGTTTGCTACTACGTAATCTTGTATGTAAGATAATATAGTGTTTTAGTTTGAATGACTGATAGATTGTAAGTATTATTTTATAACTATTTGAATTAAATTTTCGTGCGAAGCGCGGATAATTTTACTAGTCTTATTATAAAGTACAAATGGTTTTCAGTACTTGTTCATATATTGTTTTACTTGATATGTATTCAGTCATCAGTGCGATTATTATTTTATTCAGCCATATTACATACTCGCACATTCAATATGCTAATGTCATTCGACCTGCATCTTTTTATGATGTAGATTCAGGTCTTAAGGATCATCACTAGGCGTTCCGTTGGGATCACTTCATCTACTCGTCAACATCTGGTGAGACCTCCCGCCTTTCAAAGGACTCCATTTTTATTGGTCTATAGTAGTAGCATTTTGAGGTGTCGTGGGTATTTTTACTACACCAATATTTCGATAGTCAAGGCTTCGTGGACAGGTACAATTAGACAGTTTCCAATTTTTTTCTCAAGTGTTTTATTAAACACTTACTATTTTTATTAAGTATTTTCAGATGTTGTTTTACAATTCTTTAAATGTCTTAAATGCTTATCTATTAAAGCTTCCGTGTATTCTACTGAGTCATATGTGTCATAGTTAGCCAGATCAAGGATTTTCTTGGGGCTATTAATGGTTCTCAAATGCCGGCCACGTCTAGGGTGTAGGCTCGGGGTGTGACAAAATGATCTTTAACGATAATTAATTAATCATAATAGCTTAATTACTGCTAAATATGTATTTTAGCGGTAATTAACACTCTTTGTAAATGCTTCTAAAGTCTATAGTGACGTTGGATCCAATTACAATTAACTATTGTCGATAAATTCTTAAAAAACATTAATCTACATGTTTAAACAATGCACTTCGTTCAATCTACGTGACATTTCTTTTAGTAGTCATAGTGATTGAGGAAGAAAAAATAGTATATATATATATTTATATATATATATATATTAAATCTAAAATAAACCTTAGATATTTATATAGTTGCACATCATTTGGTTGAGGATAAAAGTGAATTTTAAAACTTAGCTACTTCTAACATTTAAACATAGTTGATGATTATTTGAAATTAAATTGATTTTTTCACCCTAATTTCCTCCATGATCCCCTTCACAAACGTTCTATAATTTATTTTTCTCCATTGTCCCCACATTTATTCTCCGAGAGCTAGAGTTTATTTTATACATGAAACAATAATGAGGTATTTCACTGAATCCCAACCCTTATGAGGATTTAAGTGATGAGTTCTTCAGGAAAATTAGGGATTATAAAGGTTGAATCTTGCATTGAAGTTGATGGAAATTGAGAATGGTTAATGGGTTTTCTCCGATTTGGGTTTTGATTGGTGCTTTCATCTTCCTTAGATTGGACCCAAATGGAGCAAACCCATTAACCATTCTCAATTTCCATCAAATTCAATCCAAGATTCAACCTTTACAATCCCTAATTTCCCTGAAGAACTCACAACTGAAATCCTTAAAAGATCCCTCTTGCAATTCAGGTGCGTTTTAAAGTCTTGGCTCGGTATAATCTAGAGCTCTTATTTTATCAATACCCATCTTAATTTATTTGCTAATAACAAGCAATGCAATTTATATCACAACTTCGAGAAATCATTCTCTCTCCTTAATATATATATATATATATATATATATATATATATATATATATATATATTTCATTATTGATTCATATTGTGTAAAAAAACTGTAGCTCCCGTAGAATAAATATGATGACAATGGAGAAAAAAGATTTATGGAACGTTTGTGAAGGGAATCATTGAAGAAATTAGGGTGAAAAAATTAATTTAATTTCAAATTATCATCATCTATTTTTAAATGTTAGAAGTAACTTAATTTTAAAATTCTCTTTTATCCTCAATGAAATGATGTATAACTATAAAAATATCTAAAGTTTATTCAAGATTTGATATATATATATATATTTGTCAAGAATATATTATTTCATCCTCTCTATTTATATTTTCCTAAAGAGGTAAAAATTTGATTCATCTATTTCGAGTATTTTTCTATTATGCAAGGTCTCTTCATACCTTATCCAAGTTTTGTGCATCTTATTTAATTTGTTGTGTTGTTGATAAATTTAATGAACATAAAAAAGCACATCTTTTGGAATTTTATCAAACAACATATGTTCCTTTGGATTAAAATTATGTCTCAGCAAATCATCTTATTTAAATTCATCCATTATAGATAGTAATAATTCCCTAGCCAAAAGCTATTGGGATTTGACGAGGGTAAAGTGGACGCTTACCTTACCCCTACCTAAAATGGTTGTTCGCAAAAGACCTTGCATTCAAGTAACACAAAACAAAGTAGTAGATAGCGCAAATACAACAATAAACAGAACATAGAAAAAATTGCAATTTTGATTGTGAATAACAACGTTACATGTAAGGCAATACTATTGGGATCCTTCTAAAAGTGTGACAATTTATGAAAACCTTCCGCAGAAGTACCGATTTAAGCAACTTAGTACATAGTAATTACTATGTTCATAAATTTACAGTCCGGCAAAAAACAAAGACCAAATAAATACATTTGTTCTATTTTAAGTAGACAAAAATAAAATCAACATAGTGTTTTCTTAAAACACGACTAAAGACAATGAGATTTAATATAGTAGGAGTTTGCCTCCATCAGTTAGAATTGGGGAACCACAGAGATTAAAGTACATTTTGTTTGGAGGCAAACCAATAAAAAGTTTGATTTAGAGATACAATGTTGATAATCAGAGGACAAAGATCTCTTCAGAACGGTGTCAAATTCAGTAGCAGAGTTGAATCCTCGCGAGCTATCAGATAACTTAGCATTATCCTCCTACTAAGTGAAGGACAAAATTTCCCACAAGCAACCTTTCAATATCAACCCACAATAGTCTTCGGTAGTTTGTGATAAGCATTTGTTTAATCTTTGATGGTGATAGTGTTCAAGGTACGATGGTGTGAAAGAACATGAAAATTATGAAGGAGATTGATAGGTATATAAGGGGGAATGGGCCAAACTTTTTTTGAGCCTTTGTAGAGGTTGATTTGGGAAAGTAACTTTTGAATTTGAAGGGCGGTATGGGGAGATTAGGTTTTGCCCTGATTTGGGCATTTGATAAAAATAGATAAGTGAGTTTCCTGGTTTGTGGTGGTACCACGTCACCGGATTTAGATTAAATTTTATATATAAACTCGCACATGATTATGTCTCAAATATTCTGATCCATATATCCGTCTGTACCTAAGACTGTGATTCACGGCTTCATGTTATGACTGTCAATCAATCACTCTTACGCCTGAAATTCACAAAAGAAATGATCTAAGTGGTCGCTAACGTCTCATATAGAACACAGAGTGTCCCAGACTTCCATTCCTCCTTGCCAACATTACCAGAGAGTTATTTAATACCCTATAGTATTCAATGCATTCAACCAAGATTTTCACAACGTGTTCATGAACTTGTATGTGATGTCAAGAGCTTCTGGTTGCATGATCACCGAATACACTCTGTTTTGAACTTGTGTAGGGAGCAACTGGAAAATATCATTAACCTACCAAACACATAAACAAAGATGTCAAATTTCTGAAAGCATGTACAATATAGCAAGACAAGAATAAAGAGTAGTTTTGTGTCCCTTTCAAAACTCTGTTATTGTTATTAATTTTCATCCCGTTCACATTTTCCATCTCTACCATATGTTAGATTTTATAGTAGCTACACCTGAGTTTATACAATTGTCAAGACCTATATGTCATCTTGGTTTAATATTTTACTTGATATGAACCAAAATTTCTACACCTCTTTCGTATTAAATTTTTTCCCTATTAATTACTGTTATGTATTAGAACCATGGATTTGAACTGTTTCCTTGTGCTCTAAAAGGCAACGCACCATTCAAACATCCAGCTGCCAGATAGCAGTGTGAATTTTCATCTGGAAAAAATAGGGAGGGGGAGATGAATTCTTGAAGGAGAATAACAGATATTGACTAAGAAGGAAAAGAAAAGATAACAAGGTTAAGGTGTATACATTATTGAAATAATGGCTGCAATATAAATACATGAATTCATAACTTAAAAAGCTAAACAAAAGAGGTAAAATAAGCGAACATTATCTCCAATAACTAAAGCCAAAAATATAGCAACTGACTAATCAGATATTGCCTAACACTGTTGCCTTATTTATTTGAACCTAATCCTACTTTTAAGTTGTATATTGATACATCAGAAAGTGGAACTAATCTTCAGCTTTTGAGTCACCACTTTCAACACTCCTCCTTGACTCAAAGGCTGCAACCCTCAGTCTTTTTCTGAGAAACTCAAATCTTGCTCTAGGTAGGGCCTTAGTTAAAATATCAGCAGTTTGATAATCAGTTTTGCAGTGCACTAAGTCTATGTCTCCATTCTTTTGCATCTCCCTCAAGAAATAAAGCTTGATCTTGAAATGCTTTGTCTTTCAGGATTATTTGCCATTGAAATTGCAGCTTGATTATCAACAATGATTTCAATGCTCTTCTTTTGCTCCATGCACAAATCTGTCAGCAACTTCCGAATCCAAGGGGATTGATTCACAACTGATGCAGCTGCAATGTACTCTACCTCAGCTGTAGATTGTGCCACAATATCTTACTTCTTTGAACACTAAGAGAACATTCCAGAACCAAAACTAAAACAGTAACCTGAGGTGTTTCTCATATCATCTGAGCTACCATCCCAATCACTATAAAAAAGTCCAAGAAACTGTAAGTCTGATGCTTTTTTTTAACATTATTCCAAAATTCGCAGTACCTTTAACATATCTAATCACAGGTTTAGCTGCTTGAAAATAAATTTCGCTAGCACAAGGCATATATCTTAGAAGTAAACTCACAGTATAAAGAATATTTGGTCTCGTTGTAGTCAAGTACATTAGGCAACCTATCAGGCTTCTATAAAGTCCTTCATCAACCTTTTCAGCTCCATCTTCTCTAAAAAACTTCTCCTTTTGATTCATAGGAGTTGTAGACTTGCATTCTTCCATTTTGAACTTTATGAGAATTTCTTTAGCATATTTCTGCTAGCATATGAAGATTTCATGTCCTTTTTGCTAAATTTCCATTCCAAGAAAGTAGAACATTTCACCAAGGTCTGTCATCTAAAAAACTTCCATCATTTTAGTCTTGAACAAATTGATCAAGTCTAAATTGCTACCAGTAACTAGCAAGTAATCTACACAAAATGAACCAATGGTTAAATTATAATCTTCTTTTCTAATATAGAGTTTAGACTCACTGATATTTTTTTAAATGCCTAAGCTCAGAAGATGGGCATCAATTCTGCTATACCAACAGCTACGAGCTTGTTTTACGCCATACAATTGTTAGGATATATACTATTAACCATGTGTTTACATATACTATTTATAATAGAATAATTATTTATTCATTTTTAATAGATCATATATTCGTTTATGGTGTCTGTTTACTTATACAATAGATGATTTAGTGTGTAGAGTTTTAGCGTATACACGGATGATTAAATCATCGATTCTTAATTGAATACAATTTTTTGTTCACAATCTACGAGGAAATTGTACATGCCACCGGTTCAATTGTAGCACAATATTATATGTAGTTTATCTTGATTATGAGAGTGGTATAGTTCCAACTTCTTGTGCTAGTGCATTTTGTATGCATTGAACGAGACTGAGTAGAGATAGTTGCTTGAGACTGACTGACAAAATCATATTCTCTAAACTATTAAATGTACTTATATTCTTAATCATGCTATAACTATTGTAACACACCGGAAAACTAATGAACTAAGCTAGAGCCTAATATGTAGTCTAGTAGCCTAATGGGGTTTAATGTAAAGATAAGAGTCGTAAAATAACCTCCCCTACTTAGTACTAATATTTTAGGACTTAAACGTCAAGACATGACCCCCAAGGACCAACCAAGGGCCCTTGAGGAGGGCCTTGATTTGGAGCTAAAAAGTTGTCAAGACTGCAGACACCGATAAAATGGGCACCCACGAGCCGTGGGTGGACCCACGCCCCATAGGTGGGGTTCGTGGGTCAAGGTTGGACCTCCCCTTGACTTCCCAAAGTCTTTGTCTGAGCTACAACTTAGCAGCACGGTCCGTAGACCCACTCACGCCCCGTGGGTAGGGTTTTGTGAGTGGGGGGCTTGTGTTGGCCAAAATGAGGGGATGCAGACCCAAACCATGAATGACCAGTACGGTACGTGGGTCCTTCCACGCCCCGTGGGTGGGGGTCGTGGATGGAGGCCTGCCAAGCTGCCCCAATCTCGGCCAAAGGTGCTTAGTTTTACGTAATTTCTATTTTAATTAATTAAGGGCGGGGACGGTTCCTATTAGTTATTTAGACATATGTTAGACATATATAAGTACTTTTTAACTATTAACCAACTCTTTTATACCTCATAACTTACAAGACTCAAAATAAAAACCAACTCCCCTCTCTAATATTTCTCTCTCTAAGATTCCATTGAAGAAAAAGAACAAGGTCAAGCTTAGGGTTCAAGGAACAACCTTTTCTCTTCAATTTTGAGAGAAAATATTCCTAAGGTATGGTGGATTTTCATCTATGGGTAGCTTTCACCCATAGAGTCCCTTCAAAACTTGATTTCAAGCTTTCAATTTCCTCAAAAACCTAGGGTTTCAATATAAGTCATGGGTTCTCTTTCAAAACATTTTCAATTGGTTATTTATGGTTGATAATGGTGGATTATGGTTTAATTGATGATTAATTGAAGATTTATGACAAAACCCCCCAAGAACCCATGAATCCCCCATAATTCTAAATTGTGAATTCATGATGTGGGTTGATTGATTATAGAAGCATGTCAATTGATTATGTTTATGTTAATTGTGTTATTGAATCATTATATTACCCTATATAATGTAGAAATTCTAGATGTTTGGGTTGAATTGATTTATAGCCTTGAAGGGTAAATTATGAAGGATTGTACATGTTGATGGGAAGTGTGTATGAGCTTATGATTCACTTAGATAGTGAAGATCCTATGACTATTATGTAAGTGTGGTATTGTTGCAAGATCATTCTCCCCATACCCTTACACATGACTATGCATGAAATGTCTATGAATATGATAATGTTGTTGTGTTGATTGAAAGACTATTCTCACGAACACACTATGAATATGATGTGAAAGGTTTACTCACATGTTGATGATTCTAAGGTTGAAAGGACATTCTCACCTAATGAATCCATGAGCTATTATGATATTATGTTGGTTTGAGTGCCTAGTGCATTGTTTCATGAACATGAACTCATGTAAAGACTTAATATAAACTTTAAAGGGAATTATGCTTAGCACCGAGTGGATATGAATATGAGATGTAACCTTTTACATTAGAAAGTCTGGCTTCCCAAAGTAAGTTATCTCATGAGATGGAAACCTTTTACATTAGAAAGTCTGAGTTTCTAGTAGCAATCTCCTTATCCCATAACTATGTGCCCACATAGATTTTTAGCTAGTAGATCCACCTAAAAGCTAATATGTTAGTTCTACCTAAGGCAAGTAGGACACCTCTTTTCGGTGTGGGGGTAAGATAGCGGATTCCATGTAGCTCCCATAATCTATATCGGTTAAGGCTATATTTCCCTATATGATAAGAATATGAATATGACAAGAGCATGAACTTTAACTATGACTTCTTAAGAGGTACTACTTAGTATGAGTGTGGGGTATGGGACTCCATTTATGCATTGCACAAGTAGTCTTTAAGAGTGGTTGTGGTGAGGTTCTCTTATGTTATGAAGACTTTTGAATTATGCATGTATGATATGTATTGTTGTAAAGGATGAATTTACTTGCTACAAGTTATAAATATGAATACTTGATTGTCTATGATTGTTGGCTATGATGAGGTCAAGGTATGAGATGTATGATGCTGGTGACCTAAAAGTGGTACTTAGTCTTAGGTAGGATTATGGGATCTTACATATGTATTGCACAAGTATAGCTTTGGGTTGATAATGGTGGATTATGGTTGGATTGATGATTAACTGTTGACTTATGATAAAATCCCCCCCAAGAACCTATGAATCACCCATAATTCTAAATTGTGAATTCATGATGTGGGTTGATTGATTATAGAAGCATGTCAATTGATTATGTTTATGTTAATTGAGTTATTAAATCATTATATTCCCCTATCTAATGTAGAAATTCTAGATGTTTGGGATGATTTTGATTTATAGCCTTGAAGGGTAAATTATGAAGGATTGTACATGTTGATGGGAAGTGTGTATGAGCTTATGATTCACTTAGATAGTGAAGATCCTATGACTATTGTGTAAGTGTGGTATTGCTGCAAGATCATTCTCCCCATACCCTTACACATGACTATGCATGAAATGTCTATGAATATGATAATATTGTTGTGTTGATTGGAAGGCTATTCTCATGAACACACTATGAATATTATGTGAAAGGTTTACTCACATGTTGATGATTCTAAGGTTGAAAGGACATTCTCACCTAATGAATCCATGAGCTTTTATGATACTATGTTGGTTTGGGTGCCTAGTGCATTCTTTCATGAACATGAACTTAAGTAAAAACTTAATATGATTTTTAAAGGGAATTATGCTTAGCACCGAGTGGATATGAATATGAGATGGAAGCTTTTACGTTAGAAAGTCCGGCTTCCCAAAGTAAGTTATCTCATTAGATGGAAACCTTTTATGCTAGAAAGTCCGGGTTTCTAGTAGCAATCTCCTTATCCCATAACTATGTACCCACATAGATCTTTAGTTAGTGGATCCACCTAAAAGCTAATATGTTAGTTCTACCTTAGGGAAGTAGGACACCTCTTTTCTGAGTGGGGGTAACACACCGGATTCCATGTAGCTCCCATAATCTATATCGGTTAAGGCTATATTTCCCTATATGATAAGAATATGAATATGACAAGAACATGAACTATAACTATGACTTCTTAAGAGGTACTACTTAGTATGAGTGGGGGTATGTGACTCCATTTATGCATTGCACTATTAGGCTTTAAGAGTTGTTGTGGTGAGGTTCTCTTAAGTTATGAAGACTTATGAATTATGCATGTATGATATGTATTGTTGTTAATGATGACTTTACTTGCTACAAGTTATGAATATGAATACTTCATTGTCTATGAATGTTGGCTATCATGAGGTCAAGGTATGAGATGTATGATGTTGGTGACCTAAAAGTGGTACTTAGTATTAGGTAGGATTATGGGATTATACCTATGCATTGCACAAGTATAACTTTGGATTGCTTATGATATGGTTTGACTTATGTTTCTTCACAAATGTGCATGATGATTTTTAAACTTGATAAATGCATGATTCTAACTAAATGTACCTTTTGAGCATGTTTTAAGGATTTTTACGCATGGCTTCCATACTTAGTACATTTTTGTGCCAACCCATATTTTCTACCTTTTTCTATAAGTATAGGTCCCGGTCGTTGAGGTTGTGGCATGGATTGATTCTCTCCTTGCCTTGGTGAGTCCTCATGGTTCGAGGACAAGAGTTATTCTTTCTAGTTTCCTTTCGTATGTTCAACTTTGAGACTTTATTGTAAAAAGGGCTATGACCCTATTGATTCTCGATTGTACTAGATGGTTTATGGAGACAATATATAGACTTCTATTTCAATTTTATGAAAAGACTTTGATTGTAAAAAGTTTTAAATTTCGCATCATTTCTATTAGTTACATCTAGGGGGTACCCCTGGGTCGTGACAACTACTATGATAAACATATGTTAATTATCGTTTTTATTTATTAAAAGGTGAGATTCTAAGATGGGTCAATATGCCTGGTAGATTGGATGATGATACTATATATTGGTGAAATAATAAGTTAGTTGACGGAATGCATGTCTCAATATATAGATTAATGATATTCCTTTTTGAGAAACTTATAATTTTTCACCGTGTCCAACCCTGCAAGTAGATTTATAAATTCGACACATGAAATAAGTAACACGACCCGAGTCTACACCCTGGACATGGCCGACACTCGAGAACCATTGATGGTCCCCAAGTGAACCCTCATCCTGGTTGACTACAAGCGGAAGACTAACTCAAGCATACACAAGCTTAAAAACTGAATTAAATTCAATAAACTCATCTTTAAAATAATCTGAACAATACTGAATGGAAAACTAAGAGTTTGTAAAAACAACTCAAAGAAGATACATACTAAAAACTACTCAACTTTGTCTATCTATGAACCCTCTACTATTACAGAAGGATATCAGGACAAGACCCACGACATCTCAAACCTACTAATTGTAAGATAAAAGTGAAGTCCTCCGGAATATAAGAAGGCTCACCTAAGCTGACTAGAATATCTCATGACCTCAACGAAATGCCTGTTGATGATACTGAATACATGTGTCTGCATCATGAAATGATGCAGGCCAATGGGCTCAGTACATAGAATGTACGAGCATGTAAGGGGAATTCTAAAGAATAAAACATAAGCTTGAACTGATGGTAAAGAAACATACTTACCTCTTCTCAACTCAAAGAAACATAGTTCAACTCAATGATAAGATATTCAACTCAGGGAAATAAGGCTCAACCAAATAATAAGATACTTGACTCTGAATACTCAACTCTAGATACTCAACTCAATATAAAGCAACAATACATATGCAATATATGGAAAGCTTTTAAAACAGTAGAAAGCAACTCAGTTTGTATGCAAGGATACCAGATAAACTATGCTTGTATATGAAAATAGAAAGTAAACTATGTGTATATAAGAATACAAAATATCTCTGTGGGAGTTTCTCAAACCGACAATCATCACTATGAGCTATGTGATGATACAACGTCTTGCCTCACGCTACCAAGGCCTTCTTATACTTTGCTGGGGTATAGAACCTACTACTAAGTGGATTCACTAGTCTATGCTAAAATCATTAAGAAATCATATAAAAAGTATGACCCTTTCTACCCATGCTGACTACATGATTTATGGGGGCTGTGAGTTATCTGAACTCTCCCCCATATCGGTGCTCAATACTACTCCCAAAATATACTAGCTCATATGTTTAAAAGCATAACTTTTCTTTGGTTTGAGATTATTACTCAAAGATCTTTCTCTTAAAAGAGATGATACTCAAATTGCTCAAAACTCTTTTGGAAATTGGTGTTTCCTCTCATCTTAAATGTGAAAATATTTACTCTTGGAATTACTTAGTTCCCATCTATCATTATAAAGAAAATTAATTCAACTTTACTCTTACTCAATTCATTCTTGAAAAATCTTTCTAAACAATATATCAAAAATCAAATTTTAATATGATCATTGATGACTCGGGAAGTCATACTACATAAACATTGATGGTATATTTAGATACCATACTGGTCATACATTGATGGCATACTCGATTATCATACTAATCATATTTTAGAAAACTCTTTTCTCAAAACTCATCTTTACTTTCTCAAAACTCAATTTAAGAATTCAAGTGTTGGCTTTAAAAAGCCTTTTCAAAATTTATAACTCAAATCATAAAGTTCATGTGGAACTATGAGCATGAATGACTCAATTCAAGGTTTTCAATAACCATACATAGAACTCAAAGACTTAATGACACTACTCATCCCAAAATGCTCGACTCGAAGGGTTCATGCAGAATTATGGGCATGAACAACTCAACTCAAAGACTTCATGGGTAACATGTAATAGTTCCATGATTAGGAATATAATCTCAATATGATTAGGAACTCAATAATCAAGACTTAGAACTTGAAGATACTACTCCTCTCAAAGATGCTCAACTTATGAAATTCTTGCGAAATTTATGGGCATGAACGACTCGACTTGAGGGTCTACATAACAATATGGAACTCATGCATACAACTCTTCTCATTCTCACACATACTTGCTCAAAGCTTAGTTCAAATCGATAGTTGATCTTAAAGGATTCACAATTGAACTCAAAGACTTTCTTGAACTCTACTCTAAACTCTCTCTTGAATGTGAATTATGAATTCAAGAGTTATGGTTCAGGATATGAAGGATCTTGTGATGATAAAGTAGACTCATGAATACATTCTCCTCATTCTCATACTCACTTGCTCGAGTCTTGAAACAAGTTATTAGAAATTGTAGAAGACTCCTTAAAAAGACTCAAAGGGATATTCTCAAAATGTTTAGAAGAACTCTCAAAACTTGACTCTTAACTCTACCTTGAATTTGAATTGTGAATTCAAGGTTATGATTTATGAGAGGAAAGGTATCGTGATGAATTAAATGAGTTTTAGATAAATAAATCATGAGAAATGGTTAAAAAAACACTGTTTTAGGAAGCAAGTCCGCGACGCGGAAATGTAATATAATGTTTGGTCGAAATAATTTTTGAAACAGTGGAGTCCGCGTTCTCTCCACGACGTGGAGAGGACCTGGTAATTTGTTTATGTCTGACTTTTTCTTACTCGTTTTTCGACCCTAATTCGCCTAAAATTGAATGGTTTCTTTCCCATTCACTTAGATTCGAATACTCAACTTATGTACAAGATAATCTACTCCAAACCACCCTCAATTCACTAACTTTTATCTCAAGAAGTCATCAAAACCATCCTAATTCAAGAACGGAAACAATACTTTTAAGAAACAAATGAAGAACTAAAATTCTTCAACTTCAAGAATGAAACTTCACTGAAAATAACATGATTGGCTTGTGGGTGAACAAACCCAACACTATGGAAGCTTACATAACTCTTAGGGATCAAACCCATGGACAAAATCCGTAACAACTCTCAACAATCTCGACGAACACCTTGATCCTTTCCTCTTTTCTCCTCTTTTCTCTTTTTGAACTCTCAACTAAAACCCAAGGTGCATATTAGGATTATAAAACTGAACCAAATCAGTTTAGACCCCTAAAAACTTACTAAAAATGAATTAAATCTGATTGGTTAAGGAAAAGACCAAAAGACCCCTCATATTTTCGTGTAACTTTCCTTAACTGGACAGCCTGACTTCAAAATAGTATATTTCACTCATCCGAACTTGAAACTTAGAAAACTCATTGGCATTGGTAAGATAATTCAAAGGTCTTTCATTGATATCTTATGGGCCACCTAACTCATCTTGTACTGAAAGTTATGGTCATGTGAAGTTTACCCAAAACTTAAAGGAACTTAAGAATGACTTGAATGATTTTCTCTTTAGTTCTTCTTGTAACTCAAGGTGCTACATCTAGTGACCTTAACTTAAGAAAATTTTAATTCCTCGATAAAATCCTTCTCACAAGGAAGGATAGTTCGAGTCCTAGTTCAAAATATTTCTGGGGTGTTACAATATCTCCCCCTTGGATCATCCGTCCTCGAATGATGGCTGGACTGGGTATTGAACGGGGTTACTCTTATCATCTCTGCCATACCAACTCAAATTTTCTCGCATTACTATTTGGAACCAACTAAGGGATCTCATTTAGCTATTTCTCATAGCAAAACCTCATCCTCTTCATTTATAACCTTGGACGAAATTATCAGACCATCATGATCACAATAGGATCATTAAACTTCTCTTGCTAACATCAGTTCATTACAAAAAGAAACTCTGAAAAGATATTTCCCATACTCTTTGGAACTCATTAGAATGTTATTTTCAAACTTTTGACTTGATTTCTCATCTCGTCATCTTCCCCTTATGTCTAAAGCTGACACATGAAAGTTATGGACTTATTCCATCATCTCTAAATTGTTCTACATCCTCTTAATACCATGAGGCTCTCCCCTTCAAAGTTCATAAGCCTAGCTTGGGTCTATTACTTCATGAATATTCTGCTATTTGATTCCACACATATACTTGGTCTCCTCTAACATGATGACACATCGACATCAACTCTTTTCTGGTTAAAAATATACTCTAACTTATCTTGACTAGTAACCATTCCTCTTTCTTCTTTCAAGAACTCCTTACAACATTATTATTTCTTTTTCTTCTCATTAAGGAACTTATCACTTATAACCAACTGGGTACACGATTACAATAACATAATATGTCCCATCACTATCTCCTTCCCTTAGATTACTGAACCTCTAAATAAACTTAAGGGCACTCTTTACTACTACTGCTTATAATCTCGTAACTCAGGCTATCTCTTCAGGTGAAAATACTACCCAAGCTCTAATCATACTTCCTCATAAGGATCTTAGCTGATACAAGGCTTAAGGAAAAGAGTACAACTTGCTTTTAGCCCAAATGCACAATTCATATAATTATGGGTGCATTCCTCTGAAACTCAAGGCTTAACTAACTCATGGGCTTCTCTCAATCCCTTCTGGAGTCTCATGACTTCCTCAAGACTCTTGCTAAGAACAACTAATCAGTAAAGGACTGACGTTCCTTTTCAACCACATCTAGTATGATGGGTAGTCGGTTGATTCTGAAAAAATGAATGAGTATGAATAAATCTCTATGACATAGCTCTATTGCACGATTAAGAGTATGAAAAAAGGGAAACTTTTCTAAAATGTCTGTAGTCCCTCGTTTATAGAAGTGGGGTCTTCACAACCATAAACAAGACCCTACTGACATGGCTTCATATACACCCTAGGACATTTAAAACCTGACTCTGAGACCAAGTTTGTCAAGACCCGAGTCTACACCCTGGACGTGGCCGATACTCAACAACCATTGCTGGTCCCCAAGCGAACCCTTATCCTGGCTGGTTACAAGCGGAAGACTAACTCAAGCATACAAAAGATTAAAATTTGAATTAAATTCAATAAACTCATCTTTAAAATAAACTGAACAATACTCAATAGAAAACTCAGAGTTTGGAAAAACAACTCAAAGAAGATGCATACTGAAAACTACTCAACTTTGTCTATCTATGAAGCCTCTACTATTACAAAAGGATTTGGGACAAGACCCACGACATCTCAAAACTACTAATTGTAAGATAAAGGTGAAGTCCTTCGGAATATAAGAAGGCTCACCAAAGCTAACTGGAACATCCCATGACCTCAACGAAATGTTTGTTGATGATCCTGAATACGTGTATCTGCATCATGAAACGACACAGGTCAAATGACTCAGTACATGTAATATACGAGCATTTAAGGGGAATTCTAAAGCATAAACATAAGCTTGAAGTGGTGGTAAAGAAACATACTTACCTCTTCTCAACTCACTCAACCCAAAGAAATATAGTTCAACTCAATGATAAGATATTCAACTTAGGGAAAGAAGGCTCAACTAAATAATAAGGTACTTGACTCTGGGTACTTAACTCTAGATATTCAATTTAATATAAAGCAACAAAACATATGCAATATATAGAAAACTTTTAAGACTGTAGAAAGCAACTCAGTTTGTATGCAAGGATACTAGATAAACTATGCTTGTATATAAAAATACAAAGTAAACTATGTGTATATAAGAATACAAAATATCCCCATGGGAGTTTATCTAATCGACAACCATCACTATGAGCTATGCGATGACACAGTGTTTTGCTTCACGTTGCCATGTCTGTCCTATACTTTTTTGGGGTATAGAACCTACTACTAAGTGGATCCACAAGTCTATGCTAAAAGCATTAAGGAATCATCTAAAAGTATGGACCTTTCTACCCACACTGGCTACATGGTTTATAGGGGCTGTGAGTTAACTGAACTCTCCCTCATATTGGTAATCAATACTACTCCCAAAATATACTAGCTCATATGTTTGAAAACATAACTTTTCTGTGGTTTGAGATTATTACTCAAAGATCTTTCTCTTAAAAGAGATGGTACTAAAACTGCTCAAAACTCTTTTGATAATCTGTGTTTCCTCTCATCTTAAATGTGAAAACATTTACTCTTGAGAATACTTAGTTCCCATATATAATTTTAAAGAAAATGAATTCAACTTTACTCTTACTCAACTCATGCTTGAAAACTCTTTGTCAAAAATATATCAAAAATCATATTTTAATATGATCATTGATGACTTGGGAAGTCATACTGCATGAACATTGATGGTATGTCTAGATATCATATTGCTCATACATTGATGACATACTCGATTGCCATACTAATCATGTTTTAGAAAACTCTTTCCTAAAAACTCATCTTTACTTTCTCAAATCTCAGTTTAAGAATTCAAGTGTTGGCTTTAAAATGCTTTTTCAAAATTTATAACTCAAATCATAGGGTTCATGTGAAATTATAAGGAAGAAATCTCTATAAATAAAGATTCTTCTATCCCTTGAAAGAATTAGTTTTCTGTGTGATACATGTCCATCCAAGTATTGACAGAGTCAAGATGTGAACTTGGGATCACTGTAGAAGACCATAGAACTGGCATCTAGTTTGTGGACTAGCTTGTGGTTTCGCTTGAAGGTTCTAGCTTGTCGACTAGCTTGTGGATTCACTTGAAGGTATATGCTCACACTTCAAGAGGTAAATCTTGAATAAAATTTCAAAGAGTTTATGTGATCTAGCATAAACTCTTGATTGTCTATTATTCATGTAAGTAGTATGATTATGGTATGCTTCCGCTGTGCATATAGTGTTCCAACAACAATGCCTTCTTTAGAAGGTACACTCTGTCATCTTTGCCTTTGATAGAAAAACCTTCAGGTTGTTCTACAAATATTTCTTCTTCAAGGTATGCAGTTAGGAAAGTTGATTTCATATCAAGATGGTGTATCTTCCATCCCCGTTGGGGTGCTAAAGATAAAAATATTCTTATCGTATCCAAATGAGTGACAAGAGCAAAAGTTTTTGAAAAATCTACTTCAAACATTTGTGCGTACCCTTTTTGCAACAAGTGTGGCCTTGTACTTGTTTATGGAACCATCATGATTGATCTTGGTTTTATAAACCCACTTGACTCCAATAGCCTTCTTATGCAATGGTCTATCAACCAACTCCCATGTGTTGTTCTTTTCTATCATTTTGAGCTCCTTGTGCATTGCATATCTTTAATTTTCATCTTTAGGAGCCTCTATAAATTCTCCTGGTTCTAAAATTGCAATATTACACCTTTGATATCTATCAAAAAGTGTTCTTGTGCCTCTAACGGTACATCATCAACATCTTCATCTTGAAATTCTAGTTTTTTTTTTTGCTTTTAATCATCTTGCCAACTCTAGGTGTCATTTTTCACGAACTTGACATCCTTGCTAACAATGATTTTGTCAGTTTGAAGTTGATAGATCCTATAAGCTTTTGAGAGACGGTTGTATCCTACAAAAATTCCAGGTTTTGCCTTCTTATCCAACGTATCTCTTTTCACCTAAGGTACATAAGAAAAACAAAGACAACCAAATATTTTCGAATATGATAGCAAAGGTTTGTAACCAAACCAAGCCTCACATGGTGTTTTCTTTTCCAAGGCCTTAGTTGGCAATCTGTTTAGTAGAAATACTACAGTATTTGAAACTTCAACCCAAAATTTCTTTGACAGTTCTTTCATGGAGCAAATAACTTGTCATCTCTATTAGCATCCTATTTTTTCTTTCCACTTCTTCGTTTTGTTGGGGGAGTATAGGGCGTTGTTAGCTAATGCTCAATTCCTGCTGCATTACAAAAGTTGTTGATTTTTTCTAAAGTGTATTCAATTACATTATCTGTTCTTATCACCTGAATTCTGCAACCACTCTGAATTTTCACAAAAGCCTTGTATTTCAAGAATACATCAACAACCTTAGATCTATAATTCAAAATATAAATCCAACAATATATGGTACAATCATCAATAAAGGCAATATCGTACTTACTACCCTTAAAAGATGGTGTTTTTTGAGGTCTGCCTACATCTGTGTGAATAAGTTGCAGCTTTTGCTTTGCCCTCTATGATGAATTCTGAAAATGAAACCTTGTATTCTTTCCATACTGACAAGCTTCACAAGTAGGCACGTTCTTCTCAAGGCTTAGGAAACCTTATGCTAGTTGATTTTCTTTTATGAATATTATATTATTATGATGAAAATGTCTGAGTCTTTTGTGCCATAATTTTGAGTTATTTTCCAAGTGGATAACTGCTGCTTGCTCTTCGCCCAACAGGTTCAAGGAAAAACTTTTTCCTCTCATCTTGACCTTGAACATCTCCTTTTTATCAACATACTTGATTACACATGCTTTTTCTTCAAACAACACTTTCAAACCATTTTGAAGTAGTTGTCCAACACATAAGAGGTTTTGATCAAGATCAGGAACAAAAAAAACATCAACTATAAGTTTCAAACTTGTAAGGCAATCAATTGAAATTGTTCCTCTACCTCTCCCATCGAGATATTCTCTAATTCCTATTGTCACTTTGGAAATAAAATATCTATCTAGATCTTTAAAGAGTTCTTGATCTCTTGTCATGTGATTTGTACATCCTCTATAAATTAACCAACTTTCAGAAGCACTTTTGCTATCAAAACAAGTTGCTACAGACAATTGCTCTTCTTGATATAGATTTACAGCGGCCTATGCTACTTCTTGTTGCGGTTGTGACTTTCATACCCTCTTCACATGGACTAGTTGACCACATTTTTTTCACTTGACATCTGTTCTCCACCAACACTTTGTTGAAAGTGATTTGTCTTTTTGCAATAAAGGCATGGAGGCTAACTTCCTCCCTAGTTGTTGTAATTATTGCTCGACTTTTGCTTCTTGTTATTTTTCCTTCCTTTGTTTGACCAGTTGTTCTGTGAATTAGCTTGAAAAACACTTTCAACAGAACCTTCTACTTTCACTAATCTCCTTTGCTCGAATGCTTGCAAAGCTATAACAAGTTCTGCCAAGGTAACACTCGAAAAATCTTTAGAATTCTGTAAAGAAGAAATTGTGGCTTCATATTTCTCAGGAACTGTAACAAGAATCTTTTGAACAATTCTTTCATTAGTGGAATCTTTACCAAAAAATCTCACCTCGTTGGCCAAGTCGAGTAGTTGGTTTGCATAATCTTTTATAGTTTCTGATTCTTTGGTTCTCTTTATTTCAAATTCTCGAATAAGATTTATCTCTTGCATATTCTGCACTCTTTCATTTCCTTGGTATTCTTTTTTGAGATACTCCCAAATTTCTTTAGCAAACTTTATTTGCATAATTCTGGTAAGAATCGAAGGGGATACTACAGAAAAAATGCAAGCTTTAGCTCTGGCTTTCCTTTTCTTATTCTCCTTATGATGTATCATTGTTGGATTATCACCGAGAGAAATTACTTCATAATCCTGTTCTACTGCTTTCCAAAGATCCAACGCTTCAAGATGAACCACCATTCTAATTGCCCAAGCTTGATAATTCTCACCATTGAAGACTAGTGGAGTTAAGAAGCTTGTTTCAGAATTCATTTTCTATAAACTATTTAAGATAGTAGTTCAAAGAATCATTTATGTGGTTCACTCTCTTTTTACAGGTCCTTCAAGATTGTAATACTCTGATACCAGTTTGAAGGTGAATAACAAATATTGACTAAGAAAGAAAAAAAAGATAAGAAGGCTAAGTTGCATACTTTATTGAAATAATGACTGCAATATTAATACATGAATTCATACCTTAAAAAGCTAAAGAAAATGAGTAAAATAAGCTAACATTATCTCCAGCAACTAACTAATTAGATTCTGCCCAACACTATTGCCTTGTTTATTTGAGCTTAATCCTACCTTTAAGTTGTATATTGATACAGAAAAAAATTGGAATAATCTCCAACTTTTGATTCATCACTTTTAACAATTCTAATCAGCTAATGACAGTGAATGGTGCAACATCTATCATTTGATGTTGTGTTCATTGAATTTTAACAGATGCTTCAGCAAAAGTAGTCACGTATGGTCACCTTGGGGATGGTAACTTACATTTGAATATATCAACTCCTTTGTAAGATGATAATATACTTTAGAATCCAGGATAAACTTTATAAAATCATACCTAGATGGTGCATAGGGATTTGAGATGGCATTTTGCACAACTTCTAAGGATGGATAGGAGAACTTTTGAAATTAAATGAATCTAGGAAAAGCTCGGCTAAGAGATGAACTGCTATAAACAAAGGCGACCATAATTTAATAATAGGAAAGGCATGAATGTAACATCGTGTAAGTTGAAATAACTACGAAGAAGCTTAGATTTGGAAATAGTCATTTCTGGAAAGAATTTTAAAATCTGGAAATTTGGTCAAGTATGGGAAAAACTGAGTTTTGGGTCAACTTTGAACAGTCATAACTCCTAGCTCAGGATGAGTTAGGTGTATTTCCAGTTATGTTTCCAAATTCCTTGGAATGATCTTTCCAACACCGCTGAGTTTGCTCGATTCTGAGTTCGTATGAGTGAGTTATGCCCTTTGGAAGTTGGGCTGTTGGCACAGGGCAGTTTAGTCCAAATTTGTAAGGGTATTTTGGTCTTTTCCCTAACCAGTTCTTTTGGTTATATTAATATTTTAGATTGATTTTAAATCCGTTTTTCCTTTTTAAAGTGAGAGTTAAGGATTTTGAGAGAAGAGAGAAAGAAGAGGAAAAAGAGAAGAAGAAGCAAAGTTCGTCAAGATTGTCATGGTTTTCGTCGGGGTGATCCCTAATAAGTATGTGAGATCATAGTGTTGGGTTGGTTCTTTCCGCCACACGCCAAACTCGTTTTAATTTCCGAGAAAGGATTTGGTTGTGGTTGTTAAATTCTTGTGGTTGTGTTGCTGAAATCCTTGTTGATTTGGGACATGTGTCCGGTTGTGTTTGTGAGTTGAAATCTATTGTATGTTGAGGGGTTTTATGATTCCAAGTTTTTGGGGCTGGAACCTTTGAAATTAAGGTGGTTTAGACTTGCAAAAATGAAGAAGAAAAGTCAAATTTTTGGAGAAAGGGCTAAGGCGTCGCGCCAACCAGCGCCCCCCAAAAGGGACTCTGAAGTCCAGCCCTTGGGGCAGCGCGCCTAGCAGAGCGCCCAGCAGGCCTCTTTGAAGTCTGAAGTCTGGTGCTCCGCGCCTCTCAGAGTGCCAAGGACGCCAAGTCTTCCCTTTAATTCCCCACTTTTTCATACATGTTCCTTGGTAATGTACCTATGTTTTATAGTTGTTTTCAACACTGTAAGGTATATCTAAACATCTCGAATTCATCCATAAACATGAGATCATTACCCTTGAATTCATAATCCAATTCGAGGAAAGTTAGGATCAAAGTCAAGTGAAGTTAGAGTCAAGCCTAGAAGTTAAGGAGTAAGTCAAAGTAAGTCTTTAAAGTTTTTTTCAAGAGTCTTTGTTAAATGTTTTAACTTCGTTTTAAGGCTCGAGTTTCAAGTTAAGTAAAGATTATAGAGTTTCAAGTTAAGTCAAGAGTATAAAGTTGAGTTCATTTCTCAAAAGTTATTAGGGAACTAAGTATTCCCAAAGAAGTTTATAAATGTTTTCACATTTTAGCAAGAAAGGGAACATCGATTCCAAAAGAGATTTTAAGCTAAGCTTTGAGCAATTATCTCAAACTAAAGAAAGATGTGTTTAAAACACTTCTGAGCTAAAGTATTTTGGGAGTAGTATTGAGCACCGAATTGGGGATGCGGTTCATATTAACTCAACTCTCTAAAGAACCATGTAGCCAAACGTGGGATTTAACGGGTCATTCTTTTTAGATGATCACGTAAGATCAAGCTAGTGGATCCACTAAGTTAAGTAAGGTCCTTTATCATGGAAAGGTAAAGGATGGTCCTTGGGCAACATGAGGTAAGACGTTGTATCATCACTAGGGCTCATAGTGGTGGTTGTCGGTTAAAGAATCTCCAACTAAAGTTATATTACTTTTATATAAGTAAAGTTGAGTTTGTTATTGTTTTATCCTTGACGAACTAAGTTGTTTACATTGTTTTACAAACATTTATATATTTATTGCATGTGTCTTATTGCTTTATATTGAGTTCAGTTATTCATGAGTCGAGCAGAGCCAAGGTAAGAGTTCCTTTGTATTCCTTTCAAGCTTAAGTTGTTGTTTAGCTTTCTAGCTCGCATATTCGTACATTCAATGTACTGATGCCAGTTGGCCAACATCATATGACAATGCAGACACAGGTACCTAGGATTAGCATCCAGCATGCCGTTGATCCAGCTGAGCACTCCAGAGTCAGTGGTGAGCGTCCTTGCCTTCTAGATGACTCTGTTATTTTGTGTTCCTAGTTTTGTTTTATTAGGATGTTGCGGGGCCTATCCCAACATCCATATCAGTGTTATAGAGGCTTCATAGACAGTTAGTCAGTTAATATTGAGTCTCTCATCTATGTATATATGTAAATATTCTATTTTGAGACTCGAGTTGCCGTTTTGGCCATATTTTATTAGTTGGGTTGTCGTATGACCTTTCATTGCATTGAGTTATTCTGTTGAATTAGGCTTCCATAAGTTAAGAAAGCCAGGGCAAGGGTTCGCTTGGGGCCAACAATGTTCTTCGGGTGTCGGTTCAGCCCAGGGTGTAGGCTCGGGGCGTGACAAACTTGATATCAGAGCACAGAGTTCAAGAGTCCTAGGGAGTCTATGAAGCCGTGTCTATAGAGTCCTAGTTATCGGTGTGAAGCGCGCCACATCTATAATTAGGAGGCTGCAGCATTTAGGAAGATTTCTCATTTCTTTCACACTCATCTCGTGCGTTAGAGTTTATCTCTAAAAAGTTTCTTTCTAATTCGTGTGTGTGCGTGTTTTCAGATAATCATGCCTCCACAAAGAGTTGGCAGAGGGCGTCTTCCTAGACGTTATGTTGAGGAGCAAGAGTTACCTTATGCCCCGGGAGTGCAACCACAAATGGAGGTTTCTAATGCAGAGTTTGGAGAGGCAATTAGAATTTTGAGTTAAGCTGTAACTAATCAGATTGGTCAGCAAAGGGCAGCTTAACATGAAGGAGCTGACACTTCAAGGATTCGTGAGTTCTTGGGGATGAATCCTCCAAGTTTCATGGGTTCGCGCACTACTGAGGATCCAGAGAACTTTATTGAGGAGCTAAAGAAGATTTTTGATGTGATGCATGCGGCAGATATTGAGTGGGTTGAACTAGCTGCGTATCAATTGAAGGATGTTGTTAGAACTTGGTTCGACCAGTGGAAAGGGGGCAGAGTTGAGGGTGCACCATTTGCGAGTTGGGTCTGTTTTGAGAAAGCTTTCTTGGGGCATTTCTTTCCTCAAGAATTGATAGAGGCCAAGGTACGTGAGTTCCTCACACTTAAGCAGGAGTCTTTGAGTGTTCATGAGTACGGGTTGAAGTTCACCCAACTATCCCGTTATGCTCCGGATATGGTTGCGGACATGAGGAGTAGAATGAGCTTGTTTGTTGCTGGGCTATCTCGGTTGTCGAGTAAGGAAGGTAGGCCTGCAATGCTTATCGGGGACATGAACATATCAAGGTTGATGGTTTATGTGCAGCAGGTTGAGGAAGAGAAGCTGAAGGACAGGGAAGAGTTCAGAAATAAGAGAGCTAAGACCGGTAATGAGTCCGGGAAGCGGAAAGGTAATGCGAACCGTTCGTCCTTTCAACAAAGGCAAAAGGGACCTGCTTCATCATCTGCTAGAGCACCTGCACCCAAATACAGAGGGGAACATAATGGCTAGAATTCGAAGGACTTCAAGGCTAGACCAGCATAGTCCTCAAGTAGTGTGGCATAAGGAGGTAATTTGTTTCCTACATGTGCTAGGTGTGGTAGAACCCACCCGGGTAGATGTCGTGATGGCCAGACAAGTTGTTTTAAGTGTGGACAAGAGGGTCACTTCATGAAGGAGTGCCCTAAGAGTAAGCAAGGTAGTGGAAATCTGGGTAGTAGGGCCCAATCTTCATCAGTTGCTCCCCCACACAGGATGACACCTAGATAAGCTACTTCTAGTACAGGCTGAGGAGCAAACCGCCTCTATGCAATCACCAGTCGCCATGAGCAAGAGAATTCAGCAAATGTTGTCACTGGTATGATCAAAGTCTTTGCTTTTGATGTGTATGCTTTGCTAGACCCGAGAGAAAGTTTATTATTTGTAACTCCTTATGTTGCAAACAAGTTTGATGTTCTTCCTGAAAGACTTTGTGAGCCCTTTTGTGTTTCTACACCTGTTGGGGAGTCTATGATAACAGAAAGAGTCTATCATGATTGTCCCGTTTCCATCAATCACAAGAGCACCATGGCTGATTTGGTTGAGTTAGACATGGTAGATTTCGATGTCATTTTAGGTATGGATTATCTTCATGCCTAGTATGCATCAATAGATTGTAGAACTCGTGTGGTCAAGTTTCAGTTTTCGAGTGAGCCAGTCATAGAGTGGAGTAGTAGTTCAGCAGTGCCTAAGGGTCGTTTCATTTCGTACCTTAAGGCAAGAAAGTTAGTTTCGAAAGGACGTGTCTATCACTTAGTTCGTGTTAATGACTCTAGTGTTGAGATACCTCCTTTTCAGTCAATTTCTATAGTAAGAGAGTTTCCAGAAGTTTTTCGTGATGACCTACCCGGAATTCCTCCCGAGAGAGAAATAGATTTCGGCATAGATCTCATTCCAGATACTCGTCCTATCTCTATTCCGCCATATAGAATGGCACCAACAGAGTTGAAAGAGCAGTTAAAAGATCTCCTAGATAAGGGTTTCATTCGACCAAGTGTCACCTTGGGGCGCTCAGGTCTTGTTTGTAAGAAAGAAAGATGGTTCCCTTAGGATGTGTATAGATTACCACCAGTTGAACAAGGTTACCATCAAGAATAAGTACCCTCTTTCGAGGATTGATGATCTTTTCGATCAGCTTCAGGGTGCCACCTATTTTTCAAAAATTGACCTCAGATCGGGCTATCATCAATTAAGAGTAAGGGAATGTGATATTCCAAAGACAACTTTTAGAACCAGATATGGTCATTACGAGTTTTTGGTCATTTTCTTTGGTTTGACCAACGCACCGGTAGATTTCATGAACCTTATGAATAGAGTCTGCAAACCTTATTTAGATATGTTTGTTATCGTCTTCATTGATGACATACTAATCTATTCAAGGAATGAAAAAGATCATGCTAGTCATCTCAGAATGGTTCTTTAGACATTGAAAGATAAGGAGTTGTATGCCAAGTTCTCTAAGTGTGAGTTTTGGCTTGAGTCTGTGGCATTCCTAGGCCATATTATATCTGGTGATGGAATTAAAGTTGATACTCGAAAAATTGAGGCAGTGCAGAATTGGCCTAGGCCCACATGTCCAACTGATATTAGGAGTTTCTTGGGTTTAGCTGGCTATTATAGAAGGTTTGTAGAGGGGTTCTCGTCTATTGCATCTAGTTTGACCAAGTTGACTCAGAAGACAGTGAAATTTCAATGGTCTGAAGCTTGTGAGAAATGCTTTAAGGAGTTGAAAAAGAGGTTGATTACTGCTCCAGTTTTGACCTTACCAGAAGGTACTCAAGGTTTTGTGGTGTATTGTGATGCATCTAGAGTTGGTTTGGGTTGTGTCTTAATGAAGAATGGCAAGGTTATAGCTTATGCCTCTAGACAGTTGAAAGTTCATGAGAAGAATTACCCAACCCATGATTTAGAGTTGGCTGCTGTAGTGTTTGCTTTGAAGATATGGTGTCATTACTTTATGGTGTGCATGTTGATGTATTTACTGATCACAAGAGTCTTCAATATGTGCTTACTCAGAAAGAGCTTAATTTCAGACAGAAGAGGTGGTTAGAATTACTCAAGGATTATGACCAGAGTATTCTTTATCACCCATGTAAGGCTAATATTGTTGCTGATTCCTTAAGCTGGTTGTCTATGGGTAGCACCGCCCATATTGAAGAAGGAAAGAGAGAAGTTAGGAATCAATGCAACTCTCACTCTCCGAAAGAGATACACATGCAAGCTTCATCTCATATGTTTGACCATATTTAACAATCATCACACTATCTAGTTCAGGCAAGATCTCAAAGTTCTTTTAGGCTTGCAATGGGGCTGAGGTTAAAGGTATGGTCAATTTGACTCAGTGACTTCACCTTTTCAAAACAGTGTTGTACTCATCTTCACCTCTTCTCATGTTCTTTCTATTATTTTCACTCGAAGACTCAACCCTCAATTTTTCATTCAATTTATTGGACACCCCTTTTATTTTATCGCACTTTCTTTTTCATTTGAATTTTTAAACTTTTACTCATTCCCTTTTTCTCTCTTTTGACGGATTCCTTCTTTTTGAAACAAACTTCAAAGTTGAGTCTCACTTTTTCTTCCACTTAGGTTTCTTTCCTTCTTTGATTCCACACCCCAACTTAGGCTTTTGACCTAAGTTGGCTATTCAAATAAATCAATGTTTAGAAAAGGATTTATAGGTGAGAAGTTATAGACAATTTGGATCAAGAGGTTCAACAAGGTTGACAACAAATGATTTAGGCTCAAATGGTACCAAAATGGTTGCACACCCTCAAAAGGTAGGCACAAAAGGTATGAACATTTGAGTTTCCTCTCAAAGTACGTGCCAAGATCATTTCTTGCATTAACCAAAGCTATACAATCAGACTAACAATGAAAAATCTAGGACTCAACAAACATTATTTCAAGTAAAACCTCACTACAAAAGGAACTCCAAACACAATTATTTAGCACACCTACAAGTTCAAAAGTTTAGATGTGATGTTCATTGCAAGAATCACATCAAAATGCAGCTAGTCAGCAGAAGAATAAAAAAGATCATTCAAAATTGGACCAAAACCGATTTCTTATTGCAATCATTAGCACAAAACACATTTCTCATCATAAATACTATGGAAGATATCTGTAACACCCCATATTCGAGAAAGGGAAAATTCCAAATTTTCAGAAGTTGTAGGTGCCACCGATGGAAGCCACCTACGGACCGTCAGTCGATTGACGGCCTGTTAGTCAGCTCCATCGATGGTCCAGTCAACATCCAGTTTCACACTTCAGATTTCAGCCCTCATTCGTGAACAACGGTCTACTAGTACAGACCGTCAGTCGACTCACGACGCATCAGTCAGCTCCGTCGATGGGCTAGTCAACTTTCAGTTTCAAACCCCAAATTTCAGCCTTCAGGCGCGAACGACGATCGACCAGTACAGACCGTCAGTCGACTCACGGCTTGTCAGTTAGCTCCATCGGTGACTCCGACAGCTTTTAAGTTAGGGGTCTTTTGGTCTTTTCCTTGTTCGTTTGGCCCCTAAACTACGTCGTTTAGACCCTAAATTATGAGGTTTTAGTCAGTTTAATCCTACAAACAGAACTAGAACTTTCCCAAGTTAAATCATTAATCAAAACTTAGAAAAATTAGAGTGGAAGAGGAGAAAAGAGGTCAAGAACCCTAGTTCAAGAACGTAGCAAGGTTCCATTAGATCCAGTCCTGAAATTGAAAGATTTTTCCGTGGAATTCCTCACTAGGTATGTGGGATTTCACTAGTGGGTTCCTTTTGCCCATTAGGTCCCTAGTTTTCAATCAAATTCTTGATTCCCTCAATATCATCTAGACCTAGGGTTTCTTGAATGTTAGAATTGTTAGGTTTTAGCTGTTAGAATGATCCAAATCAGATTATTTGTTATTACTCAGTTTATTGCATGAATTTAAGAACCCTAGCTATGTAGTTCTTTAGTTCTTGAATTACACATGTAGGCCAGATATTTCAGCTATTTCAGATATACATGCCTTAGTATAGGAATGTGTCATTATTAGTTTATTAATGTGCGTTCTCAGTTCGTATGCCATTTTGAGCTGTCCAGTGAATCACATAAATTCAGTCATAATATATTAATCACTTAATCCATTGGGAGTAACATAATATCGAGTTGGACTAGGGTTCATCGTACCCAAATAGTCTCAGAACTACGAGCCACGTAGGTTGTAAGTCCCCTATGTGGGCATAGTTTTAGTGATCACGCCAGCATACCTCTATACCTTTGGCTTGGTATTTTGGGTCCTCTCGATGGGGCGTATACATCAGACTCCACATTTAGCTCATGTGATTTTATTATCAATTATTAGTAGCCCCTACAGTTCAGTGAAATTCCATTGCATTGACCACATTTCAGTACCGTCAGTATTCATTCTTAGCATGTTATAAAATGGTCATTGCATTCAGTTAGCTCAGTATTCAGTATCTATATAATGTTAAGATTACACTCTTACTTTATTTCTTGTTCACTTATATGTGTATTTCAGCTTTACTCTATCATGCATGCTCATTACCTTTCATGTACTAAAGCATACGTTGCGCTACATCTTCTCATGATGTAGGTTCAGGTCCTCAGCATCCAAATCACACTTAGATCAGTTCCTTCCTGATATTCAGTTCAACAACATCAGTGGTGAGTCCTCATTCTTTGAGGACTAGTGACATGTTTATCTTTATCACTTTTAGTATTTAGTTTCAGTTTTGCTAGAAAGAGTTGGGGGCATGTCCCAACATTTCTAGTCAGTGTAGAGGCTTATTTCAGACATAGTTAGTTTCAGCTTTAGTCTTAAAGTTTGATTTCTCTTTTATACTCAAACTCACAGTTTTCTTATATTCAGATATAGAATGTGTATTCCCCATCACTTTCATTTTCATGATATTTAAGCTTCCACATCAGTTTTGTTATCATAGTATGCTTATGTTATGCCAACAGGGTTAGCTTGGGGTTACTTGTGATCCTAGGATGTCTGAAAAGACGTACTAGGTTGAGTCCTTTTCATGGGTGTGTAGTGCGCACCACATCTAATGAGAGGGAGGCTAGAAAGTGTTTTAGGAAAGATCTTCATTTTCTTGTTACTCTTATTGTGCGTAAGGTATGATCTAATTCCGTTCTAACTTGACGTTCTACATTTCAAATCATGCCTCATCGTAGAGCTAACTTCAGGAATGCTAATACTAGGAACGCAAATGCAACTCCTCCAGTCCCAGATCAAGAAGTTTTGAATGCAGAGTTCCAGAACGCCATTCAGATGTTGGCTCAGAGTATGGCCAACCAGAACAATCAGTGGGTTCCTGATCAGGCAAATGCAAATATTGGGTCAGCTGCAGCTAGAGTGCGAGATTTTGTTAGGATGAATCAACCAGAATTCTTAGGATTGCAAGTGGGTGAGGATCCCCAAAACTTCATTGATGAGGTTAAGAAGATCTTTGAAGTGATGCAAGTAACTGGGAATGATCGGGTTGAGTTAGCATTGTACCAACTCAAAGATGTGGCTCATATCTGGTATACTCAATGGAAAGAGAACAGGGGTAAATATGCAACTCCTATCAATAGGGCTTGCTTTAGTGAGACCTTTTTGGACAGGTGTTTCCCAAGAGAGATAAGGGAGGCAAAGGCTCAGGAATTTATGAACTTGAGGCAAGGTAACATGACAGTCCAAGAGTATGGGATCAAGTTTACCTAACTCTCCATGTATGCTCCTCGCATGGGTGCTCATTCGAGGGCTCAAATGAATAAGTTTCTATATGGAGTGTCAGACTTGGTGAAAACAGAGTGTAAGAATGCCATATTACTTGAAGACATGAACATCTCTAGGCTCATGACTCATACTCAACATGTTGAGGGTGATAAGCTTAGGGAACATGCTAAGGAGAATAAGAAAGCTAGGACAGGCAACTATGACTATTCTCAACAGAAATCGGGTGGTGAAAAATGCTTACAGTCTCAGCAAAGGTCTTCAAATCCAGCGCTTTCATCAGCTAGTGTTCCATCCTCTAAGTTCCATAAAGATCAGAAAGGTAGGGAATCAGGCTCCAAGACTCAAGGTAGTATTTCAAGCACCAGAATCTACACAACTTGTCCTAAGTGTGGTAAGAACCATCCAGCCGAGTGTCTTGCCGGTAAGGAAGGATGCTTTGGGTGTGGTCAGTCTGGTCACATGTTGAAGGATTATCTTTCTAGATAGGGTCAAAGATTTAATAATGGTAGAGCTCAGTCCACAGCTTCAGCAGCACCAGCAAGTCGCCCGACTCAGCAGGGTAACACATCTGGTACATGTGGCAGTCCGTGCCAAAACAAGTTCTATGCTCTCCAGGCTCGCCAGGATTTGGTTGATTCTCCTAATGTAGTCATTGGTTGTTACGAGTCTTTGACCTTGATGCTTATTCATTGTTAGACCCCGAGGCTACTTTGTCTTTTGCAATTCCTTTTATAGCAGTCAAGTTTGATGTTAGTCCAGAAACTCTCTCAGAACCTATCTCAGTCACTACTCCAGTCGGTGACCCAATTATAGCTAGACGGGTATACAAAAATTGCCCTGTCATAGTCTCTCAGAAAGTCACCTCAGCAGATCTCGTAGAGTAAGAAATGGTAGACTTCGATGTCATTCTAGGAATGGATTGGTTACATTCCTGTTATCCCTCAGTCGATTATAGAACTAGGATTGTTCATTTTCATCTTCCAGATGAGCCAATCTTAGAATGGAAGGGTAATAGCTTAATGCCTATGGTTCGATTCATTTCTTACTTTAAGGTCAGAAAGATGATTTCTAAGGGGTATTTCTATCATCTAGTTCGGGTTCAGGATTCAAGCTCTGAAACCCTAATTCTAGAGTTAGTTCCCGTAGTCAATGATTTCCTAGAAGTGTTCCCAGAAGATCTTCCCGGAGTTCCTCCCAAAAGGGAAATCAACTTTGGAATTGATCTCCTTCTAGATACCCAACCTATCTCTATTCCTCCTTACAGAATGGCTCCTGTTGAGTGTAAGGAATTGAAAGAACAATTGAAAACCTTCTAGATAAGGGATTCATCGGACCTAGTATTTCCCCATGGGGTGCACCAGTGTTGTTCGTAAAGAAGAAATATGGTTCTCTCAAAATATGTATTGACTATAGGAAGCTGAACAAAGTCACAATAAAGAATAAGTATCCCATCCCCAAGATTGATGACTTGTCTGACCAATTTCAGGGTGCTAGTCATTTCTTAAAGATATACCTCAAATCCGATTGTCATCACCTCAGAGTCAGAGATAGTGACATTCTAAAGACAACCTTCAGAACTCAGTATGGTCATTAAGAATTTGTAGTTATGTCATTTGGACTAACTAATGCTCCTGCAACTTTCATGGATTTGATGAACAGGGTGTTCAAGCAGTACTTGGACTTATTCATTATTGTCTTTATCGATGATATCCTCATTTACTCTAGGAATAAGGAAGAACATGCAAATCATTTGAGGGTTGTTCTGAAAACTCTCAAAGATCGCCAGTTATTTGCTAAATTCAGTAAGTGAGAATTTTGGTTGCAGCCAGTTACTTTCCTTAGGCATATTGTGTCTAGCGAAGAGATTCAAGTAGATTCTCAGAAAATAGAAGCAGTGAAACAATGGCCTAGACCTACCTCTCCTACAGATATAGAAAATTTTTGGGTCTGACAAGTTATTACAGAAGGTTTGTGGAAGGATTCTCATCCATAGCCTCTCTATTGACCAAATTGACTCAGAAAAAGGTCAAGTATCAGTGGTCAGATCACTATGAGAAAAGCTTTGCAAAATTGAAAACTAGGTTGAGTATAACTCCTGTTTTGACTCTACCAGAGGGTTCGAACAATTATGTTATCTATTGTGATGCATCCAAAGTCGGCCTACGTTGTCTGTTGATTTAGTGAGGTAAGGTTATAGCTTATGCTTCTAGACAACTTAAGGTACATGAGAATAACTATTCGACTCATGACCTCGAGCTAGCTGTAGTGGTGTTTGCATTCAAGATTTGGAGACATTACTTGTATGGTGTTCATGTGGATGTATTCACAGACTATAAGAGCTTTTAGTACGTGTTCACCCAGAAATAACTGAATCTTCGCCAGAGGAGATGGCTTGAGTTCCTCAAGGATTATGATATGAGTGTGCATTACCATCCTGGTAAGGCCAATGTAGTAGCAGATGCTCTTAGTAGACTATCTATGGGTAGTGTAGCACATGTTGAGGAAGAAAGAAATGAGCTAGCGAAGGATGTTCACAGGCTTTCTCACTTAGGAGTTCGTCTTATGAGCATATCAGATAGTGGTGTAACAGTTCAGAATGGGTTGGTAGTGGAGGTTAAGGAAAAGCAAGACAGTGATCCGATATTGCTTGAGCTAAAAGGTGCAATCCACCAGCAGAGGGTTGAGGTTTTCTCCCAAGGGGGAGATGGTGTGCTTCGCTAATAGGGTCGATTATGTGTTCCTAAGGTGGACGAGTTGAGACAACAAATTCTTGCAGAAGCCCATAACTCCAGATATTCTATTCATCCAGGCGCCACTAAGATGTATTGCGATCTGCGGGAAGTCTATTGGTAGAATGGTATGAAAACGGATATAGCAGATTTTGTGGCTAAGTGTCCCAATTGCCAGCAAGTCAAGGTAGAACATCAAATACCAGGAGGTATGACTCAAGAGATCGACATTCCTACTTGGAAGTGGGAAGTGATCAACATGGACTTCATCATAGGTTTACCTCATACTCGCAGACAACATGACTCTATTTTGGTGATTGTTGATAGAGTTACTAAGTTTGCGCGCTTTTTGGCGGTTAAGACTATAGATTCGGCGGAGGACTACGCCAAGCTTTACATTAATGAGATATTTAGGTTGCATGGGTTTCCTTTTTCTATCATCTTAGATAGAGGTCCTCAGTTTACCTCTCATTTCTGGAAGTCATTTCAGAAAGGTCTTGGTACTCAAGTTAACCTTAGCACAACGTTTCATCCGCAGACGGATGGGCAGGTAGAGCGTACCATTCAGACCATAGAGGACATGTTGAAAGCTTGTGTGATCAATTTCAAGGGGAGTTGGGATGATCACCTTCCTCTTATAGAGTTCACCTACAATAATAATTACCATTCCAGCATTCAGATGGCCCCTTATGAGTCATTGTATGGGCGTAGACGTAGATCTCCTGTTGGTTGGTTTGAAGTAGGTGAAGCAGCCTTGATAGGTCCAGATTCAGTTCATGAAGCTATGGAAAAGGTGCAACTCATTAGAGATAGACTTAAGACAGCTCAGAGTCACCAGAAATCCTATGTAGATATAAGGAGAAGGGAACTAGAGTTCCAAGTTGATGATTGGGTTTTCCTGAAAGTGTCACCTATGAAAGGGGTGATGAGATTTGGCAAGAAAGGGAAGCTCAGTCCTAGATATGTAGGCCCTTACAAGATCTTGAAAAGGATTGGTAAAGTGGCTTATGAGTTAGAGTTGCCAACAGAATTAGCTGTAGTGTATCCGGTTTTCCACATTTCGCTGTTGAAGAAGTGTGTGGGTGATCCAACATCTATTGTACCTTTAGAAAGTGTGGCTGTAAATGATAGTATCACTTATGAAGAGGTACCAGTTGATATTCTTGATCATCAGGTTCGAAGGTTGAGAAATAAAAAAGTCGCTTCAGTCAAGGTTTTGTGGAGGAGTCAGTCTGTAGAGGGAGCTACTTGGGAAGCAGAGGCAGCCAAGAAGGCCAAGTATCTTTACCTCTTTCCTTCCCATTCCATTCCAGGTTGAGGTAATAGTTCCTATTCAGTTTTTTAGTCATTCATGCACAATTTCAATCTTAGCATCGTGTTCCTTCAGTTCGTACTTGCATTTTCAGCGTATTCACATGTTCTTGGAACTTAGTTCAGTCAGACATCAGTTTCCAGTGTTTAGTGATAGGGTTTGCAACTCTCTCCCTCTATATCAACTAGTTTAGTCTTCATTCGAGGATGAATGTTCCCAAGGGGTAGATAATGTAACACCCCATATTCGAGAAAGGAAAAATTCCAGATTTTCAGAAGTTGCAGGTGCCACCAACGGAAGCCACCTACGGATCGTCAGTCAACTGAAGTCCCGTCAGTCAAATCCGTCGATGGGCCAGTCAAATTCTAATTTCACACTTCAGATTTTAGCCCTTAGTCGCGAACGACAATCGACCATTACAGACCGTCAGTCGACTCACGACCCTTGAGTCAGCTCCGTCGATGGGCCAGTCAACTTTCAGTTTCAAACCCCAAATTTCAACCTTCAGCCGCGAACGTCGGTCGACCAGTATTAACCTTCAGTCGACTCACGGTCCGTCAGTCAGCTCTGTCGGTGACTCTGATAACTCTTAAGTACAGGGTCATTTGGTCTTTTCCTTGTTCGTTTGGCCCCTAAACTAAGTCGTTTAGACCCTAAATTATGAGGTTTTAGTCAATTTAGGCTTAGAAACATAAGGAGAACTTACCCAAGTCAAATCATTAGTCAAAACTTAGTAAAATTAGAGCATAAGAGGAGAAAAGAGGTCAAGAACACTAGTTTAAGAACACAACAAGGTTCCATCATTTCCAACCCCAAAATCAGAAGATTTCTTCATGGAATTCGTCACCAGGTATGTGGGATTTCACTAGCGGGTTCCTTTCGCCCATTAGGTCCCTAGCTTTTAGTCAGATTCTTGATTCCCTCAATATCATCTAGACCTAGGGTTTCTTGAATGTTAGAATTGTTGGGTTTTAGCTGTTAGAATGATCCAAATAAGATTATTATGTTATTACTCAGTTTATTGCATGAATTTCAGAACCCTAGCTATGTAGTTCTTTAGTTCTTGAATTACACATGCTAGGCCTAGTTTTCAGTCAAATTCTTGATTCCTTCAATATCATCTAGACCTAGGGTTCCTTGAATGTTAGAATTGTTGGGTTTTAGCTGTTAGAATGATCAAAATTAGATTATTATGTTATTACTCAGTTTATTGCATGAATTTCAGAACCCTAGCTATGCAGTTCTTTAATTCTTGAATTACAAATGCTAGGCCAGATATTTCAGCTATTTCAGATATAAATGCCTTAGTATATGAATGTGTCATTATCAGTTTCTTAATGTGCATTCTTAGTTCGTATGCCATTTTGAGCTATCTAGTGAATCTCATAAATTCAGTCATAATATATTAATCACTTAATCCATTAGGAGTAGCATAATACCGAGTTGGACTAGGAATCAGCGTACCTGAATAGTCCTAGAACTACAAGCCACGTATTTTCTAAGTCCCCTATATGGGGATCATTTTAGTGATCACGCCAGCATGTCTCTATACCTTTGGCCGAGTATATTGGGTGGGTCCTCTCGATGGGGCGTATACATCAAACTCCATATTTAGCTCATGTGGTTTTATTATCAATTATTAGTAGCTCCCACAGTTCAGTAAGATTCCATTGCATTGACCACATATCAGTACATTAAGTATTTAGTCTTAGCATGTTATTAAATGGTCAATGCATTTAGTTAGCTCAGTATTTAGTATCTATATCATGTTCATATTACATTCTTACTTTATTGCTTCTTCAGTTATATGTTTATTTAAGCTTTACTCTATCCTGCATGCTCAGTACCTTTCAAGTATTGATGCATACGTTGCGCTACATCTTCTCGTGATGTAGGTTCAGGTCCTCAACATCCAGATCACGTTTAGATCGGTTCCCGATCTTCATTTCATCATCATCAGTGGTGAGTCCTCTTTCTTCGAGGACTAGTGACATGTTTATCTTTATCGCTTTTAGTTTCTAGTTTCAGTATTGCTAGATCTAGTTGGGGGCATGTCCCAACATTTCTAGTCAGTGTAGAGGCTTATTTTAGACATAGTTAGTTTCAGATTTAGTCTTACAGTTTGATTTCTCTTTTGTACTCAAACTCGCAGTTTTCATATATTCAGATATAGAATGGGTATTCCCCATCACTTTCATTTTCATGATATTTAAGCTTCCGCATCAGTTTTGTTATCATAGTATGCTTATGTTATGCCAACATGGTTATCTTGGGGTCATTCGTGATCCTAGGTCCCATGTCCGCATCCAGAGGGTAGCCTCCGGGAGTGACAATATTGATATTGTCACGACCCAAAGTAGACCCTAGACGTGACATGGCATATAAGACCCCGAGAGGCCATACACAAGGCACTTAGCATACATAAACAAGATAATAGAATCTAACGAGTTAAAAAGACAATTTATATCATAAAAAAGTTTGTCAAAAATGAAGCGGAAGTCTAAATAGTCTAAACGCCATCTATTACATCATAAGTGATTGGGATGTAACCCATACATCACATACAATCTCTGAAAAGTAAAGACAATAAGCAATAAAGGTTTGGTCCTTGGAACATGAGGACTCCCCACTTCTCAAAAGCAACTAAGGAGCTCACTAGCCACGACGATGCGGAATAGGAGCATCAGACCCTACATTAATTAAATAATGTAGGCAAGAGTATGCATTATTACATAAAATGTACCAAGTATGAATTAAATGCGTAATAGTTATGAAATCATTCTAAATGTTCTTTGCATAAATGTAAAGACCAAGTTAAAACATTAGATAAAATGGTTTGAAAACATAAATCATAATAATGGTCAATGCAAGTTAAATAATCTTTAAAAACACATGTGAGATACTTTAAAGTAACCTTAGTTCATTATTGTGGGAAGTAGCCATTAACCGTAAAATAGACCATGTGAGCTATAACATGGAAACTGGTGTATCCTCCCACACTGAAAAGAGAATTTCCTACTTGCCAAGGTAGGACATGAAATTCTAGCTTACGTGGATCTACTAGTTAATGTCTATCTAAGACCATCATCGTCTATCTAAGACAATCATCCTTGGAGGCACATATTTATGGGACATGGGTAGTTGCCACTTGTCCATTCGGTGATAATATAAGTGTAAATCCCACGGAATAGTTATTAATCTTAACTTGTCTTATCATTATAGGATATGGGTAATCGCCGCTTGTCTTACCATTCGAGGAAAGGTACTATTAAGCAACAAATCCAAGATAGAAACATCATAGGATAGCTCCTTAGACCACGCATGAGAAAAGATTTCACCATCCATAATCTTTTCATAATAGCTTTAAGGCCCATAGTCATTCACTTCATGCTAGAAATGTCGTTTTACTAATGGAAATATTTTTGAAACTGTGATCTATAATAATTGATGGCATATCTAGTTACCATACTAATCAATACCTTATTAGGAAAATAGCCCGAAAAGCATTGAGGGCAAATCTATATGTCATTCAAGTCATGTGGCCAAGCTTTGTAGAACATATAGATGCCTTCATCTATATAATCTTACTTGAGTCATAAGCATATCTTCATAAATTCATCTTTCATAGTTCAAGACCCACATCATATCATCATAGCTTAAAATTCATAGGTCATACATGGGTTTATGGGGAATTGAATGTAAAACATTCAATTACTTCAATTAATGCATAGGAAAACATACAAAACAATCAATTGAATAAAACCCTAATTTGAATGCAGAATTTAGCCTTACAAAATTGGAGAGTTAAAGAACCTATAGTGGAAAGACTCCATAGGTGGAGACTACCATACCTTGGAGTTCAAAAGCTTGCAATTAATGGAGGATTTGGAGACTTGATCTTGAAACCCTGAACTTCTTCTTTTACCTTAGAGAGAGAAATATTTAGGAAGGATGAACTTGTTCAAATTTTTGAATTTTTAGAGAATGAATTGTCAAGGTTGATTTTGTGGGTAAATGTGTTTATATAGGGCCTAGGGTAGAGGTTAAAACAACATAGTATTGAGTTAAAATAATTGGGAAAAGGCTGAAATGACCCCACTTAAACTTCTTAAATGACCGATGAGTTAGGAATTTTGACTACGTTTAGGCTTGTAATATAATGAATTAGTTTCCTCAATGCCTTTTTTTTTGTCAATAACATATGTTAACATGTTTATTTGCAGCAATGAAGGTTTAAGAAAAAGGCAAGGACATTATGATCTGAAAAAGAGTGAAATAGTTGGAAAAGCTTAAGAAAAGAAGAGCTGGAGCTCGCAAAAGCCACTCGGCGAGTCGCAGAGTGGGCTCCAAGCTTGCCAAATAATCCAGGGAGTTAGCTCATGAACTAAGTCAACTCGGTGATTGAGAGAGCATTTTGATGATACGTTGAATGGAACGGCGAGCTTGACCCAGCTCACCTAAGTTTACAGAATAATTGGGTGCAGAAGTCCAACCAAAAGGCGAGAGAAGGTGCTAGTCGGCTGATCAGTGAGCCGTTCGATGATCCCAACTAACTTCACCAAAGTGGACCGCGTATTGAAATTTTGGGACGTTTTTGGAAATGTATAAATTGATGTTTGAAGAGAGAGAAACGGGTCTTACAAAGTTTTTAGAGATTTTTTACATACTTTTACATTATTGAATACTCTTGGAATGGTTTTTGAGTAAATATTATTGAGAATTTAATGTTCAAGTCTTAATTTCGTCATTTGAGCATTTGGGATTTTGTCTTTCGAATAGAACATCTTTTTGTAACGATTTCTTACTTTTTGCTATGTTAGGCTAAACCTCCCTATTTGCTTCAACCCTCTATAAGGAGAAAATAATGAAATGGCATGATGCTAAAATCTTCACCTGGACTTTAAATTTGGTGATCTTGTGTTTCTCTATAACTCTAGTTTGAGACTTTTTTCGGGAAACTCAAGTCAAAATGGTCAGGATCATTCAAAGTGAATCGTGTGTTCACCAATGGGGCAATAGAAGTTGAAAGTGAGGATGGGCTGGTGTTCAAGGATAATGGGAAAATGCTAAAGCTTTAGGATTGAGAGCGCCACAATGTGACGATGATTGGTGTGGTGTATTTGGATGATGCTTGAATGCATGTTCACGTTGTGCCACGATGTTAACTAAGGCGCTTCTTGGGAGGCAACCCAAGTTTGAATTGTTGTTATTTGAATAACATTTGTTGGATGTGCAGGTTGGAGTTTGTGTCTTGAAAAGAAAGCATATGGGCGAAGGGTTGGCAAATCGGCAAGTCGCCGAATTACCCCTATGATCGCCCAATGCATCGCCAAAGGGAGATCAAAATGAGTAAGGTTCTAGAAGATTGTGTGAGTTCATGGCTCACTTGGTGAGTCACTGATTTGGATCGATAGACTCTATCTTTATCGCCCTTTTGCCCCTTCGAAATGCCACATGTTCTATGAGTTTCAGAGTGTTGAGACACATTCGGCGGATTGCCGAACCCAATTGGCTACATTAGTAAGCTCGCCGAATGGGGCATGAACTGAAGAGTCATGTGTATTTAAATTCAAACGTCCCCTTTTATTTGAATTTTGTTACTCCTCTGTTCTTTCAAATAAATTTTAGATTTCATTTTGCTTGTTCATGTGTCGAGTGCTTTGCATCGTGACTGTGTGGTGATCCATTTTCCTACTTTTTTCTGAGTACCTGTTTGTCTTCTTTATGAGGTTGGTGTTCTAAATTTTGTTTATTTTTATGCCAAAATATATTTGATAATGGGTAGTGTAATGTAGTCTTCATGCATAGTTAATTGTAGTGCTTTCATTGACGGCCTATTGTTTCATAGAACTTGAATTGGAATTTATGCATGCTAAATTGATCTTTTAGGCACATTCATTTTAGTTTCTTGTATGTTTGTTGAAATTGTTACTATTGCATGTTGGGTTATGTGTGGGTGAAGTCCGAGCATCCCAAATTCGACTAAATGACTTGAAATTTCTCTATGATGGATTGGGTGATGTCGTTCTTAAGGGAAAATATCATCGTTTAGTTGAATTTGAATCAATTGGGGGGAGGGGAGTTTGAATACCTCGACATAGAAATTCATCATGGGTAGGTTAGAATTTCCCTATATTGTGCCTGAATTATTGTGTTGAGTGTTTAAATTTGAAAAATGATTGGGGAGGTGATGCGTCATTCATTTTGGTGAGCTTTGTCTAGCTCACCGAGTTGAGTCGGTATATTACCAAACTTCCTCCTCATCACCTCTTTTCCATGTTAATGAAGGGGAGCCGCTGTGACTTTCGGCGATGACCGTTCAGCTCACCAATTGGCACTGGTCTCACCTTTTTGACCTTGATTTTTCGCTGAATTGTTCTATAACATTCGATGAGGTCTCTCAGATCACCGAGTTCACTCAGCGACTCGCCGAATGGTCTTTGGGCTCGCCTTTTTACATTGAATTTTTTTTGAGTTTTACTGTAATATTTAGTGAGTTCTCTTTTACTCGGCGACTCACCAAACCTATTGGAGAGTTTTACTGCAACTTTACTTGTAAATTTTTTCACTAACCTTGTGCAACTGCATTTGTTCTCATTTGTGTTCTTTTATAGATATGGCTAGACATGAGGTTCCCCCAAGATGTCCAACACCCATGAAGAAGGCTTAAGGAGTTACTATCATGGTGGAGGTTGAGACTCCCCTACCCACTCGTCTTAAACCTCCTTCGATGAGTGGTAAGGGAAAGGGAAAGAAGCAGGTGGTTACCAGCTTGAGTTCAGATGATAGTTTGGGCATCGATTCCACCTATCTCACCTCATCTGGTCTAAGAATGTAGAAGTTGAGAGGTCCAGGACTCCAGTCCAAACACCTGCACCAGAGGGAGAGTTGTAAAAGTAGAGGCATTCAAAGCTGCATTCTAAAGCAGTTCAAGATCCACTGGCATGACTTACAACACCTCCACCACCTACACAACCACATGCAATATGAGCACCACAAGTTCTTTCTGTGTCGACACATCCTCCTTGGTCAATGAATCAGTTGAAGGTCGTTGGCTTGCGGACAATACTCTAGGAGAAAAGGTTGCCCACAGACGGAGTGGTGGATGGATATCCCACTGTTTGGGAGACCTTGAGGTTCCATAAGTTCTAGCATTTCACCAAAATCCAGAATTCATATGTGCGTACATGGGTTCGGTAATTCTATGAAGGCTATGAAAAGTTAGTTTCAAAGGGGAAGAAGAAGTTAGGGTCGATGGCACTGGTTGATTTTGTTGAGGTGTCCAGAAAGAAGGTCAAGTGCAGTGAGACAAACATAAATGATGAGTTGACATTCACGACTTGAACTCGACACTCATTGGCCGACATGGTAAAAACAAAGACTCTTGATGATTTGAAGGGGTGGCTTGCCCCACTACTTTGTGATTCCACTCCCCCATTGATCGAAGCGGGGGCAGTTATTGAGAAGAAGGACTTGAACATCATGGCATGATACTGGTTAGGGTTTATTAGCAACACTCTGATGCTATCCCAAAATGAGTCCATTATTCGGCATTCAAAATCCGCACTTCTTGGATGTATCATCGCTTGGGAGTAGCTAAATTTGGGGTCCGTAATTGCACATGAGATACCTATGAGGTCTAAGCAAAATCAAACCTCACTACCATATCTAGTTTTCATCATGATTTGTGTCGCTGAGTAGGTTTGCCCATTATGGCGAAGATGGATTTTAAGGTGACTCCTTCCCCGTCTAGTGACATTCGTCGGATTGAATCCGAGTACACGAAGGATGAGGCTGAAAAGAGGAAGAAAGCTTTGATGGACACCTCTTCGATCGTTGATGTGTATTCTATGGAGGTTGGCCCTACACCTTCCACTCCGACTGATGGGCCATTAGGCATACCTTCCTCCTTATCATCTACTGCTCCTGCCCCTTTCCTGTCTCTCATCCCCCATTGACTCAGGCCATGATCTACAATATGGGCGACCTTGCCTATTCAGCTGATGTGCGGGATTTTAGGGTTGAACCTGTTTTTCCATCTATTATTGATCGAGTGATAGCTGCATCATTGGATCCCATTTAAGAGTAGTTAAGGGAGAAGCAAAAGTTGATCATAACCCACAGTGTAGCATTGGATGCCCTTACCGCTAGAGTTGAGGCATATGAGACGATAGACAACAGCTCTGCAAATTTGACAGCCCTAAAGGCTGATACTACTGGTTTACGTCGATATGTGGATGATCTTAAATCTATTGACATATCTATGGTGTAGGGCGGTTCAGATATCCCCGAGGACCCCGCTTCTAAGATGCCTAAAGTTCCAGCTGCTCTGAGATCCATTCGACTTCTGTGACCGGAGATACTGTTGTAGTTGATAAGGATGGGGAGTCCAACACACCCAAGACTGATGAAAAGGAGTTAGAGACTTGTGAGGATGCAAAATATGAGGATCTAGAGGACTTGGAGGGTGATTTTCTACGATTAGCTACGAAAGCTTCACTTCGTGACCCGTCGATGATTGGTTCTATTGGGTCTAAGACCACAGAGGAGATCATTGAACAACCATCCATAGATAGAGATAGGCAGGGCACTGATACCCAGGTTGAGGCCACTCTAAAGACCCAGAGCTCACCTCAGGCTTAGCCTGACATGGTGATCTTTACTCTCTCTCCATTTCATGCGTTGTTGATATTTTTAGTTTTTATTTTTCATTGAGGACACTGCTGAGTTTTATTTTGTAGGGTGAAGGTATCAATCTACCTACCCTTTTGCTTGTAGTTGTTTTTATTTCATCTTTGTTTTGTTATTTTTGTTTGATACTTCTCTATGTTGCCTAAGTACTGAATATTTAGTGTTGATTCATTCATTTCTCTCTTTCAATTGCTTGAGTGTGAATTTTGGTACCATTTGCTTGTACATTTGAGTTTCTGTGTGATCAATATCGATGACTTGAATAGTTCTCTTGATGAATGATATGTTTGTGTTAGTCCAACGAGGCAATTTGAGTTGATTAATTCTTGTGTAAACTCTTAGCATCTCATACTGACTAGTCTAACATCAAGGTGACTGTTGCAATGACCATTGTACACGAGCTTAACTTTTAGAGTCGTGATCGATGATTGTTTTGAATGCCATGTGTTGTGAGGTTTACTTGAAATTTGTGCATGTGTTACCTAGAATTTTACCCGTTGGTCCAATTGACTAGACCTGGTGAATGAAGAAACTGATCTTATGCATGAATTATGGAGAGTAATGAGTCCACGATTTAGACTCATCCTGGGCTTTAGTTTAATAGATTTAGTGTCCTAAATTTCTTATTTTATGCCAACAACTGATATGAATCCTTAATTTCAGGGTATGTGGATTGAGGAACAAAGCATGGACACTAATGTGCAAAAAGGAACGAAACGAGCCAAAGGAATGAAGAGATGAAGTCCTGGTGATTGCCAATGTCACTCGGTGAATCGCCAAATTGCCACTCTACCGCCTAAAGTTATAGATTGATGGAGCTGAACAGGGGTAATGATGAGTCCACAAATTGGACTCATTTAGGGCAATATTTTGATAGAATTAGTGTCCTCAAATGCATATTTTGTCTCAATATCTAATCAAAACCCTTAAGTTTGAGGTATTTGGAGTTTGAGGGAAAGCATGGACACTACTTAGCAAAAAGGAACAAAGGCAGCTGAAAGAAAGAAGAAATGAAGACCATAGAATCCCTGAACCTGTTCAGCGAGTCACCAAAAAGTCTTATCTACTCCTTTTGTTCCAGTGTGCTGACCTTAAAGGAAAGAATCAAATCAGCAGTGAAAAGGAGTAGTCGGCGTGTCGCCGAGCAGTTCCGCGAAGTAGTACTATGTTGCCTAATGGTCCAAAACACGACGATGATGAAGGATAACGCAACACATCGATGAACTATACCAAAGGGCGGTTCATATAGTTGATCGGTGATCCCAACTAACTTCGCCGAGTGATCCTTCGTAGCACATTTTCAAACACAATAAATACTTGTTTTAAATTGTTAACTTAGTATCAAGCCATAGATTAATTTTATTGAGACTTATAATTTTTCTTATTTTCAAGCTTTAGAGGGTTTTGGAGACGTTGTTCTAAGACCTTGAAGATTCAAAAGGTTTAAAATCCAAGAGATTGGACTTAGGTCTCGAAGTTTCTTCACTCTTTAAGTGTTTTAAGACTTAATCCTTCATAACCATTGATGGAAACTGATATTGGTATTGATTTTTACCTCTTTTACAGGTCTAACCAAAACCCCAATTCTTGGGGTGTGATTTTATGAATATGGGTTAAGTTAATTGTTGGGTCTTGCTTGCTGATAGTTTAATCGTTGTTTAAATGTGATTTCGTTTAGTAGTTGTGTTGGAACTTAATGAGATTGTAGTTGCAAATATGATTTCACCTTCGTGTTTTCGGCTTGCTCGAGAGAGAGGTCGTAAAACTAAGACTACTAAATTGATGGCCGGTGAAATTGGATGGACATGAGGTTCAACTCGAGAGAGTGAGCCCTAGTCCTTCTTCCTCACATTTAGCTCAAGAGAGTGAGTGGGTGAAGGATGAGGATGTTTTCATGTGGCAACTCGGTGTTCTAAAGAAATCGAGTTAATGCGGGGTAAGTTGCTCGAGAGAGAATTTATCCCCACTATAGTCTACCCTAGACACAAACATTCAACGAATTTACTCTCAAAAGCATGTACCCAATGATCTAGTTTAACCCGTATTCCTATCACATCCCAAGAATCCCGTCTCCATATCTCATTTTCTTATATTTTTGTTTGTTTTTATTCATTAGTTTAACACAAACCCCCATTGATAGTTGATGCTTGCGTCGCCCCCTTTAAATTTGTAGTGTTTTCATTTGATAAAGTTTTTAGCTACGAGTAACTTTAGCATTTTCGCGCTTAACCATTAATTTTCAAGAACCGCTCTCTTGGGACTCAACCCCAACCCATTCAATTGGGTTATATTACTATTGTATGATGGTAGACACTCAAATTGGAAGTTGTGCGTTGATTACGCAAACATCAAAATGGTGCCGCAACCGAGGAGTGGTGGTACGTGAAACTTTTGGTTAAAGACGAGTTTTGCTTTTGTAATCGTAGTTTACTTACCTAATTTTTAGTTTTTTTCATTTATTTGAGTGTTGAGACAGAATACTGAGTATACATGATGAAGATGGTGAACCAATGCAGCACCTCTCGGTAAACGTGATGAGGTTCCGGGATAAAATTCTAACCTTTAAACAACTAGAATGCGTACAACTTCATGAGTCATGGATGAGGTTTAAAGCACTTCTGAGTCAATGCCATATTCATGAGATCGCCGACATAGTCCTTCTGGAATGTTTCTACAGAAGTCTTAGTCCAGGGAACAGAATGTGGGCTGATCAAATTGTCTCGGGGAGTCTAGGAAGACAACCCTATGTGATAGCAGCCAAATTGTTTGACAACTTAACTGAGTCAAATCAAGCAAGTGAAAGGAGAAACTTCAGCTTAACAGTCCTGCTAACCCAGTTAGATGAGCTGACTAAAAAAATTGAGGATCTTTAAGTCCAATACAACAAGAAGGGGCGCCAGTTCCTCCTCATGAACGAAGGAAACTTAAGAACAAAGAGGATGGACAAATAGACGCAACGTTCACAGTTCAACTTTAGAAAAACAATGAGTAGAATAGGGTACTGGAGGAGCTCAGGGAGAACATATTGCTATCTACTAATTCAACTACTAGGGTCCCAAATGGACCAAGTGCTGACTGAGCTCTATCCAGACTTTAAAGAGTGGTTGCTTGATGAAACTAAGGCAAACCCCACGATTCGAATTTAAGTGTTAACTTACGTCATGCCACAATGTTAACCAAGACACTGTTTGGGAGGCAACCCGAAACCCTTAAATGCTTTTGTTTCGTTTTTGTAAATAATGGTGTGTTGGTTGTGCAGGTTTAAATGCGGAAAGTGTTTGAAAATGCAGATTGGCGAGAAAATGGTCCAGTCCGATCGCCGAAGAGGTCGGCATGCCCGACTTGATTTGGGTCAAAAAAATTTCAACTCAAAGCCTGTAAAACTCGGCGAGCTCAAGTGTAGTTTGGCGAGTCACCGACCAGATTGGCGATATCTATTAAGACCGCCGTCTTAACCGCAAAGGAATTGCAGGTCCTGTAGAAATCGGCGGGGTAAGTAACCATTCGGCGCTTCACCGAGTGAATCGGCAGATGTGACTAACGTCGCCGAATGATCGTGAACAAGACAGTTATATATGGCCAAGGGTTTTAAATGTTTCAAACTCTTCACTTTCCCTCGCTTTTAAACTTTAGAAACTCACACCGAGTTAGTATTGTCTATATTCTTGCTTTTTATTAGTATTTTGGTTATTGATTGGTGCTCAGAACTAAGATTTCTTTGCCGTTTAGCATTTCAATCCTATTTTTAATCGACATCTAAGGTTGGTTTCCGAACCCGAGTTTTCCTTTGAATTTTTTTTACTCATTTGCAGTGATTGTATCTTATTGACGTGTGCTGGGCCTCTCTGATAGGATTAGATTATTTAAATGCCAATTTTAAATTGATAATTTTGCCCATATTGCTTTGATCATCGAATGCCCGTAATTTTTGTGCTTTTAAATGAATGAAATTGTATTGGGTTGTGCTTGCATGTTGTTTAAATTGATTGGGTAAAGTATAAGTAGCCCATGTTTACGCTAAATAACGTATAATGCTCAAGGATAGAACGGGTGACACCCTTCTTAAGGGAAATTATCGTCAAATGGCTAAATTTAGCAAAACCAGAAAAAGGCAGAGTATTCCGGGGTTATAGGTGCTATGAGTGTTAGCCTAATTTAACTATTGCATGTTTTGATTTTGTTTTTGGGGGTTGCGGGGTTGAATTCGAGAAGGTAGATTTAAAATAGGCACATTGGGTCGTTTGGTGAGTTGGGTCGGCTCACCGAACCATTCCTCGGTTCACCTAATGACCCCAACTCGCTTTTAATTTCATGCTAAATGTGATGTTTGAGTCTGTAAATTCAGTAAGAATTGTAAGGTCACCGAAAGCACTCGGTGACTCACCGAAAATATGCTTGATCGTCGTTTGTCTGCACCCCTAAATCCTTTGTCGTACTGTAACTTTTGGCGGACAAACCCATGCTTGCCGAAAAGGCCTTCCCACCACCAATTTGCCATAATTTTTGAGCCAATCTCTTCGGCGAGCTCAATCTAGCTCGCCAAGGAGGTTCAACGACTTGCCGACTGGATCGGTGAGTCTGTCTGCAATAGATTTTCTATGCCTATGTTGATTTTCTCCTAATATCTCCCGATCTTTTACAGATATGGTACGTACAAACCTGACCATGCCACCCAAGAAAACATCACATGACATTAATAGAAACAAAGGGGGATCAAATCTACCACACAAGAGAAGGCAAGAACTCCTACTGGGAGACAATGGCAAAAGGAAGAAGCATATAGCTAGGAAAGGAGTAGCTGTAGACAACATGGCTGAGTTGTATGAACCTGAAGATGAGCAGCCTTTATTTAACCGAAGGAATAAGCTCTGAACTAGATCTTAATCCGCATCCACTCGAGTTCCCTCACAAGCCACACCTCCGAAAACGGACTCCATGCTAGCTCAGGCACCTCTAGTGATCCGTGCACTCCCCATCATTCCTCCCCCTAGACTGCTGAATAGATTGAAAGGTGATGGGCACGGACCATCCTAGAGGAGACGTTATTATCTGTGGAGGACCTGGACGACAAATATCGCGATGTTATGGACAGCCTCCGCTACCATGAGTTTGAGCAGTTCACAAGGTCTCAAGGACCTTACATTCCTTCTTGGGTTAGGGAATTTTACACAGCTTATGGGGAGTTGGTGCACAAGAGCAAGAAGAAGGCAAGCGAGTTTAGACCGGTGAAGTCTGTCATGGTCAGAGGCAAGGAAGTGGAGTGCAACACTGAATATATAAACACTGTATTGGTAGACCGCTGCACTATGCACTTCCTTACGAGGGGTTACCTATTGTACAGTCCCTAGATGACCTAAAAGGTTGGCTGGCTCATCTTATTTCTGACACCACCTCGAGGTGGATCGGGGGAGGGGCTTCTATTGAGAAGAGAGACCTGAACATTGCTGTCAGGTTCTGGTTTGGCTTTATTAGCAGCACCATAATGCCATCCCAGAACGAGTCCATTTTGCGCCATCCTAAGGCAGCTTGCCTCGGTTCTATCATGTATAAGAGGCGCATCAACCTAGGACTGCTGATTTCACTGGAGATAGCTATGAGAGCCAAACAAAAACTGACTTCTCTGCTATTCCCAGTCCTGATCACTGAGTTGTGCCGGCGTGCTAGAGTACCCCGGGATGCGGTGATGGATATTGAGGTCAACCCTTAATCCTATACTGACATCCGGCGTATTGAGGCCGAGTTCATACGAGAGAAGGCTGGCGGGATTAGTGCAGTTCCTACATATATTTCTTCGGAGGTTGATATTGGCTCTTTACCTGCTGAGGCATCTTCGCCTACTCCGACGTCTAGGCCTTCGGGTACACCCACTCCTTCCTCTTCTTCACAGGTCCCAGGTGCTTCTTCCTCCTCCTCCCAGCCTGTCAGGATTACTCAGGCCATGATCCTAAAAATAGGGAATCTGGCCTATTCAGCTGATGTGAGGGCGATAAAACTGGAGAGATCCATCCCATGGATGATTGATAGTGCTATCTTGGTTGTACTGACCCCCCTTAGGGTTTCTGTTGATGATATAGCTATTAGAGTCACTGCTTGTGAGAGTAGGCATGGGATGGCATTCGAGGTTTCGAATATGAATGCTGAAGTAGCAGATTTGAGGAAGGACATAGACTATTTGAAGTCTATCGACTTCACCTCAATGATTCAGGGTGCAGATGACAAGGATTCTATTGAGTTCTCGGGGATTCCTCCGAATACCACCGGAGTAGTACAGAGAGATGGCACAACTTCTGAGGAGTCGGATGCAGAGATCGACGAAGAGCAGATAGTGGTACATGACGATGAGATAAGAGAGAACTGAGAGGAGAGCATATTTAGAGTTTTTCCAGATCTTGTGGAGACAACTGTGCAGCCAGTGATCCAGACATCGTCGACTGAGACGTCCACAGCAGCTCCCAGTGGATTTGGCACTTTTATTCCTCCTGAGGTTACTCCGGGCACTAATGCCCATATTCAAAGTACCACACCAGGTACTGAGGCCCAAACAGATGGAGAGATTGGATAGACATGATCCTTTCTTTACCTCCTTCTCTGTCTTACTTACTTTTACTTTTGGATACTTTTATTCACATTTGAGGACAAATGATTTTTGTTTGTAGTGGGGTGAGGCCACCTCTGTGCATATTTGTTTTGTTCATATATTTGGAATGAAATTTATAATTGTGTTAATACTACATTTTTGTGGATGTTTAAGCTTGTGGCTCCATATTTTATATTGCAAAATGATTTTGACCCTTCCAAAATTTGTTGCCACCCCTTCTGTGTTAAATGTGGTTGTTCTTTCACAAATTTGAGTCTCGGTTCTTATCCATACGGATGACTTGAAAGTGCTCTAATAGAACAAACATGAATGTGCTGCTACGATGAGGCCAAGTGAAGTTACATAGAAAATATGTGAACTCTTTGCATCTCGTTGTGACTAGCCAATTATTAAATCAAGTCTCTTGCGATGAACATTGCAAATTAGCTAAAGTGTGGAGTCTTGTTTGACTTTAGTGTCGATGCCTAGTGTGATGAGCTTACCTGTGAACTATGCATGATGGATCCTAGAATTTTCGTTGTTGGTCCAGTCGACTAAGTAAGGCTATATCTTGATATGATCTTAGGCAACTTCGAAGAGTGTAAGCCCATTTGACATATACCTCTTTTGTGGTCTACCTTGTGATTGTGTGACCTCTCTTGAACAGTCCTTGAACCTTACCTTTCTTTCAAAAAAACTTGATGACGACATGACCTTTCTTGACCTATTACCGTTAATCCTCGTGAATTGTGGTTGATTGAATAGCCAACTTAGGCCAAAAGCCTAAGTTGGGGGTGTGGTGAAAAGAAAAGGTAAAGTCAAGAAGTGCAAGAAAGTCCCTTCTACCCATGATTTTGTGAAAAAATGAAACCCTTCCATACAAAAAAAAAGAAAGAAAAGAAAGAGAATGAAAAAACTGTGGAATAAAGTTATGAAAGTATAAAGAAAATTGGGGTTTCCTACTATCCATGGGAAGTGAATAATAGGACTACTTATGAGCACTAAAGAAAATGATGAAGGAAGAGGAAATGAAGTGTTGTGAGCACCACATTTGATGATGATGAAAGTCACTAAGCCTAAATGACCATACCTTTGCACTCAACCCCATTACAAGACTTGAAAGATCTTTTTGATCTTGAGTAAGCTGAAACAAATGTCAATTGAAAATATAGGCAAACATATGGGTGGAATTATGCATTGTGTTCGTTTTTGTGAGTGTGAGCATTGCATTTGATTCTGGAGCTTTAAATTGTGAAATATTGTGTGAATATGGAATCTTTCTTTGTGTGAGGGCATTTGAACACTTTTGTTGAGCTTAAACTTGCATTTTATGCAAGTATTGTGAGCATGAGATTTGTTGATAATGGTGAGTCACAACTCGAATCTTTCAGTGCACAATTGATCTTTGCATAAGTAAAGTGAGTCTTATTGTGCGCATTCATGATTGATTCTTGTGTAGCAGTGTTTGAGACACCCTTTTTGAACTACTGAACTCGAGTTGCTTGAGGACAAGCAAAAGTTTAAGTTGGAGGTGTTGATGAGTCCACAAATTGGACTCATTTAGGGCTATATTTTGATAGAATTAGTGTCTTCAAATGCATATTTTGTCTTAATATCTGATAAAAATCCTTAAGTTTCAGGTATTTGGAGTTTGAGGGAAATCATGGACACTACTTAGCAAAATGGAACAAAGGCAGCTGAAAGAACGAAGAAATGAAAATCTGAGAATCACCGAACCCGTTTGGCGAGTAGCCAAAAGGTCTTATTTGTGCCTTTTGTTCCAGTGTGCTAAACCCTGAAAGAAAGAATCAAATCGGTAGTGAAAAGGAGCAGTCGACGTGTCACCGAGCAGTTCCGCGAAGTAGTACTATGTCGCCTAATGATAAAAAACACGAAGATGCTGAAGGCTAAAGCAAGACGATGATGAACTATACCAAAGGGTTGTTCACCGAGTTGATCGACGATCCCAACTAATTTCGTCGAGTCATCCTTCAGATCACATTTTCAAACACTATAAATACTTGTTTTAAATTGTTAACTTAGTGTCAAGCCATGGAAAATTTTTACTGAGACTTAGAATTTTTTTTATTTCTAAGTTTTAGAGGGTTTTGGAGACATTGTTCTAAGACCCTGAAGATTCAAAGGGTTTCAACTCCAAGAGATTGGACTTAGGTCTCGGAGATTCTTCACTCTTTACATGTTTTAAGACTGAATCCTTCATACCCATTAATGGAAACTGATATTGGTATTGATTTTTACCACTTTTACATGTCTAGTAAACACCCCAATTCTTGGGGTGTGAATTTATGAATATGAGTTAAGTTAATTGTCGGGTCTTGCTTGCTGATAGTTTAATCGTTGTTTAAATGTGATTTCGTTTAGTAGTTGTGTTGGAACATAATGAGATTGTAGTTGCAAATATGATTTCACCTTTATGTTTTCGGCTTGCTCGAGAGAGAGGTCGTAAAACTAAGACTACTAAATTGATGGCCGGTGGAATTAGGTTGACATGAGGTTTAGCTCTAGAGAGTGAACCCTAGTCCTTCTTCCTCACACTCAGCTCAATAGAGTGAGTGGATTAAGGCAGAGGCTATTCTTCATATGGCAACTCGGTGTTCGAGAGAAAACGAGTTGATTCGGGGTAAGTTGCTCGAGAGAGAATTTACCCCCACTATAGTCTAGCCTAGTCACAAACATTCAACGAATTTACTCTCAAAAGCATATACCCAATGATCTAGTTTAACTCGTATTCCTATCACATCCCAAGAATCCCGTCTGCATATCTCATTTTCTTATATATTTGTTTGTTGTTATTCATTAGTTTAACACAAACCCCCATTGATGATTGACGCTTGCGTTACCCGCTTTAAATTTAATATGTTTTCATTCGATAAACTGTTTAGCTACGGGTAACTTTAGAATTTTTGTGCTTAACCATTAATTTTCAAGAACCACTCTCTTGGGACTCGACCCCAACCCATTCGGTTGGATTATATTACTATTGTAAGATTGTAGACATTCGAACTGGAAGTTGTGTCTTGATTACATTAAACATTAAAATGGTGCCGCTGCCGGGGAGTGGTGTTACGTGAAATTTTTGGTTAAAGATGAGTTTTGCTTTTTGTAATCGTAGTTTACTTACCTAATTTTTAGTTTTGTTTTGCTTGTTTGCGTGTTGAGACATAATACTGAGTATACATGATGGAGATGGTGAATCAATAGAGCATCTCCCGGTAGAAGTGATGAGGTTCTAAGATAAGATTCTAACCTTTAAATAGTTAGAATGCGAACAACTTCATGAGGCATGGATGAGCTTTAAAGCACTTCTGAGTCAATGCCATATTCATGAAATCCCCGACATAGTCCTTCTGGAATGTTTCTACAGAAGTCTTTCTCCAGGGAACAGAATGTGGGCTGATCAAATTGTCTCGGGGAGTCCAGTACGACAACCCTATGTTATAGCAGCCAAATTGCTTGACAACTTAACTGAGCCAAATCAAGCAAGTAAAAAGAGAGACTTCAGCTTAGAAGTCCTGCTAACCCAGTTAGATGAGTTGTCTAAAAAAATTGAGGATCTTGAAGTCCAGTACAACAAGAAGGGGCGCTACATTCCTCCTCATGAACGAAGGAAACTTAAGAACAAGGAGGATGGACAAATCGAAGCAATGCTCACACTTCTACTCCAGAAAGACAATGAGTAGAATAGGGTACTGGAGGAGCTCATGGAGAACATATTGTTGTTAAACCATATGACAACCTCCTATGCTATGCTCATTCAACTACTAGGGTCCCAAATGGACCAAGTGTTGACTGAGCTCTATCCAAACTCTAAAGAGGGGTTGCCTGATGAAACTGGGGCAAACCCCACCATTGGAGTTTAAGTATTAACCTGCATCATGCCACGACGTTAACTAAGACACTGTTTGGGAGGCAACCCAAAACCCTTAAATGCTTTAGTTTTGTTTTTGTAAATAATAGTGTGTTGGTTGTGCAGGTTTAAATACGGAAAGTGTTTGAAAATGCAGATTGGCGAGCAAATGGTCCAGTCCGATCGCCGAAGATGTCGGCATGCCCGACTTGATTTGGGTCAACAAAATTTCAACTCAGAGCCTGTAAAACTCGACGAGATCAAGTGCAGATTGGCGAGTCACCGACCAGTTCAGCGACATCAATTAAGACCGCCGTCTTAACCCCAAAGGAAATGTAGGTCCTATAGAAATTGGCGAGGTAAGTAACCATTCGGCGCTTCACCAGATGGATCGGCGAACGTGATTAATGTCGCTGAATGGTCTCGAACAGGACGGTTATATATGACCAAAGGTTTTAAAAGTTTCAAACTCTTCACTTTCCCTCGCTTTTAAACTTCACAAACTCACATTAAGTTAGTATTCTCCATATTCTTGCTTTTCATTAGTATTTTGGTTGTTGATTGGTGCTCAGAACTAGGATTTCTTTGTTGCCTAGCATTTCAATCCTATTTCTAATCAGCTTCTAAGGTTGGTTTTCGAACCCTGAGTTTACCTTTGAATTTTTTTTAGTCATTTGCACTGATTGTATCTTATTGATGTTTGCTAGGCCTCTCTGATAGGATTATATTGTTTAAATGCCAATTTTAAATTGATAATTTTGCCCATATTGCTTTGATCATCGAATGCCCGTAATTTTTGTGCTTTTAAATGAATGAAATTGTATTGGGTTGTGCTTGCATATTGTTTAGATTGATTGGGTAAAGTTTTAGTTGCCCCTATTTGCGCTAAATAACGTATAATGCTCAAGGATAGAACGGGTGACACCCTTCTTAAGGGTAATTATCGTTAAATGGCCAAATTTGGCAAAATCGGAAGAAGTCAGAATATTCCGGGGTGATGGGTACTACCGGTCTTAGCCTAATTTAACTGTTGCATGTTTTGATTTTGTTTTCAGGGGTTGCGGGGTTGAATTCAAGAAGGTAGATTGAAAATAGTCACGTTGGGTCGTTTGGCGAGCTGGGTTGAGCTCGACAAACCACTCGGCGGTTCGCCTAATGACCTTATATCACTTTTAATTTCATGCTAAATATGATGTTTGAGTCTGTAACTTACTGTGAGAAGCGTGAGGTTGCTGAAAGCACTCGGCGAGTTGCCGAAAGTATGCTTGATCACCCTTTGTCTGCACCCCTAAAACCCTTGTCACACTGTAACTTTTGGCGGACAAACCCTTGCTCGCCCAAAGGGCCTTCCCATCGCTGATTTGCCATAATTTTTTAGTCAATCTCTTCGGCAAGCCCGATCTAGCTCGCCAAATAGGTTTGGCGACTCGCCGACTGGATCGGTAAGTCTGTCTGAAATAGATTTTCGGTGCTTATGTTGATTTTCTCCTAATCTCTCCCGATCTTTTGCAGATATGGTACGTACAAATCTAACCATGCCACCCAAGAAAATAGCACAAGACATTAATATAAACGAAGGGGGATCAAATTTCCCACAGAAGAGAAGGCAAGAAATCCCACCGGGATACAAAGGCAAAAAGAAGAAACATATAGCTAGGAAAGGAGTAGCTGTAGACAACAGGGCTGAGTTGTATGAACCTCAAGATAAGAAGCCTTTATTTAACCGAAGGAATGAGCTCCGAACTAGATCTCAATCCGCATCCACCTGAGTTCCCTCAGAAGCCACTCCTCCAGAAATGAACTTTGTGCCAGCTCAGGCACCTCCAGTGACCCGTGCACTCCCCATCGTTCCTCCCCGTAGACTGCTGAACAGATTGTATGGTGATGGGGCATGGACTATCCTAGAGGAGAAACTATTATCTATGGAGGACCTGGAAGGCAAATATCCCGATGTTATGGGCACCCTCCGCTACCATGAGTTTGAGAAGTTCACAAGGTCTCGAGGCCCTTACATTCCTACTTGGGTCAGGGAATTTTACACAAGTTATGGGGAGTTGCTGCCCAAAAGAAAGAAGAAGTCAAGCGAGTTTAGACTGGTGAAGCCGGTCATGGTCAGAGGCAAGGAAGTGGAGTGCAACATCGAATATATAATCATTGTATTGGGTAGACCGCTGCACTCTACACTTCCTTACGAGGGGTTGCCTATTGTACAGTCCCTAGATGACCTAAAGGGTTGGTTGGCTCCTCTGATTTCTGACACCACCTCGAGGTAGATTAGGGTAGGGGCTCCTATTGAGAAGAGAGACCTGAACATTGCTGCCAGGTTCTAGTTTGGCTTTATCAACAACACAATAATGCCATCCCAGAACAAGTCCATTTTGCGCCATCCTAATGTAGCTTGCCTCAATTCTATCATTGTACAACAAATACGATTTCACCTTCGTGTTTTCGGCTTGCTTGATAGAGAGGTCGTAAAGCTAAGACTACTAAATTGATGGTTGGTGGGATTGGGTCGACATGAGGTTCAGCTCGAGAGAGTGAACCTTAGTCCTTCTTCCACACACTCAGCTCAAGAGAGTGAGTGGGCAAAGGAGGAGGATGTTCTTCATGCGATAACTCGATGTTCGAGAGAAACCGAGTTGATTCGTGGTAAGTTGCTCGAGAGAGAATATACCCCCACTATAGTCTAGCCTAGTCACAAACATTCAACGAATTTACTATCAAAAGTATGTACCCAATGATCTAGTTTAACTCATATTCCTATAACACCCCAAGAATCCCTTCTTCATATCTCATTTTCTTATATTTTTGTTTGTTTTTATTCACTAGTTTAACACAAACCCCCATTGATAATTGACGGTTGTGTCACCTCCTTTAAATTTGTTATGTTTTTATTCGATAAATATTTAGCTAAGGGTAACTTTAGCATTTTCACGCTTCGACATTAATTTTAAGGAACTGCTCCCTTGGGACTCGACCCCAACCCATTCGGTTGGGTTATATTACTATTGTATGATCGTAGACACTTGAATTGGAAGTTGTGTCTTGATTACACAAACATTAGGTAGCTTTGGTGAGCAAAAAATCCACTCGGCGAGTCGCTGATGACTTCGGTGAAGGATTACCAGGTCGCCAAAAGGTGTTGATGGAATCCCAAGCAAGTGATGATGGGCGATGTAAAAGAAGAAAGGGTGATTTACGGAATCATCTGGCGATTCCGACCAAGATCGCCTAAGGGTACAATAACTGAACCAAGAAAGAGTGAAAATTAAAGGCGAAATGAAGGACAATCGGCGAAGCCTGACTTACCTCGCCTATTGATCTTAAGCGGTCACACTTCAAACTTGCTTAGATTGATTTTTTGCTGGAGAGAGAAAGCATTCAAAAAGAGGAGAAATAGAAAATAGAGGGAAAAACATTTCCATTGTGATTTTAAAAGTGACTTTCGCAAGATTTTTGCTTGAGGTTTCGTAATAGAGAAGATTTTGTAAACTTTAATTTTCAAATTTCAATTACCCAGCTATGGAAAACATGGCAGATGTTGATTTTCCTATTTTTGCTATTATTGGCTAGAACCCTTCTCTTGGGGTTTTAACTATGAAACCAAATTGTTGAGTTTTACTAAGTGGGTGTCATTGGATGGCAAATAATGGCATTAATTTTAAGTGGGTCTGAGTTGCTGCTGCGTTTTGAGGTCATCTTGCATGATTAGTGTAACAAGTTTAGTGTTTTTGGCTAGCTCTAGAGAGCAGTGCTGAACCAATGTAGAAAAATTAGCATCCTTAGTAGTGGGTTAGCATGATTTCATCTTGAGAAAGTGAAACATGGGATCTATCCTTTGTGTCTAGCTTGAGAGAGTGGATTTGATGAGGACAAGGGTTGAGCAACTTTGAATTAGTGTTGAAGTTCAAGAGAATTTGGCATAGAAAAGATAATTTATCAAGAAAAAATTACTTTACATATGGTCCTACCTACTCACGACAAATTATCCTATTGTGAGCATCAACGTTCATCCACTAAGTTAAAATTCAATAATTGGTTGGTCAATTCCCCAAGTTCTACCTTACTATTTGATCATTTTGTGCTGAAGTGTGAAATCGGAGTGATAATCATAATTTGATATTTGAAACTAAAACCAAAAAGGTGCAACAAGTGTTCAATTGACGAGATTGTTGTCATATTTTCGTCATTGAATTTGAAGGATAAACTACTATCTATGGGATCGACCCCAACTCATTTAGTTGGGTTATTGTACTCACTAGCGATTGTTGACACTTAGAATTGGATGAAGTTTCATGATACGTTAATCAAAATGGTGCCGCTGCCGAGGAGTAGCATTACTTAGAGTTCTTTGATTGCAAATTTGACACTTTTGAATTGGTTGGTTGTAGTTGAGTTGGGTTAGGCTGCTTGGTGTAAGTGTGTTCGGACTACATAGAGGCAAGAATGAGTGAAGAAGAAATGAATGATAGTCAAACAGGTCATCGGGATGGTATCGATGATATCAACAGTGTTTACGACCCAACTCAAGCTGGTGAAATGGGTGCAATTTGCATACCACAAGCTGAGGGAAATGCAATATTTGAAGTCACTAGTATAACTCTTCATCTCCTCGAAATGAGGGGAATATGGAGGACGAGAGCACGAAGACCAGCATGAGCATTTAAGAAATTTCACAGAGATATGCAGCCCATTTTCGTTCAAGAATGTGTCACAAGAGTCAACTCAGTAGTTGTTCCCACTATCTTTGACGGGGGAAGCTAGCAAGTGGTTAGCCGAGTTAACAAGAAATTCCATCACATCATGGGAGGAGTTGATTATAGCGTTCAATGCAAGGTTCTTTCCTCCATCAAGGATGATGAAACTTAGAGACGATATTCAATGTTTCAAGCGATGGGAGGGGGAACCCATCCATGAAACGTGGGTGGGGTTTAAGAAACTCTTACTTAAATGCCCAACTCATGGGCTACCAAATGATTTGCTACTCCAATATTTTTACCGGAGTTTTGATTCGATTAATAAAGGAGTGGCCGATCAATTTGTACGAGGGGGAATAATGTTATAATCATTTGAGGTGCTTCATTTCTTCTTGATGACATGACCAAAATAAATCAAGCGTGTTACACCCAAGAGGATCAAGTCTCTCCATTTTGGTTTAGATTGACTCAAGAACAACTTGATAAAGAGAGAGAGGGATGAAAACATCTAGAAGATGTTGACCAAAATGGAATTTCTACAAGAGCATATGAAGGGAACATTTGGAGTGTTTAGAGTTGAGGAGGGTTCTTCTTCCGGTTACTCAAGGCCGGGGGAGAATCAAGGTTGGAACTCCAAGAGATATGAGGAGGGTTTCCACCCACGCTATCTACAACGAGGCGGAAATCAAGGTTGTAACTATCACAAGGGAGAAGAGAAAATGAGATACTATCCAGATTGGGTTGAGCAAAGCGATTATTAGAGAAGGAAAGATGACCATGATGAGAACCACACTTACTCGAGTGAGAGCCCAAAATCAAAAGGGAGTGCAAGTTTTCCCCGGGTGAATTATTTGTTGTCACGCATACTTGATAAAGTTGAAGGTTCGGATGATTTATTGAAGGGGATGAAATATGACTTTTCATCACTGAAAAGTAAAGTGAACTCTCATGCCGATGTCATCAAGATACTTGAAGGTCAGTTGAGTTTACTATCAGCACAATTGAAACCAAAGATGACAATGAAAGATGATGATAGAGGGTTGGCTGTGGTTACTCGTAGTGGAAAGGTAGCAATGGGTAATATGACGGGTAATGAAGAAGCTCAAACGCATGAAGAAGATAAAGGCACAAAGAAAGAAGAGGCACCTATTCATCAAAGCATTGCCAAAGAACCACAAAACGAAATGGAGCAACATCATCTAATGCCAAAAGTCATGCAACCTTTACCCAAATTATCTCCCCCATTTTCCCAACGTCTAAAGAAGAAAAATGAGGATGAGAAATTCAATAAGTTCTTACCGATGTTCAAAACATTATCAATTAATCTCTCTCTTGTGGAAGCATGTTTGGAAATGTCGGGTTACGCCAAGTTTATGAAGGAATTAGTCATAAAGAAAAGGAACTTAAATTTTGAGACAATGGAAGTTTCCCATAGTTGTAGTGCAATTATGACTAAGGAGCTGATAAAAAAGAGAGAGGATCCCGAAGCGTTCACCATCCCTTGTACCATTGGAATGCTCCAATTTGCTAAAGCTTTATGCGATTTGGGAGTAAGCATCAACTTAATGCCATATGCAATTTATAAACAACTTGGGTTGGGTGAACCGAAAGCCACCACAATGAGACTCTTGATGGCAAACCGATCCATCAAACATCCCGTGGGGATACTATATGACATCTTGGTAAAGGTTGACCGATTCATTTTTCTGGCTGATTTTGTTATTCTCGATTGTGAAATAGATGGTGAAATTCCCATTATTTTGGTAAGACAATTCTTGGCAACCGGGAGAGCATTGGTAGATGTTTGAAGTGGAGAATTGAAGTTTTGGGTGAATGAATATGAAGTGATCTTCAACGTTTGTAAGTCAATGAAACACCCAAGCGATATTCATGTGGTCTCCACCGTTGATGTTATTGATGAGGCGGTAGCTAGTGTGAGCCATTTGATGTGAATGAGTGAACCACTTGAAGTTGTGCTTGCTAACTATGATAAATTCGAAATTCAAGGCTGTTAAGAGGTTGTAGCTTCTCTTTTAGGTTTGGGGGGGGGGGGGTATTCAAAGATTCAATTGAAGTTGGACATCGATCTTAAGAATCGAGAAAGTCTTCCCGCAAAGCTATTAACAGAAGATCCACCAAATTTGGAGTTGAAAGTAATTCCTTCCCATCTCCGATATGCTTTTTTGCGGGCAAACAACACCTTACCGGTAATCATTGCAATTGATTTACTTGAATAGAAGATAAAATTGCTCCTTGAAATGTTGAGAAGGCATATTAAAGCTATAGGTTGGACGATCGCTGACATAGTAGGCATTTCTCCCTGTATTTGCACTCACAAAATTCAGCTTGATAGTGAGTGTAAACCGAGCATTGAACATCAACGGAGATTGAACCGACCAATGCAAGAAGTAGCGAAAAAGGAGATAATAAAGTGGTTAGACGCAGTTGTGATCTACCCTATCACAGATAGCAAATTAGTAAGCCCGGTACAATGTGTACCGAAGAAATGAGGTATCACTATGGTCCCAAATGAAAAGTGGGAGCTTGTATCTATGAAACCTTTGACCAGATTGAGAGTATGCATGGATTACCGAAACTTAAATTCGTGGACTGAAAAAGGATCACTTTCCCATGCCTTTTATGGATGAAATGCTTGATCGACTATCAGAGAGAGGCTGGTATTGCTTTTTGGATGGGTATTCCGATTACAACCAAATCTCCATTGCTCCAGAAGACCAAGAGAAAACCACCTTCACATGTCCTTATGGGACTTTTGCCTTTAAAAGGATGCCATTCGGGTTATGTAATGCTCCAACAACATTCCAATGTTGCATGCTATCCATTTTTGTTGACATGATGGAGGATTCAATGGAGGTATTTATGGATGACTTCTCGGTTGTGGGTGACACCTTTGAGGCATGTTTAGATCACTTAGGACAAGTTTTCCAAAGATGTGTGGAGAAAAATTTGGTCCTCAATTGGGAAAAATGTCACTTCATGGTTAAAGAAGGTATAGTACTTGGTCACAAGGTGTCTCAAAATGGGCTGGAGGTGGATAAAGCGAAAATTGAAGTGATTGAGAAATTACCACCACAAATTTCGGTAAAGGGGGTTCGTAGTTTGTTGGGACATGCCGGTTTCTACCGGAGGTTCATTAAAGACTTCTCTAAGATTGCACATCCTCTATGCAAACTCTTAGAGAAAGAGGTAAAATTTCACTTTGGTGACGCTTGTATGGTGGCTTTCAGTTGTCTAAAGTAGAAATTGGTATCCACCCCGGTCATCATTAGTTCTGCTTGGTTAGAATCTTTTGAAATAATGTGTGATGCAAATAGAACGACATTGGGTGTTGTGCTGGGGCAAAAACGCAACAAACTATTTCACCCAATTTACTACGCGAGCAAGACTCTAAACACTACTCAACGTAACTATACCGTTACTGAACAAGAGTTGCTTGCGGTAGTCAACGCGTTTGAGAAATTCCAGGCATATTTGCTAGGTACTAAAGTAGTTGTTCACACTGATCATTCTGCACTACGTTACCTAATGGCAAAGAAGGATGCCAAGCAAATGTTGATAAGGTGGGTGCTACTATTACAGGAATTCGACTTTAAGGTCAAAGATAAGAGAGGTTGTGAAAATCAGTTGGCTAACCACTTATCGAGATTAGAAGGCAAGAAGAATGACGAGCTTGAGATTGACTTAAATGATTCTTTTCTCGATGAGCATGTATTCACGGTAACTCTCAAACAACCTCTTTGGTATGCTGACTTTGCCAATTATGTAGTGTGTGGTCTAATGCCGAACAACTTAAACTTCTTTCAATGAAAAAGCTTCTTGTTTGATGTTAAGAAGTTCTTTTGGGATGAACCATATTTATTCAGAGAATTTGCTGACCATATCATTAGAGGATGTGTTTCGGAAGAAGAATCCATTGACATTCTCCATGCTTGTCATGCTTCACCAGTTGGAGGTCATCATGGTGATGTATGTACAACTGCTAAAGTTCTACAAAGTGGGTACTACTGGCCGTCTCTCTACAATGATGCTCATGATTTTATTAAGAAGTGCACTCAATATCAGAAACAACGTGGAGTGTCCAAAAGACACGAGTTACCTCTTACGCCCATCTTATAAGTTGAGCTATTTGAAGTTCGGGGAATTGATTTTATGGGCCCATTTGTAAGTTTGTTTGGAAATAAGTATATCTTGGTGGCTGTAGATTATATTTCCAAATGGGTGGAGGCTATTGCACTTCCAAATAATGAAGGGAAAAGCTTGTTCAATTTCTGAAATGCTATATCTTTGTGAGATTTGGTACTCCTAGGGCTATTATTAAAGATGGGGAATCCCACTTTTGCAACAAGTGGTTCTCAGCTGCATTGAACAAGTATGAAGTGAAACACAAAGTAGAAACTCCATATCATCCCCAAATGAATGGCCAGGTCAAAGTGTCAAACCGGAGATCAAAATCATTTTGGCCAAGATAGTGAATGCCAACATAACTGATTGGTCTCGAAAGCTCGATGAAGCACTATGGGCATATCGTATGGCTTACAAAACACCGATCGGGATGTCTCCATATCAGCTAGTTTTTGGTAAATCTTGCCATCTAGCAGTTGAATTGGAACACAAAGAGTTGTGGGCATTGAAAGCTTTAAATCTGGACTGGACAAAAACCTCAAAGGAGAGAATGGAGTAGTTAAATGAGTTGGACGAATTCAGATTCAAAGCTTATGAAAGCTCAGCCCTTTATAAGGAAAAGATGAAGAAATGGCATGATGCTAAAATCCTTAAGAGGGAATTTAGAGTAGGAAACTGGGTGTTACTATACAACTCTCAACTTAGACTCTTTCCAGGAAAGCTCAAGTCCGAATGGTCGGGACTGTTTAGAGTGACCAAATGTTCACAAATGGTGCCATCGAAGTTGAAGGTTAAGAAGGACCTGCATTTAAGGTGAATGGACAATGCTTGAATTTATACTTTGGTGAGTGCCAAGAGATCTCTCTGATTGAGATGGTGTACTTGGAAGATGCTTGAGAGCACTTCCACATCGTGCCACAACGTTAAATAAGGCGCTTCTTGGGAGGCAACCAAATTATTGATGTTTTAAATAATGTGTGTGTTGATTTTACAAGTGAAGGATAACGTGCGAGAAGAAGATATATCGGAGAATCGCCGAAGCCATTCAGTGAGTACGACCTAGTCCGCCTTATGGATAGCAAAGAAGGGGTTTAGATTTTGGAATATTCGATGAGAGATCTGTATCACTCGGTGAATTGCCGATGTGCTTAGGCAACCCGACTTTTCTCCCCCTTTCTACTTCAGGGCCGGCAACGTCACTCTATGATTATTCGGAGATGTTCCAAGTCTAGTATGCGAGTCACCAATCTATTCGGCGACCTTTTGCATCTCCGCCGATTTGCCCATTCTGAGGGTGTCATACACTAGAAATAAGGGCGAGATGCCGCTCCATAGGCGAATCACCGAATCATTCAGCGACTAGTTTACTTTCTCGCCGACTGGGCACTTAGTGAAGATTCCCTATTACCTCACTATGCATGTTTACATACTAGAATTTATCTTTATTTGCTGGTTTTCCTTTATTGTCTTATTTTTCTTTTTGTGGTAGTGTCTGTTCTCTAATCACATTGAGGACAATATTGCATGCTTTTGGTGAGGGTGGTACTTGGTCAGTGAACTACCGGGACCCTGGACACTCTTGATTTCGTCTAATGGTGGTTGTTCTCTTGCAAATTTAAGTATCGGTCTTGATCAAAACCGATGACTTGAATAGTGCTCTTTATCGAACAAAAATGAATGTGCGGCTACGATGAGGCCAAATGAATTTTCATAGAAAATATGTGAACTTTTTGCATCTCGCTGTGACTAGCCAAGTATCAAATTGAGTCTCTTGTGATGAACATTGCACCCTAGCGAAAGTGTGGAGTCTTGTTTGACATTGGCATCAATGCTTTGTGTGATGAGCTTACCATGAACCATGTGTGATGACACCTAGAATTTGCCCTGTTGGTCCGGTTAACTAATGTCACAATCCGGGAGTACCCCCTAAACGTAACATGGCATACTTGACCTCGAAGAGGTCTCATACAAGCCTCTAGCATCATCATTACATAAGACATTGAAATAATGCGGACATTTAAAACTTTACAATAGAAGCTCAACTTCACTTTTCATAAAAGAAAGTAATAGGAATTCTAGACTTTGTCTCATACCACCATCTAAGCCATTGGAATACAAAGTTGGGACTTAGCCCTTATAGATTAATAAAAGTCTCAACATGAGAAGTACAATAGAACTAAAAGATAGGAAATCCCGTCCTCGAACGTGAGGACTCACAACTACTTGGAGAAAGCAATCCAACTCTTCTTCAAAGGAGAGAGTGAAAGTCACCTAGCCGGAACCTACACTCATTAAGATGTAGAAGGAGGAAGGGGTTAGCACATAATATGTACTAAGTATAGAAACATGCATAATAACCTTAAATATGAAAAAAAGGACATTTTTGTTAGAAAAGAATACCTTTGTCAAGTTTAGCAACCAACATGCATTTATAATGTACAACACAAGCCATAATTACATTCATACTCACTACATGGTGATACAAACACCTTAGCAACCTCTAAGGAACAATTGTGAAATGTATGGTTGGCATCCCATAATACCAACCCTACTAAGTGTCTCCTTGAAGTTCCCTTGGTCATGCATATCACCTTCAAACCTCATAATAATCATTAGTCAGCAATAAGGAAATAATAATAAATATTACGTTGAATAGAAGGAAAGTCACTCATAATAACTAACCATTCAAGACATATATATGCATTCGCATCTCATTATAATAATAAGGAACCATCCTACAACATCCTACCAAGTCCACTTGTTATGTGGGAGTGAAGTCTCATACCCCCACTCCTAATATGTAAACTCACCAAGAGGTCATAGCATAGCCCATGTCTCATTCATTATCATTCATTTAGGGAATAATAGCATAACCGACATAGACCATGTGAGCTAAATGGAATCCGGTGTCGTATAACTCCACACCGAAGAAGGTGTCCTACTTGCCTAGGACTAAGTGTATAGCATCTAGGTGGATCCACTAGCTAAATCCTATGTTGGCACATAGTTATGGGATAGGGAGATTGCTACAAGAGGCCCACCCTATGGCATTGGCGGAGGGTCTTCCATCTCATGAGTTTACTTTGGATGACCTCACTATTGCATTGGCGGAAGGGCCATTTCCTCACTGTCCATATCCACTCGGTGCTAAGCATTATCTCCCAATTATACATAATTATGTCTTGAATTGCATTTAAATGTGTGAAGGAATGCTCTATCCCTCATTCAATACAACCCAACATAATAGCTCATAGATTCATTTAAAGGTTAGAATGTACTTTCAACCCTAGAATCAACATTAGTGTGTGAGTAAGACTTTCACATTACATTCATAGTGTTTTCATGAGAATTAGACTTTCAATCAACACAATACATCATCATCATCCTACTAGACTACTCATGCATCATTAAGTATAAGGGTAACAGAAGATCAATACTTTCAACAATACCATACTTTACACATTAGTCATAGGAGATTTACTTTCTAAGTGAATTAATAGGTTATACACAACTTTCATCAACATGTACAAACCCTAGCAATTTACCCCTTTCCAAGGTCATGAATCATGTCTCACAATTACACCTAAAGATACTACAATAGGCATGAACAAAACAAGATTCAATAACTAAATTCACATAGAAACAATTCATTGTAATCATCTTGCATCAATACACCCATCACAATACTTGAAATTGGGGTCTTGGGGTGGTTCATGGGTTCAAGGGGAATTTTACAATGTAAATCACCATTAAACATCAAATCATTCATAATATAATGCAAATCTTGAGCTTTTTCTTTGTTCTTCAATGGAGTTTAGAGAGATAATGTTTTGTGAGGGAAGTGGGTTTTGATTTTGAGTTGTGAGTTGTGAGGGGTTAAAGACTTTTTTTAATACCTAAAAATACTTTAATATACTTTAAATAACTAATTATAACCATCCCAACCTTTAAACAAATTAATTAGTGATTTACTAAACTACGGCTGCCTCAAAGCAGTCCACTCAAGCCCCCATTCACGAGTCCCCGTCGACAGGGCATGGTCCAAACTACAAACCGTACTGGTCACTCGTGGTTTGGGTCAAAGAGGGGTCATGAGAGGCCTTGGTGAAGAGACTAGGTCTCAACTTACGAGACCAATCCACGAGGCATGAATTAGTCCATGCTCTGTACTGCACATTCGTGGATTAGGACTGTGGCTAGGCAGTTTGGAGGGTCCTTGGTAGAAACCAAGTGTGGACTCACGACCCCGACCTACGGGGCATGAGTCAAACTACGCCTCATAGGTTGCCTCTTCGTGGATGAGGTTGTTTTGGACAGCTTTTTGGACCTTTCCTTGGGTCCTCCTCATGGACCCTTGGGGGGTCCTAGGGAAGTCGTGCCTTGACGTTTAGGCACTAGAACCCTAATACTAAGTTAGGAACGTTATTTTAGGACCTTAACCTTACATTTAGACATCATTAGGCTATGAGACTACACGTTAGCCTCTAGCTTAGGTCATTAGAAATACGGGGTGTTACATTATCTCCCCCTTGGGAACATTCGTCCCCAAATGTCGACTAAGACCCCAAACTAAGTTAGAAACACTAGACTAGCAGCCCACCATGCATGAAACATCAAAAATGAGTAAACCTGACCATACACTATTCACCATATGCAATACTCAAAAGGAGGAAACATCAACTCCATTTCACAACATGGTCAATGCAATGCAAGAAAGTAGGAATTACTTCTACCAACTCAATATGCATAAAACTCATCAATTCACATAACATGGGAGGAACTAACTTCTCCAATTCAAATAAGCTCAACACATCAATATAGAGCTAATGTGCCATCTCAACAACACAAGATTAAGCATGTTCATCATTTCATCTCATGGAGTAAAAAATGCAATCATCATACAAAATGCAAATCAACATGAGGAAACATAGACATCATGAAAACTCAATATATGCTAAAACATGAATTCTCACAAGAACATGCATAATATAGGGAAATCATGGGGAGAAAAAAATCATACCACACACATGACTCCCAAACACTAAACTTTAAAGGAACTGTTTACCTCAAGCTTGAATAGGAGTAGAAGGAAAAAGATGAGGACAGCGGGACTTCATATCGGCCTCGGCCTCCCATGAAGCACCCTCAACTAAGTGATTTCTCCATAGAACCTGAACGAAAACTACTTCCTTATTTATCAACTTTCTCACTTGCCGGTCCAAAATCTCAACCGGGACCTCTTCATAAGAAAGGTTCTCATCAAATCCTAAATCCTCTAAAGGGAGGATAGAAACCAGATCACCAATACACTTTTTGAGCATGGAAACATGAAACACAGGGTGAACCGGGGCCTACTCATTTTGCAAGTCCACCTCATAAGCAACTTTCCCGATATGCTTCAAGATTTGATATGGCCCCACATACCAGGGACTAACACTACAACTTTTAGGCTTTTAGCCACCCCTGTAAAGTGTAGCCTAAACTAGAAAAAAGTGTGGCCTTTGATAAAAGGGTACACTTTTGGACTTTAAGCAACGCTTTTTAGGAGGTGGCCAAAAGAAGCGTAACCTTTGACATTAGGCCACACTTTTTAAATGTCGCCATAACAGCTACACTTAAAAAGCGTGGCCAAAGAGGTATAAGGGCACACTTTATAGTAATTCATTAGCAACATCTTTTGTTTGATTATACTACACTTAAAAGTGTGGCATTTGCTTTGTTATTGGGCACACTTAAAAAATGTTGCCTTTTATATCTCATCTAGAACAACACTTATAAAGTGTTACTTGGACATCCCTATAGCAACACTTTTGAAGTGTGGCAATGTTGTGTAGAATTTTTGTAGCCACAATTTTTTTCATTTTTAAGAATAATAATTTTTATTTGCATAGATTCAATAATCACATAATTAAATATATATAAGTGATCTAAAGCTCAAATTAGCTAATAAATAAATCAAATGTATATATTTCAAATAAACATCGAGAAACATGTCTTGCACAACCGATACTTAGAAAGCTATTGCTTAAAGATCTCTACTATTAATAAATTCCACAAAACCAAATGAATTCAAACATATATGACAATAGTACAAAAAATCTTCATCGCTCACTACAAAAGATCGAGTTTACTTCATGTCTCTATTCAAATTCAATTATCGGTATTTTCCTGCACATTCAAAATAAAATTATAAGTTAGTGAAATAAATCATGTGTATTTAATATGCTCAAATTCACAGTAAGCCAAACAAATTCATAACAATAAATTAACAGGCCAAACACATCAATGCACGCTTTTATCAACAACAAGTTGACATTCAAGAAACCTCTTGAGGTGGAATCAGTTTCTAACTTAATTTACAAGCCAAATGTTAAAGCAACTATGAATTAGGGAAAAAAAAATCTCTTGAAAAACTACAGCTAGATGCTTATAAGAACCCTAATAAGGATTTAGAAAAGGAAGTTTCATCATTTTCACTTGAACCAGAACCAACCAACCATAAACTGCATCTCTCTCTTGTCATAAATCTCCAATAAAAAATCCCTAAGCATCTGAAGGAAGTAGTGCTGCTCTAATGGCTGAAGCAATAATGCTTAACTTGTCTCCATTCCCATCACTTTTTGACACACAACAACAAAGACCCCTCCTGCACATAACCCATACCAGGTTGCATTGCAGATACAACTCTTTAGGCATAAATGGACTATTGGAAGACAACTCTTTATAAATTTCAACATTTTAAAGACAAGAGATATCTAAAAGAAACAAAGAATCACTTGCAAAGCTAATCCATCTTGAAGGCAGTGCATTCCTAAGACATTAAAATGCAAAATTTCATTCTATCCTTAAAGAAAAACAAAGTTCACATAGGTCACAAGCATTAAAGAAAAAGGCAGATTCATTTGTCACTAGAGAACATACACTTATGCAGATCACAACCCGAAAGAGATAATACAAACTCATTTGAGGCCTATTAAGTAAAGGATACTTGGCAATATCTCACCCCAAACAAATAAAACTGTATCCACATCTCTGATAAACACAAAACGATAGGAATCAAATGCAAATTCACTGTGAGAATCAGAAAAAAAAGTCATGTATCAAAATAGATCATTCACAACACAAAACGACCCTACCAAAGTTGAATAAATCTGCACCTACTGATATGAGTGAGATCTGATCAATCTAGACTTAGAAAACAAGCACAAGAACAACATAGTAATTTCTTTAACACCTTCAAAACCCATAACAAAAAACATGAAAACTACTACAACAGATAGAGACAAAACAACATCAATGCACACTTTTATCAACAACTTGTCACGTGCTTATTTAATACAAATCTAGTGATATTCTCAAATGCACGTTTATGTACTTGCTTAGAAAAGTATTTTATAAGAAAATTATAAAGACAGGGAAGTTAGACAAAGCAAAACATGAAATTTTCAAGGAACCTAAGTAGCCCTAGCATATAAAAAACAATGTCTTCCAGAGAATATATAGATCATGGTACTATTAAAGTGCAAAACTTGTCTATCCTAGTTCCTGGGACTATTTTCAGATTTTGTTCGGTCTTCAAATCCGAATTGTCATCTCATGTTATAGCATTAAGGCTGGCCTAGCTGTTGTAGTTTTTTCCACATACAAATCATTTGTCTAGGGGACTGGTAAATTAGGATGTGTTGCAGTGTTGGTACATGTATAACTTGTGAATTCTATTGTTGTAATACCAAACATAAGGTTACATGTGTTAAAGTGTTGGCTGATTTGTTTCCTCGATTCATCTTTGAGCAGTTCAACAACCTGTCGCTCACCCCTTGCCACAAATCCATATCATGCAAGTTATACTCTGGTAAATATTTTTAAGGACTACATGTATTAGACACCACAAACTTAAACACAGTCCATTAACAAGCTAAGTTAGAGAAGCTCCTCTTCCATCAAAGGTACCAAGGGAAAGGTTGACTATTGCTACGATTAAAATATCAAAACATTTCAGATATTTTGATTCACTGTTATCTGGTTATACAAGAATAATAGGAAGTTCTTGAGATATCTTTAGTATTTTTGCAACACCATTGGGAATATATCATGCTTAACAAGGCAATCAATCAAGTAACTGTCAAAACAATTGACTGTGAATCATAACAATTCCTCAATATCTCGCAGGCAATGGAAAATTTTGGGTTCCACAAGGATACAATCTGTAAAAGATGATAACCAATTCATTTAAGTCATGATAATTTGAAGTTACTTATTTAAAAACATTGCATCAGCTTTAAAGATTAATATACGTTGTTGCTTTGGTCGTTCAGTTTAAACATGTATACTGCATTTAAAGATAGTGTATGTCATAAAATAGTGAAATATGCAGCAAGACGTTATAATATTATATTCAATTAGAACCTTTTTTCCTTGATACATGTCTCAATTAGCAATTCAGAAATCAGAGTGCCTTTGACTGGTTTATATCCTTACTGATTAAGTGGCATAGACAAGAACAATGAAAATGACCTCCACGGTGCATTTTTGTTCCTGATAAGCAAACACAAATTTAGATCCTACATTCTAAGAAATAAGAATAAGGAGTAGTCCATGTATACCTAAATTGAGAACTCACCGCTAGATTAGTATAGTATCTGAAATGCTGAAAAATTAAGAAAAGTGATATGATCAATGCTACCAAGACAAAGAATCCCCCAATTACGACAACAGGCTCATGGAGATCTCTAGAAATATTGACAAGAGATGTAAAATGATGCCATGCCACATGATCTCAACCAAACACTAACCAAACCTGAAAAACAACAATGCAATTAACTTGGAATGGTTATCGCTTAACTTAATCTACAATAGAGGGAAAAAACAAAAGCACTTCCCTAAGCCTGGTAATCTACTGATCCGAAAGTAGAATGCTAGAAGCAAGTAAAAAGTTTTCATTACTTGCATTTTTTTCAGGTGTTACTAAGTGCATGTATTCTCAGTAAGGTCTGTTCTACAATTGTTTGGAAAGGAGAAGCCTGGTGAATTTTCAGCGTTTTAGGAAGATCTGTTCTACAGTTGCACAGAACATAGAGGACAATCAATGAAATCTACTTTGTAGTAGAACCTTCAATGATTGAGATCTTGGCAGTCTGAAAAGACTTATTTCCCCCCGTGACATTTATATGAAGAATCATTCAAATACATGAATCTTGAAAAATCTCATTCTAAGCGACTCTAATTTTGAGCCAAAAACTAAACCTAAAAAAGAAGGTTCTTCAAGTGCTCATCTTTTGCATATGCTTACCAGAAAGTCCAGAAAAAAGCTGACAAAATGGGTATATCAACAAGAGAGGAAGGTTTACTTCAAATAAGTTAATTCAGATTTCTACTACATTTTATTTATTTTTAAAATATACTATTTCATAAAGTGCTCGAATACTTAGTTACAAGTCAGCTTCAAATAGTAAACGATTTTCAGCAGAAAATCAACATAGCATTGCTAGTGTAACTAAGTATATTAATCAACTAAGCAAGTACATTGTCAAGTCATGTAGTAACCTTGATTTTAAATGCTAAAGGAGGTTGTAAAGAATTCTTAAGGTCTCCACAAGCCTACTTCAGCTCACGACAAATTTTTTTTTTTGTTTAAATGCTACATATATTACAAAAAGGAAAACACGAAGATTGTGTAAAACATTCTACCAAAAACCCAAAAGATCTCTGACTATGTATACATTAAATTTATGAACTATAACATGGACTCAACTTCATTTACAAGTTCTACTTTACACCAAAAGGAAATCACAAAAATACTACTCCCCCTCTGTCACATCAATTTAGAATAATCAATTATTTTATAGAGTTAACCGAAAAAAAGAGAAATATAGTTAACATAACTGATTCGATTTCTCTTATATTTTCCATGCTTAGTATGAGTAACATTATCGTGTTTGAACTCCTTAAATATTGTTACATTAGATTTTATATTGGGTTATTAGTAAAGAGTAAACATTGATTTTGCAAATTCGAGTGTTAGGTCAAATTTATGTAGATTATAGTAAAACAAGTAATGCAACTTTCTCGAGCATCATGAGTTATTGAATCTGCTTCATCAAGGATGTTTATCTTAAAAGGTGGGCAATGATAACCACTGAAATGATTAAGGAAGATATCTCATTAAACAACAAAGGTAAGAAGAGGCTCAAAATGCATTAAAAATTGAGCTAGACAAGACATGAGTTTAACTTTGTCGATTAGAATCAACATGAATAGAAGTTCTTAATATTTCTGCGAACTACATTGATACAACTATCATCACTAAAATTTAGCTCCATATTCTAAATTTATACTACTCGGGTCTGCTAAAGAAAAATTCACTGAAAGATGAAATATATACATATAAAAAGTAGGGTAGAAAAAATGAAACAATCAAGTTAGCAGAAACTCATAAAGTCAAGTTTGATAATATGATTTCTCTTTGGTTAAAGAATATTAAGAGCCACTTGTCGATTGGAAAATGTATTCAGTAATCTCAAAAACAATACAAGAAACTCCATAAGAATATTCTTGTTCAGTAGAGGATTTTACCAATTAGAATGTTAAAATAAGGAAGTTCTCATCTCTTAAACTTGTCACATTAGTTGACAGATTCCGGAAGAATTAGTTACAACTAAGTGTAGGGATTCATAAAAAAAAATAGGCCTGTGCATTTTACATTACTCAACTCAAGTATACTTCAAAATATTAAACAACATATGGACATAAACTCAAGAAAGTAAATATATTTTCCTATCCTAATACATTTAAACAACACAATCCTAGTTGACTCTATGAATAATGTAGAGAAAATGTATGTAGAAACATGAAACTAGCAGCAGCTAGAAGATAATTTAGGCTTGAATACATGTACTAGAATTTGAAGAAAGGCAGCAAGTTGTTTTAAGTCCATTCAATTTCTAGAATATAAATAGTATAAAGAAAATAGATGTCCAAAAGTTCGATTATTACTCAATATAATTTTTTGGAAATAAAAAGGGAGGTTAAATTGCTCCAAAGTATGGAACCTTTTTTCAAAAGTTCCAACTTATTCCTCTTTACACTTTGAATTTCAAAAAGAAAGAAATTGTTTTTCATTGCTAAACTAGAAACAGTGTAAGATAGAAACTCCTAGATCAAATCGGATTTCGACTAGCATTATAGGTCATTAGGTGGCTGGAAGACATTTACAGAAATCAGATTTTTATAGACTTATTTCATAATTAATTTCATCACACTACAATTTACTAAACGAAATTGACATAAAAAAGTACATTCTTGGCTAAAATATAAATTGACTTTCAGGAACAAGATCTATAGAATCAATAATCAATCGACCATACGAAAAAAAATCTTATTTAAATTAACATCGAGTAGAGAAACCCCCAAGTAAAATCCACATGTAACATAAACATACCTGAGAAGTGGGTACAAAACAGAACCCTAAAAGGTCGTCATCTTCCCATTCAAGGAGGACCATAAGACAATATAGGTGGGTACGGTAAGAAAAACGAAATGAACAAATATTCATCTCAAACACGTTAGCAACCAAAACTGAACCCTAAAAGTGTCTAAATATTTTTTTCAAAATATTACGAGTAATTAACATAGAAATGGATTGTTCTATCCAACAGCATAAGTATGAGCAGAAACCGAAGAGAAAATTGTGAGCAGAAACTTCACTGAACCTCCGTATGTGATTTGGGCACTAATTTCTTAGATTAATCTGGGAAGAGTTGCTCCTACCATAGTTCTCTAAATTGGGACAAAAAGAAGCTTTTACCTGAGTTCTTGTTGATTCTCCGATTCCTCCAGATCTGGAATTTTTCAAATTATTTCTCTAGTCTCTCCCATAAAGGTGAAGCACGATTAAGGAAATCACAACCAAACATCGATAAAGTTACAATGGAGACTTTTTGGGGTGGAAATGAGAAGGAGAGAAAGTAGGGTTTAATATTTTAGTAGTGATATAGGCAAAAGAGCAAATATGAGATCATTTTAATTGGGGCAAAACATTTTTAGAGTTATGTTTATATTGAGGTTATTATTTGCCAATTAGAATTGGAGGGAGAGTTAAAATATATTGGGGGAATACATTATTTTGGTGAAAATTTTAGGAAAATTATAAGACCACACTTGTAAAGTGTTGTTTTAAGAATTATAAAAATATCACACTTTAAAAGCATAGTCATATGTATAAATACGTATTGCTAATTATATCATGATGTGGCAATGCTTATAAAGTGTAGCCTATACTACTAAAGCACGCTTTATAAGTGTTGCCAAAATTACTGTTGCCAAATGGTAAAAACTAAGGATATGCTTTAAATTGCGTAGCCAAAAATGTTTTAGGCAACACTTTACAAGCGTTGTCAAGATTCAGTGTGGCCCTAGGCCTAAAATGTTGTAGTGTAAGTTTCCCCTTATTGCCAAACCTCACTATGCCTTTCATAGGCGGGATTTTCAAGTAGACCGAATCACCAATCTCAAATTCAAGATCCTTCCTTCTATTGTCGGCATAGTACTTTTGCCGACTTTGGGCCGTCTTCAACTTCTCTCTAATGAGTAGAACTTTCTCAATGGCATCATAGACTAGTTTAGGACCAATTAGAGCAAACTCACCTACCTTAAACCACCCAACTGGAGATCTACACCTTCTCTCATATAGTGCTTCAAACGGAGCCATAGCAATGCTAGAGTGGTAACTATTGTTGTAGGCAAATTCTATCAAAGAAAGATGATCATCCCAATTACCCTTGAAATCAATCACACTTACCCTAAACATATCCTCCAAGGTTTGAATGGTCCGTTCTGCTTGACTATCCATTTGAGGGTGGAAGGCTGTACTAAGTTTTACATTGGTACCAAGTCATTGTTGAAACGCCTTCCAAAAATGTGAAGTGAATTGAGTACCTCTATCCGATATGATGGACAAGGGAACCCCATGTAACCTCACTACATCCTTGATGTACAACTTAGCATAATCTTCCACCGAGAAAGTAGTTTTGACGGGAAGGAAATGGGTTGATTTCATCATCCTATCAACAATGACCCAAATAGAATCGTGTTGCCTTCGCATACGAGGCAACCCCACAACAAAATCCATATTCACCTCCTCCCACTTCCAAGTGGGAATATTTATATCTTAGAGAAAACCTCCCGGTTTCATGTACTCGGCCTTGACTTGTTGACAATTTAGACATTTTGCCACAAAACCCGTTATATCCTTTTTCAAACCATTCCACCAATAGACTTCCCGTAGGTCACGGTACATCTTGGTGGCTCCCGAATGAATAGAATACCGCGAACCATGAGCCTCTTCTAATATTTTATCCCTCAAACCATTAACATCCAGAACACACAACCTACCTTGGTACCTAAGCACTCCATCTCCCCCTTGGGAGAACACCTCAATGGACTTGTTGAGAACCGATTCTTTCAATTCCATCAAAATAGGATCAAGATGTTGTTTAGACTTCACATCAACCACAAAGGATGATTCGGAACTATGGTGAACCATGAATCCACCCTTAGCGAAATCCATAAGTTGGACACCTAGACAGGCCAATCTATGAACATCACGAACTAATTCCTTCTTCTCATCCTCTACATGAGCCACACTACCCATATACATTCTACTTAAGGCATCCTCAACTACATTGGCTTTGTTGGGGTGATAAAGGACACTCATGTCATAATCCTTTAAAAGTTCTAACCACCTTCTTTGTCGGAGGTTCAAGTCTTTTCGGCTTAATACATATTGAAGACTCTTGTGGTCGGTAAACACATCTATATGTACCCCATAGAGATAGTGTCTCAATATTTTCAAAGCAAACACCACCGCCGCTAGTTTGAGATCATGGGTAATTCTTTTTATTCATCTTAAGTTGCCTTGAAGTATAGGAGATTACCTTACCTTGTTGCATAAGGTCACATCCCAAACCCACTCGAGACGCGTCATAATATACTACAAACCCATCGGTACCCTCCGGTAAGGTCAACACCGGAGCGAATGTGAGCCTATCCTTCAATTCTTGGAAGCTTTTCTCACAAGCCTCCGTCCACTCAAATTTAGACTTCTTTTGGGTTAAGTCCGTTTATGGAGAAGCGATTGAGGAGAAACCCTCAACAAACCTCCGATAGTAACCGGCCAAACCCAACTTCTATACCCATTCTTGACACAATATGACCTAGAAACGCAACCAACCTTAGCCAAAATTCGCATTTGCTAAACTTAGCATACAATTATTGGTCATTCAGGACTTGCAAAACCATCCTCAAATGTTTCATGTGATCACCCTCACTCTTAGAGTATATCAAGATATCGTTAATAAAAATGATCACTAATGAATCAAGATATTGTCTAAACACCCTATTCATAAGGTCCAAGAACGCCGCCGGGGCGTTGGTCAACCCAAAAGATATTACTAGGAATTCATAGTGGCCATATCTTGTTCGGAAGGCCGTCTTAGGAATGTCAACCTCCCTCACCTTAAGTTGGTGGTAGCCCGACCTTAAGTCAATCTTCGAAAAGTAACTCGCCCCTTGGAGTTGGTCAAACAAGTCATCAATTCTAAGGAGAGGGTACTTGTTCTTTATAGTAACCTTGTTCAATTGGTGGTAATCAATACACATCCTAAGGGACCCATCTTTCTTCTTCACAAACAAAATCGAGGAACCCCACGGAGATATACTTGGTTGAATAAAACCCTTGTCTAGCAAATCTTTGAGTTGTGCCTTCAATTCTTTTAATTCGGCCGGAGCCATCCGGTAAGGGGGAATTGATATGGGTTGAGTATCCAACAAAAGATCAATGCTGAAGTCTATTTCCCATTCGGGAGGAATTTCGAGCAAGTCATCGGGAAATACTTCCTGAAACTCCCTTACTACGGGGACCGACTCTAAAAGAGGAGCCTCGGACCCAATGTCCTTAACTCTTACAATATGATAGATACAACCCTTATAAATCATTTTACAAACTTTTAGACATGAAATGAATTGACCTCTAGGGATTAAATTTCCCCCTTTTCATTCTAAAATGGGCTCATTTGGAAATTGAAACTTTACTACCCGAGTTCTACAATCAATGGAAGCAAAACAAGTATGAAGCCAATCTATCCACAAAATGACATCAAAGTCCAACATATCTAATTCAACCAAATCTACCAAAGTGACTCTATGAGACAAAGAGATAGTACATATCCTATACACTCTTTTAGCTACAACTAAATCACCTATCAGGGTAAACAGGGAAAAACGTTCTTTTAACTCTTCGGGAGGTACCTCAAATTTCATTGCCACAAAAGGAGTAACAAAAGATAAAGTGGCACCGAGGTCTAATAATGCATAAACATCAATTGAAAATACTTGCAACATACCGATAACAATGTTTGGGGACCCCTCTTGATCACTTCTAGATTGGAGACCATAGAAGCAATTCTTCTTTGGAGCATCGACATTAGGACCACTTGGTGTAGCTTTGTTACCCTCTTTTCCTTTGGTCGCACAAGTTGGACAATCTTTCAATTGATGCCCACTTTTTCCACATCCATAGCACACACCCATTCCGGCAAGACATTTCCCCTCTTGTCTCTTACCACACTTGGCACATGTAGGTCTATCCATGGGAGGTCCACCCCTATTGCCTCCTTGAGGCTTAGGGTTAGACACCATATCTTTGTTGGGCCTTGGGGCATTGTAGGAGCCTTGGTTGGAAAATGTCTTCTTGAACCTTGGTCCACTTTGACCCTCAAACTTACCCTTAGAAGAATTTCCATCGTCAGGTCTTGGCCTCTTCACCTCTCTACTCTTCTTCCTAAGCCTTGATTCCTCAACTTGTTGAGCATAAACCATCAATCTATCCATTTTGTCATGGATCATTTTACGCTTTGCACTCTTCTTCAATAGCATTGGACACACCGGTGACAAAATGACTCATTTCATATATTGGGTTAGACACCAAAGATGGGGCATATTTGGACAACTTAGTGAATTTCAAGGAGTATTTTTGGACACTCATTCCTCCTTGGCGAAAGTTGATGAACTCCTCAACTTTGGTTTCCCTCTTCTCACGGGGGAACAACCTATCAAGGAAGGCCTTTTTGAATACTTCCCAACTTATGGGACCCCCCCTTATGGGCTTATTGTCCTTCTATTGTGTGTACCACACTTGGGCCACGTCTTTCAATTGATACCCGGCCAACTCGGCTTTCTCATTAGATGTGACCCCCATAGCCTCCACTATCTTGTAGACCTCCTCTAAGAACTCTTATGGGTCTTCATTCATTTTAGAACACAAGAAGATAAGAGGGTTCATCCTAGTAAAGTCTCTTAGCCTTGAAGCCATGGTGCTTACATTAGGATTAGTACGGGGCCCAACTTCCCTATTTGCATGAGTCATCATGGCTTGAGCTTGAGTTGTCATTGCTTGTGCTTGCGCCGTCATGACTTGAGTCAAAGTTTGGAGAGCACCCCTTATCTCCACATTATTCATAGCTCCTTCATCATTAGGAACTTGAGGAACTTGACACTCTTGAGGACCTTGGGGACCTGGAGGACCTTGGGGAGGAACTCCCTCATCATTCACCATCTCTTCTACCCTTCTTCTGAAGGTTTCCATTCTTGTATTCATTTCCTATAACCACAAGAGAAGGGTTAGAAGAAAGGACTTCATAGAGTTAGAACTCCAAATCACGACTAAATTAAAAAGTAATGAAAAAGTGAATGTTTCCTAAACATCTTATAGCTTCTTATTCATAAGTGTGGCGCGCTTCACACCCATGAACAAGACTCTACTAGATGTGGTGCATGAGACGTCAACCTAAATATTATTCCCAAAACCTTATGCTCTGATACCACATTTGTCACGATCTTGGAGTACCCCCTAGACGTAACATGGTGTACTTGACCCCGAAGGAGTCTCATACAAGCCTCTAGCATCATTATTACATAATACATTAAAATAATGCAGAAATTTAAAACTTTACAATCGAAGTTCAACTTCACTTTTCATAAAAGAAAGTAATAGGAATTCTAGACTTTGTCTCATACCACCATCTAAACGATAGGCATACAAAGTTGGGACTTATCCCTTATACATCAATAAAAGTCTCAACATGAGAAGTACAATAGAACTAAAAGATAGGAAATCCTGTCATTGAACTTGAGGACTCACCACTACTTGGAGAAAGCAATCCAAGTCTTCTTCAAAGGAGAGAGTGAAATTCACCTAGCCGGAACCTACACTCATTAAGATAATAAGGACATTTTTGATAGAATAGAATGCCTTTGCCAAGTTTATCAACCAACATGCCTTTACAATGTACAACACAAGCCATAATTACATTCATACTCACTACATGGTAATACAAACACCTTAGTGACTTCAAAGGAACAATTGTGCAATGTATGGTTGGCATCCCATAATACCAACCCTACTAAGTGTCCCCTTGAAGTTCCCTTGGTCATGCATATCACCTTTGAACCTCATAATAATCACTAGTCACCAATAAGGAAATAATCATGAACATTACGTTGAATACAAGGAAAGTCATTACCATTTTTCGGTGCGAAACTGGTAGTTGGTGAATTAATGAAAGTGGTAGTGTGGTAGATGGTAGTGTGGTAGGTGAGTAACTTATTTTTAAGATTTTATTATAAATATTTTTACTAAGTTTCTTAATCTTGATATCTCTTTAATATTACTTTTTGGTAGTGCTAAATTCATGGTAATATGTAATAATATTTATTGCAATATTCTTCCGATAGTTGTTTTAATCTGAATATTTCTTTAATATTATTTATGATATATTCTAGATATAACATATCTTGGGTTCTTTGGTACATATATAAATTTTCCTCCATTAATTATTCTAATAGTTTTATATCTTCCATATATTCTATTCAATATTGTAAATATTCGTAGTTCATTTTAATCTGAATTTATTTCTAAATCGTACCATTCTATTTTTTCGGAGTCTAAATCATGTAGATTTATTTCATACCATTGCTGATTTAATATATCTTCTGATTAATAATTATTAAATATTTTTTCCCATATTATTCTTCTTAATTCAATTATTTCTATACCGTTAAGTATATATAAGATTAATGTTTCATAGTTTTTTATCATTTCATCATGCACGTATGTAGTCATGTTCGTTGTTATGCGGGGTTTTTCAATTATTCCTTCCTATCATATTCATAATCGATTAAATTCATATTAGATTATTATGAACTAGATTATCTGTTTATCATGCTTTCCTGTCACTAGTAGCATCATACTTTAGCAAATACTTCCTTCTTATCAGTACCTCAACTTTGTTTACTCCCCTAAACGGCTTTCCTCGCCTACCGGTTTCAACATTAGGATGGCATAGTATAGAAGTTTTCTCCCTGTTTCTAGTGTGCTAATAAACTAGAAATCATGATTCAAATAATTCTAATACATAATAACTAACATAAATTTATTCAATTATATATATGATATTTAGGAATATATGAAATTAGTTTCGCATATTTTTTGAACAATATACCTTTTCTCCTTGCTTATTCATGCTATCTGAAATATCTGATTGGATTGTTATTGAGTAGTTAGCACTTATTATAAACTTAAATTTTTGGTATATGAGGTTACCTCTTACTGCACTTATTATACTTTTTTCTATGGGTTGTATAATTCTATCATCCGCTAAGTATATTTCTATGGGTGTATCTATTCCTTCTCTAAAACATGTTTTTATTAATATTTATGTTCCTCCTAAATGTACATATTTAATTGGATTTTTAGCCTTAATATCTTGTATTTCTTTATTTATTATTCGTTTATTTATTCTTGGTATTTTGGCCTTTCCTTTAGTGTATTTGCAATCTATGATATGTTCTCTTTGACTTACTACATAATATTCTTCTTTTTGTCGTTTAAACCAGTTTCTTATTATTGGTATTTCGAATATTTTTACTACGCTTAGGTCTAATTCTTTTCCTTTTATTTGTTCAAATATACTATTATCAAATATTATTTTCTGTTCTAAAAATTCTTCGTCTTGATGTTCTTCTTTATTTATTATTTGTATGTCTGCTTCAGTCATTTGTTATATTATAGAATTCATTATCTGATTCTATTTCTATGTCATTATCTATTTCATTTTCTGATATTTCATATATGTTATCTTCACTTTTTAATTCATAATCTATGTATTCTATCTGCGTATATTTTTCATCGTCTAGTATTATTTCTGATATTTGTTTTTTCTTTGGATTTTTAGATAATTTACAATCTCTAGCTATATGTCCTAATTTTTCACAATTATAACAAGTACATTCCGTTAATTTTCTTTTTGGTCTATATGGTCTTTTGGTTTTGTAATTTTTTACATAGTACCTTCTTCTTGGTTTTTTATATTTATATTTTGATCTGTACTTTTTATTATATTTCTTTTTATTTTTATAATACCTATCCGTACAATCAAATTGAGGTGTTGTCTTATTTTTGCAACATGCCAAGTTTTTTACTAATATTTTTTCCATTTTTATTTCTTCTTTATGTTTTTCTCATAGTTCCATAAACCATCGCTGTAAGAATTTTATTCTAGCTCCTAAGGTATCTGTTAATTCTGCTTCATTCCAACTTTTTATTATTTTTGAATTAAAAGGTTCTGGTAATTTTGTAAAATATAATTTTCTTATTTCTTTACTTTCTTCTATGCTATATGTTCCTTTATAATAGTATTCTCTAAATGCACATGTATATTCATCTATGTAACACATATTACATATTGCTAATTTTGTCATTAGATTTCGATTTATGATTTTTTCTTTATTTTGTTCTTCTACCTCTGTTGCCATACTACTAAATTCATTTCTTATAGCTATTTCGTATTTATATAATATTTGCATAGATGTAGTAGCTATTCCTCCATCGAATTTTTTATTACTTCTTAAAGTTATTATGCTTTTACTTGTTAGGTTTTGTAGCCATAATTTTACTGTTCCTATAAGTGTTCTTTCTATGTATCATGGTGCCTCTGTTGTTACTATCTTGTTATCTATTAATTGTTTTGATATGTATCCCATCCATAATTGAATTGTTTTATTTATATCTGCTACACAGTCTAAATCTAAAAAATCATGTCATTCAGTTATTGGTTTAGGTGTCCATTTTTTATTTAATCTTTTATCCCATTTAGTTTTTTCTTTATCATATTGTTCATAATTTTCATTATAATATTTTGGATTAAATTTTTTTGGGTTTTTTACTCATGATGTGCTAGGGTTTTCGTCCATATCTACGTCTTCTGTATTTATTTCTAAATTCTTTGTATTATCTATGTTTGCTAAAAGTTCCGTATATGTTTCACTTGTTTCCGAATGTTGTTCTAGATCATCATCGTTTATTTCATCAATTCTTATTTCGGGTAGATTATCTTGACTATTTTCTTCTTTTTCTTGTAATTCATCTTGTAATTGCAATTTTTCTTTAAATTTAATTATCTCATTTGCTAATTTTGTTTTTTGTTCTTTTTCTTTTTGTTTAATTTCATACATTTCTTTTAATATTGCTAGCTCTTTTTCTAGCTCTATTATTTTAGTATTTTTTATTTCTTCTAATTGTTGTACTTCCTTTTTTGCTTGTTGTTTTATATTTTCAATTTCCGTTTTTCTATCTATTTCTTCATTTTCTTTTGTTATTCTTATCATAACAGTTAAACTATCTTATAGTTTTACCGTTTCCTTTTCTAACATTAAACTTATATTGTCACCTATTTTCTTATATCTTCTTCCTAGATTAGAAAATATTATCTTTATTTTTAATCCATCATAATTTTCATATGTTTTTTCATCTATTGCATATTCTTCTTTATTCATTTATAAATTATGTTGTAGTTTATATTCTAAGTTATTTATTTGTATTTCTAGATATAAAATAGTCTTTCTTTGTGCTATTATAGATTTGTGACAAATTCCTGCGAATATATTATTGTTAAGTCTATTTTGCCTATGTTCTAATTTTTATAACAACCCACCAATCAACTTTGTCTCTACCCAATGGATATGAACAAGCTGATCATTTTACATTCAAGTGTTTCGTTAGTTAATGATCACTTATTAGTATATAATTTAATAACATATTTTTAACACTTACTTGACATATGGTTGAATTTCTGGACAATTACGCAAAATATGTGTCACAGCTGATTGTATTTCTATATCAGTGAAACCTCACTTTTCATGCTTTTTAGATCCTCGACCATTTTGATTAAAAATTGATATCGGTGGAAATAAAAGATCAATATCGCCTACATCATTGTGATTGGGCCTGTTTCTCCTACATGACACATATTCACCAAAGTAATAAGAATAAAAATAACCAGTTTCTCTCCCAATATGACCTTGAACAAATGATCCTTCGATCCTTCCACTTTGCTTAATTGTTTGCTTCGAACTGCCAATTTTTCTGCATGAATATATGTATATATATGTTAATATATAAAAAGACCTGGCGAATATATGTAACGTAGTGAATATTTCAAATGGATATCTCTTAAATGGATACATCCATCTTGTTTGAACCAGATGTCCGAGTCAGGCCTCTTGTACAAGGTGAATTGGAAGATGCTGCATCACATCAAAGAAATCACATGGAAATATCTTCTCCAACAACTTTCCAGAACACAACTTATCTCTGTGATTGGTTTCCATATCCTATCGGGTAGATGGCTAAAAGCGATAGGAATTAAAGTTTCCATGAACACATGACAATCACGACTTTTCATACCTATCAATTTTCCTTCATTCATATTTGCCCACTTTCCTAAATTTGAAGCATATCCCTCCGGCATCCTCAAATTTTTAACCCACTCAATAATTTCACGTTTCTCATCCAATGTGAATGAAAAGTTGGCTTTGGGCTTAACTATTTTACCATTTTGTAATTCCTACAGCCATAACTCTTTTCTCCTACAATATTCTTTTATGTCCATTCGAGCTTTTGGATTGTCTTTTGTCTTACCCTTAACATCCATCATTGTGTTAAACAAATTATCAAAGTAATTTTTTTCAATGTGCATCACATCAAGATTATGTCGTAGCAAATTGTCCTTTCAATACGGCAACTCCCAAAATATGCTTTGTTTGGTCCAATTATATTGAGCACCATATCTAGGAAGTCTAGAAGGTGAAGCTTCTGTAACTTTAGGTAATTGAGAAACTCTCTCCCAAATTTGAAGCCCTGTGAGTAATGGAGGTGCGGGGTCACTTTCAACCTTATTTTTCCTAAATGCATTTTCTATCTTTCTGAACTCATGGTCCATTGGCAAGAACTGGTGATGACAATCAAACCATGCTTTTTTTCTGCCATGCTTTAAAGTGAATGCCTTACTATTTTCCTTGCAATACGGACATGCTAACTTTCCAGCTGTCATCCAACCAGGCAACATTCCGTATTCAGGAAAATCATTAATAGTCCACATTAAAGAAGCACGCATAACGAAATTCTGCTTAGTTGATATATCATAAGTCAAAACGCCTTCAAACCACAATTGTTTGAGCTCATTTATCAATGGTTGTAGATAAACATCAATCAAAATTTTTGGATTACGGGGACCTGGAATAACACAACTTAGAAAGATGTAGGGACTGGTCATGCACATTTCATGAGGAAGATTATACGGAGTAAGAAATACCGGCCAACATGAATAAGGTGAAGCATTATTAGAGAATGGTGTGAAGCCATCTGGACACAACCCCAATCTAACATTTCTTGGTTTACTAGTAAAATCAGGATATACATTATCAAAATGCTTCCATGCTTCACCATCAGATGGATGAGACAAGACACCCGGCGGCCTTTTATATTCACGATGCCATCTCATATGTGGAGCAGACCTCATTGATGCATACAACCTCTTTAACCTAGGAATGAGAGGTAGATAATGCATCGCCTTAACTGGGACCATCTTTCCAGCCAGAGTCCTCTTATAACGAGCATGTCCACAAAACATGCAATTTTCTAATTCACTATCAGTCTTGTAAAACAACATTCAACCATTAACACAACAATAAATTCTACCATATGTCAATCCTAACTTGGACACCAAACGCTTTGCCTGATAGAAGTTCTTTGGTATGTTAAACTCCAGTTTAACTAGTTCACGCAAAAGATCAACCATTGAATCCATAGCCGCATTAGGAACATTCCAATCTGATTTAATATTCATTAATCTAACCGCAACAAACAAGGCAAAATACGGACTCCCTTCACATAGTGGACGGCTACTCTTCTAATTGATCATAAAAGCATCTTGCTTCTTAATTAGGAGGTTCATCAAAACATTGTTCCGGTTCCATCCCACCTTTAACCCCGAAAGCATCATTGATCATTTCATGAACCCTATCATGTTCAACCCTAATTTGGCCATGTGGTGCAACCATATTATATACATCCACAGGCATTGAATTATAAAACATACCATCCAATCCATCACTTTCTCCATGATCAATCCATACAAAATATCTAGGCTTAAATCCATTACGATACAAATGAACCATAATTGTATCTGGGTTAAAAAATTTTAAGCACTTACATACACTACAAAGACACCTAACAAATCCATTATTCTTGAAAATGTCAAGTGTCATTGTATGTTCAATAAAATTTCTAACACCGTCAATAAACTCAGGTTTCAAACTAGCACCAGTTTCATAATGCATATTATACATCCACAAACGATGATCCATCTACAAAAATATAGATATTCAACTATATTATAACTAAAACTTAATAACAATTTTACTAGTAGTAGTCCTAAAACAAGTTTAGTATTGACTTAACCACATTATTTATTTTAACATATTTAAACAACTTAACAACTTTAACTAGTTTAGTTTTGACTTAATACAACAACTAAATCCACCAACTAAACCACATTATTTATTTTAACTTATTTAAACAACTTAACAACTTTTTAACTTGAACTAGTTTAGCTTTGACTTAATTCCAACAACTAAATTCATCAACAAAACCACATTATTTATTTAATTTATTTAAGCAACTTAACAACTTTGTAACTTGAACTAATTTAGTTTTGACTTAATTCCAACAACTAAATCTATCAACAAAACCACATTATTTATTTTAACATATTTAAATAACTTAAAAACTTTAACTAGTTTAGTTTTGACTTAATAGAACAACTAAATCCACCAACTAAACCACATTATTTATTTTAACTTATTTAAACAACTTAACAATTTTTTAACTTGAACTAGTTTAGTTTTGACTTACTTCCAACAACTAAATCAATCAACAAAACCACATTATTTAATTTAACTTATTTAAACAACTTAACAACTTTATAACTTTAACTAGTTTAGTATTGACTTAATTCCAACAGCTAAATTACATTATTTATTTTAACTTATTTAAACAACATAACAACTTTAACTAATTTAGTTTTGACTTAATACAACAATAAATACACCAACTAAACCACATTATTTATTTTAACTTATTTAAACAACTTAACAACTTTTTAACTTGAACTAGTTTAGTTTTGACTTAATTCCAACAACTAAATCCATCAACAAAACCACATTATTTAATTTAACTTATTTAAACAACTTTATCACTTTAACAACTTAACAACTTTTTAAAGCTAAGTGTCAACACTAGATGGGCACAAATCGATCTTGCAAGAAAATCAATTTTGTCATCAATAGGATCAACTAGTGTTGGTAGTTATGCTTAACAAATGTATTTTTTCTAAATTTAATGCTAAGTGTCAACACTAGATGGATACAAATCGATCTTGCAAGAAAATCAATTTTGTCATCAATAGGATCAACTAGTGTTGGTACATATGCTTAACAAACACATTATTCCTAAATTAATGTTTAATATCAACACTAGATGGACACAAATCGATCTTGCAAGAAAATTAATTTTGTCATCAATAGGATCAACTAGTGTTGCTACTTATGCTTAACAAACACTCGATGGACACAAAAAAATTATCACAAAATTAAAGATAAGTATCAATACTAGATGGACACAAACACATTATTGAAAACAATTGTACTTGAACTTTAGAAATTTAGAAGCACCAACCTTATCTCCTACTTTGATGAAAGAAGCAATATAGTCTTGTATCAACTTTTTTAGATGTTGAGCTTCTTCAGTTGCCTAGCACGAAATGTTCTAAAATTAGTTAAATATAAACTTCAAATCCAAGAATATTAGTTATATATATATATATTCAAGTTTTAATAAGTACAAGTTTTCAATTCAAGTTCATATCTAATTTCTAAACTTAATCAGTTATATATTCAAGCTAATTAGTTCCAAGTTCAAGTTCTAATTTCAAGTTCAACTTCAAATTCTAAGTTCAAGTTCAAGTTCAAGTTCTAATTTCAAGTTCAAGTCTAAGTTCAACTTCAAAATATTCCCAAAATATCCTTTGTTTGGTCTAATTAAGTTCAACTAGTTCAAGATCTACAAAGTTAAAGCTGAATTAATTAATCAATACTAATTAATTAAGTTCAAATTAAGTTCAAGTTCTAATTAATTAGTTGATCAAAATTAAGTTTATATTAATTCCTAATTAAGTTTTCATGTTATTATAAATTAATTAAGTTTAATATAGTTCTAATTAATTTATATATAGTTCTAATTAATTAAGGTCAATAAGATTTTCAAGTACTACTAAATTCTAATTAAGTTCAAATAAAATCCAAGTTCTAATAAGAATAAACATTAAGTTCTAATCAATTAAAGTCAACAACATTTCAAGTTCATATTTCTAATTAAGTTCAATTTATAGTAAATTCAAGTTATAATTAATTATAAGTTCTAATTAAGTTGTAATTCAAATCCCTAAAATTTCAAATTCAAACTAGCTAGATAGTGTCCCAAATTCAAACTATTAGTCCTAAAATATCAAATATAATTCAAACTAGTCCTAAATTCCAAATTCAAACTAGTCTTAAAATCACAAATTCAAAGTACTCCTACAATTCAAAAATCAAAATAGTGCTAAAATCCCAAATTCAATGTATTAGTAGTCCTAAAATCTCAAGTATAATTCAAACTAGTCCTAAATTCCAAATTTATACTAGTCTTAAAATCACAATTTCAAACTAGTCCTAAAATGCTAAAATCTAACTAGTGCTAAAATACTCAATTCCAACTAGCTAGCTATTCCTAATCCCAAATTCAAACTATTAATCCTAAAATCTCAATAATAATTCAAACTCTAGGTAGTCCTAAAATCCGAAAATCAAACAAACTCAAATAATACCCAAATTCAAACAACTCCTTAAATTATAGCCTAATTCAAACTAATCCTACAATCACAAAATAAAACTAATTAACTCAAGAAATACCCAAATTCAAACAAATACTAAGATACCCTAATTCAAACTAACCCTAACATTAAAATTTTCAATTCACTAACTAACTAATAATCCTAATTCAAACTAACAATCAGTAAACACAGATTCAATAAACTAATTACAAATAAATAGCTAACAAAATCAAAATATAGTTCAATTTGAAAAAAAATTGATGCATTATTAAACCCTAAGCTTAAAGGAGAAGGAGAGGTTGAAGAGAGAGGAGAGGCAGGCGGCGGCGGCGGTGTCTGGTCTGGCAACTCTGGAGAAGCAGGCGGTAGCTACCGAGTGGTGGGTCCGACGACAGTAGTGACGCTGTGGTGGTGGTGAGGAGTGGAGAGAAGGAGGAGATTTCACAAATGGGGAAATGGGGAAATGGAGAAATGGGGGAAAATCACGAATCTGTTTTTAGATATTAATAAAAAGCGACAGACATCGTCTCTATGTCCGTCGCTTTTTTAAAAAACTATTTGACCAACATTTTGACCAAAAAGCGACGGAACAAGAGACACTGTTCGTCGCTTTCTTAAAATATTTGACCATATATTTTGACCAAGAAGTGACTAACATAAAGATGTTGTCCGTCGCTTATTTAAAAAATAATTAAACAAATAAAATGAATAAAAAGCGACGGACTGCGTGACTTTTTTTTAATTTATAAACAATTATTTTTTATAGATAGCGACATAGTCCGTCGCTATCTATAAAAATAATTAATTATTGATTATATATATATTTGGCGTAGAAATCCGCAAAAAAAAGTGATGTCATCCGTTGCTTTTTTAAAATAATTATTTTTTTTTTACTTTTATCAAAAAGCGACGGACAGCGTGGCAAATGGCATCGCTTTTTGGAGAGACGTCGTCCATCGCTTTTACTTCCGTCATTTTTTAGCAGTTTTTTAGTAGTGTTATACGCTATTATGGTTTAGGGTTTAGAGTTTAGGGGTTTTTTTTTTTTTTTTGAGTTTAGGGTTTAGGTTTAGGATTTAGGGTTTAGCGTTTAGGCCTTAGCATGTAGGGTTTAGAGTTTAGGGTTTAGGGTTTATGGACTAGGTATGGAACAACATTACGCATATCATCTCTGCCATACCAACTAGAATTTGCCCGCATTACCATACGGAACCAACTAAGGGCTCTGATTTAGCTATTTCTCATAGTGAAACCTCATTGTCTTCTTCCTCCTCATTTAGAACCATAGATAGAATTATCATACCACTATTATCACGACATGATCATTAACCTTCTTTTTCTAACATTAGTCCGTTACTAAAAAGACCTATGAAAAGATATCTCCTATATTCTTTTGAACTCATTACTATCTTATTCTTAACACTTCAGTTGATTTCCAATCTTATCATCCCGCCCTTAGGTCTAAAGCTGACACTTGAAGGCTATGGACCTATTTCAACATCTCTAACAGGTCTACATCCTCTTTTACTCTAACACTCGAGAGAAGCTTATCTCACGACTACCGAACTCTCATTAAGCAGGTACTAAGGCTTCTTTCTAAGGTGTTTCTGTTAACCTCATCTGATTACATACTCTCTCGGTACACCTCGTAATGCTCTTTTTACTTTTGTGATTTAGCCACACTTCACTGCTCTCTTTAATAGGTTTAGGGTATCTCAGTTGTACCACTCATAATTATTACAGCTAATCATACTAATTCCTCACCTACTCTATGTTCGGTCTTCTAGTTCAAATCTCAAGACAACATCATCACCCTTATGTTATAATACTTTTGATCAAGATACTCATGTCAAATTAAAGATTAATGTTTATTACTAAACCCAAATATCAATATGATTGCTTGCTTACTATACTAACTTATAACTACTGGATGCAAATTTAGAAACACTCGTCCACTATGACCTTATGAAAAGTACTCAATCCTTACCTCTTAGTTTCCATACTCACAATTTACCATCATATTCGACTTCACAACTTAAGTACTACTTAATCACTTACTATGCATTATCTCTCTCATAGCTCTATCATCCTTTGAATACCATGGGGTTTCCCTCCTTCAAAATTTATAAGATTGGCTTGGGTCTACCACTTCATGATACTCTGCTCAATTATACAACATATGATTTTAGTTTTCGCTCACACGATGGCAAATTGACATCAACTCTATTCTGGTTAAAATATACTCTTATCTCATCATGAATATAACTATTCCTCTTCCTTCTATCGAGAACTCTCTACAAAATTATTATTCCTTATTCTACTCATAAAGGAACTCATCACGTATAACTAACTAGGTGTATGGTTGAAAGAACAAAATCTGTCCCATCACTATCTCCTTTACTTAGATTACTGAACCTCTGCATACTTTTCTCTAATTCTGGGCACTTTCACTACTACTCCTCATAATGTCGTAATTCATACTATCTTTTAGTGGGAAAATACTACCCAAGCTCTAAACATACCATCCTCTTTAAGGTCTCAGCAGAATAAGGTTTAGGGAAGAGTGTACAATTCTCTTTTAGCTCAAACGCACAATTCATATGAACATGAGTGCATTCCTTTGAAAGTCAACACTTAACTCACTCGTGGGCTTCTCTCAAGCCCATCTGGAGTCTAATGACTTCCTCCAGACTTTCGCTAAGAGCAACTCATCGATAAAGGACTCACTTTTTCTTTTCAACAACCCCTAGTATGATGGGCAGTCGAATGAATCTGAGAAATGCACGAGTATGAATAAATCTCTATGACATAGCTCTATCGCACGATTAAGAGTATTAAAGAAATGAGATAGTTCCTAAATGTTGCATCCTGCTAATTATAGATGTGGCACGCTTCACACCGATAACTAGGACTCTACATACACAACTTCATAGACACCCTAGGACTCTTGAAATTTGTGCTTTGATACCAAGTTTGTCACAATCCGAGCCTACACCCCGGACGTGTCCGGCACTCGAGAACCATTGTTGAACCCCAAGTGAACCCTCATCCTTGTTGACTACAAACAGGAAGAATAACTCAATCATACAAAGGTTAAAACTAATTTTTTTTATTTAACTCAATTACAAAGCATTAACTCAAATGATAAACTCTGAATAAAATAGAATATTCAACTCGCCAGAAATAGGAAACTCAAGTCTTTAAAACATTTAACAAAATAAGTGAAATACACTTCTCAAAATCTAATGTCTATCTATGAAGCCTCTAAATGAGATGGATGGAAGTCGGGACAAGACCCACGACATCCTAACAAAACTAAAAGGTAAATAAAATCCTCCAGAAGAAAGAAGGCTCACCATAGTTAACTGGAACTGCAAGTGGTATCAACGAAACGCATGTTGATGGTCCTAAATACATGTATCTTCATCATGAAATGATGCATGCCAAATGGATCAGTATATGAATGTACGAGCATGTAAGAGGAATTTTAAAGAATAAACATAGGCTTGAATGTGATAAAAAGGAAACATACTTACCTCTTCTCAATTCACTCGACTCAACTCAACTCAAGAATAAGATACTCAATTCAAAGATACTCAACTCAAGATACTCAAGGATAAAAAGAACAGTAAACGATACAATATATATGGAAAGCTTTTAAAATGGTAGATATCAACTCAATGTATTGAAGACTACAATAATATCTCTGTTTGTATATATAGAAATACATTATAACTCTGTGGGAGATTCTCTAACCACAATTATCAGTATGAGCTATGTGATGATACAACGTCTCGCCCATGCTGCTAGAACTGTCATATACTTTATCGGGGTATAGAACCTCTCAACTAAGTGGATCCACTAGTCTATGCTAAAAAGCAATGAGGAATCATCTAAAAAGTATGACCCTTTCTACCCACGTTGGCTACATGGTTTATGGAGACTTGAGATATCTAAACTCGTCCCTATATCGAGCCTCAATACTAGTCCTAAAATGTATTTAGTTCATATATTTAAAAACATAAATCTTTATGTGTTTTGAGATTATTACTCAAAATCTTTCTCTTAAAAGAGATTTTACTCAAACTGCTCAAAACTCTTTTGGAAATCTTAGTATCCTCCTCTTTAAAATGTGAAGATATTTTCTCTTGTGAATACTTAGTTCGCATATATTCATTTTGAAAAAAAATGAACTCAACGCTACTCTTTCTCAAACTCATATGCTCAAGTGTCAAAACAAGTTTTAAAAATATTTGCAAAAGACTTCTCAAAATAGGGTTCATGCGGAACTAAGGGCATGAACTACTCAACTCAAGGACTCAATGATACTTCTCATCACAAGACTGCTCGATTCATAGGGTTCAATCGGAATTATGGGCATGAACAAATCAACTCAAGGACTTCATGATACTACTCATTTTAAGAATGATCAACACATAGGGTTCATGCGGAATTATGAGCATGAACAACTCAACTCAACGACCTTCAATAAGTAATATGTAATTGCCCCCCTCCCTCCCCCCCGCCACCCCTGATCAGGAATATAATGTCAAAGGTTTAGGAACTCAATACTCAAGGCTTAGAACTTGAAGATATTACTCCTCTCAAAGATACTCAACTTATGGAGTTCATGCGGAATTTATGGGCATGAACAACTCAACTCAAGGGTCTACATAACAATATGGAACTCATGTATATGACTCTTCTCATTCTCATACTTACTTCCTAAAAACATAGCTCAAATCGATAATTGATCTCAAAGGATTCACAATTGAACTCAAAGACTTTCTTGATCTCTACTCTTAACCGTTTCTTTAATTTGAGTTATGAATTCAAGAGTTATGGTTAATGATATGAAGGATATTGATGATAGTGTAGACTCATGAGTACATTCTCCTCACTCTCATGCTCACTTATTTGAATCTTGAAACAAGTTATTAAAAATTGTAGAAGACTCCTCAATAGATTTAGAGGGACTTTAGCAAAAGATTCTAAAGAACTCTCAAGACTTAACTCTTAACTCTACCTTGAATTTGAATTATGAATTCAAGGTTAGGATTCATGTTATTAATGATTTCTAGGTGTTTAGAAGTAGTTTAGAGTAGTTAGACTTAGTAGGGAGTGAAGGTACACTTTAAGAGAACTTATATCGGCTAAACAACAGAAAAAGGGTGGGGGCAGGTGACTCAGGCACACTGCTGGCACTGGGCGCTAGCCCCTAATGTTTAGAAACCTGTTTGTGGCTCACTGCTGGGGCGCTACCCCAGCCTTCCCCCAGAACTATCTGACGAATTTTCTCCTTCGATTTTTTGCTCTAATTTGACTAGAATCGAATGATTTCTTCCCAACATACTTAGATTGAAATACCAAACCCAAGTACACAAAAAGCTACTCAAAAATAACTCTCAAACTCCTAAATGTCATCTCAAGAACTCATCTAAATCCTAACAAAACAAGATTTAAATCGAAACTTCAAGAACGCTTACTAAGAACTCATCAAGAACTTAAATCCTTAAATTTCAAGAAAGAAATTACGCTGAATAAATCATGATTGGCATGTGGGTGAACGGACCCAACACTATGAAAGCTTACATACCTCTTAGGGATCAAACTCTAGGCAAAATCTGCAACGAAACCTCAAGAACATGACGAAACCTTGATTTTTCTCCTCTTGAACTCTTTTCAAAAACACTAGTGTGTTTTAGGATTTGTAAAACTGAACCAAATCAGTTTAGGCACCTACATATTACCAATTTTTGAATTAAATCTGATGGGGTATGGAAAAGATGAAAATACCCCTCATAAATCTGGGTAACTTTCCTTAAATAGACAGTCCAACTTCAAACGGTCATATATCCCTCATATGAGCTCTTAAATTAGAAAATGCAATGGCGTTTGAAAGAGGATTCCAAAACCTTTCATTTGATATCTTATGGGCCACCTAACTCATCATGTGCTGAAAGTTATGGTCGTTTCAAGTTTATCCAAAGCTCATAACTTAAGCATAACTTGCAAAATTTCAGATTTTGCTATTTCCAATTTAGTTCTTTTTGGAACTAAAAGTGCTACATGTAGTGATCTTAATACTTAAGAAATTTTAAATTCCTTGGTAAAATCCTACTTACAACGAAGGATGGTTTGAGTCTTAGTTCAATATTTTTTCTAGGGTGTTACAAAAATATCATCATATCTAATAACAAAGTGCCCAAGACTCGCACAAACTTCAAGTATAATGCATTAAAAATATTGTAAACTCACGGTATATCATTCATAAGTGTGATGCACGCCCCATTTATGAATAGAAAATTATAAGATGATTAGAAAATCCACTTTTTTCTTTACTCTAAGTCGTGGTATAAAGTGTAACTCTATAAATCCTTTCTCCTAATCCGTGTATGATACTTTTCAAGAAATGGAACCTCGAAGAGCTCATGTTAGGAGAAATGTGAACGAGAACGTGGAACCAAAGACTCCTCCTCAAGCTCCGACTGATCCATTGGCCGAGAAAGTGACCAATGCAGAATTTAGAGCTACTTTCCATGTGTTGGCCCAAGCCATGACGGCTAAAGCCAATAGAGAGGATGTTTTCCTTGTGAACCTAAATGTGGGTATGGCGGACTCTAGAGTGAGGGACTTCACTAGAATGAATTCTCCGAAATTTCATGGTTCTAAGGTTGAGGAAGATCCTTAAGTGTTCAGTGATGAGGTTTATAAGGTGTTGATGATTATGGGAGTGACGCCGGTGGAAAAGGTGGAATTGGCTGCTTACCAACTTAAGGGTGTTTCATAAATTTGGGTCAACAATTGAAAGGAAGGGAGGGTAGTTGATGTGGGTTCTCTCGATTGGGAAAAGTTTAAGGTTGCTTTCCTTGATAGGTTCTTTTCCCTTGAGATGAGGGAGAAAAGGTACTTGAATTCATCAACCTTCGTCAAGGAAACATTAGTGTAAAGGAATATGCTTTGAAGTTCACACAATTATCTAGGTATGCTTCTACTATGATTGTTGACTCTAGGATAAGGATGAGTAAGTTTTTTACGGGTGTGTCCGAGATTGTAGTCAAAGAATGTTGTACCGCCATGCTTATCAATGATATAGATATTTCTCGTCTTATGGTTCATACTCAACAAATAGATGAGGTCAAACTTAAGGAAATATCTAGGGAGGTGAAGAAAGCAAGGACTAGTGATGGTGACTTTTCGCATTCAAGGTCAGATACACATGGTCGGATAGGTTTCGACAAAGGTTGTCTGGTCAAGGTTCCTCCAATGCACCTTCTAAATTCAACAAATATAGGGTGTCTAATCCTAAGCCTCAAGGAGAAAATGGTGGTGGATCTTCTTCGTCTACATGTGCTAAGTGTGGAAAGAAGCATATGGGTGAGTTCTTAGTCGTTCTTTCCCAACAAAAAATAGATTGTACGGCGACAAACTACTGAAATGAAAAATATAGAGTCTAGTGCATAAGACATTGCACCTTTAAGAAAGGGAATGACAACTCTTATCAAGTAACCACATAAATTTTCAATTACAACAGGAGTACATGTTGTTATTCTTATGTATTCCACTGGTGGTAAACCATATTTTTATGATTCGTCTAATAATTTTAACACAATAGATTCATTCCTAAGTAAAAATTTAGATAGTATTGAGGCTGATCTGGCTTCTAGGATTCATTTTTTAGCAATTAAATAAGGCTGGGTCATTGATTTGATTGTCATCATAGAAGAGATTATCCATTGTTTTACTTTTGAATTGTTAGTCAAGTCTATTTGTTTCAATATGTGAGACTTTTTGTTTCAATAGAATGACTCGCACATTGAAACAAACAGACTTTACTGGCAATTAAAAAGTAAATAAAATAAGATGGTTCAACTATTCTCTAGTGCAATCAAATCAATGACTTAACAATATTAAATTACAAATTAACTAACTGCATAAGCCTTTACATATACTAGATCAATGAAAACATTATCTAAATTTTTACTTTGGAAATCATCTATTTGTTTTAAATAGTTCGAGGAATCATTAAAATATTATTTACCACTTGAAGAATAAATAGGAATAACAACATGTGCTCCCGTTGTAATAAAAATTACATGATTTCATGAGAGGATTGTACATTGTATTTTTGAAAGATGTAGTGTGTTTCAGTTTTAACTCTATCATCTTCATTTTAATCTTTTATCGGCGTACAATATTATTTTCTGCTATTACAAAGGTATTATAAAAAGAAGGTGGCTTGAGTAAATAAGCTTGAGAAACTTTAAGAAGAAAATCATGTAATAAATAGGCAACAATATTGTTATTACTTCGTGATTACATTAAGTCCTTAAGTTAATTGCATATTATTTACATTTCCTAGAGATTTACAGCACTTAAAGATCATTTTGTCCCAAGGGCTTATTCATTCTATCCCAACAAAAATTAGATTGTACGCCGACAAAAGACTGAAATGAAAACGATAGAGTCTAGTGCAAAACACATTGCACCTTTCAAAAAGGGAATGCCACGTCTTATCTAGTAAGTACATAAACTTTCAACTACAATGGGAGCATATGTAGTTATTCTTATTTATGCCCGAGTGGTAAGCCATATGTTTATGATTCGTCTAACAATTGTAACATAATAGATATGTTCATTAGTAATAATTTTGATAGTATTGAGGTCGATCCGGCTTCTAGGATTCATTTGTTTGCAATAGGTCATTGATTTTATTGTCATTGGAGAAGAGCTTATCAATTTATTTTCTTTTGCATTGTTTGTGAAGTCTATTTGTTTCAATATGTGAGTCTTTCTGTTTCAATTTAATGACTCGCATTGAATCAAACAGACTTGACTGGCAATTCAAAAGTAAATAAAATAAGATGGTTAAACTATTCTCTAGTTCGAATCAAATAAATGACTAAGTCTATTTAATTACAAATAATGAACATCAATTGTATCAACGAAAATAAAATCTAAAATTTTAATTTAGGAAATCATCTATTTTGTTAAAATTGTTAGAGGAATCATTAAAATAAGATTTACCACTTGAAGAATAAATAAGAATAACAACATGTGCTCTGGTTGTAATAAAAGTATGTGATTTCTTGAGAAGATTGTACATCCTTTTTTTGAAAGTTGCAGTGTTTCACTATTCACTCTATCATCTTCATTTTAGGATTTTATTGATGTACAATCTTATTTTATGCTATTACAAAGGTATTAGGGAAAAAATGTTTGACTGAATAAGATTGATAAACTTTTAGAAGAAAACTGTGTAATTTTTAGGCAAGAATAATGTTATTACTTTGTGATTACGTTAAGTCTATAATGAATTGCATATTATGTAATTTTTCAAGAGATTTACATCCCTTAAGTTCACTTCTACTCTAGTTTTTGGGAATGCATTTTTTTCGTTGATGTTATATCTTCTATATTCCTTCAACAAATTACTCCACTTACAAAAAATTTAGTTAGATTTTTAGTACTTGCTCAGATTAACTATCAACTATCAACTTAAGTCTCAAGTTGATTATCACCATCAGGTCTCAAATCCTTAGATGGATGTGACTCTCAACTCCTTGTGTTTAGTTCATTTTCCTAATATTAACTTCTTTTTCAAGAAAATATAGAATATGGATGAGTTTTAATATATGCTTTTCACCAGAATTGATTTAGTGAATGTGGTTTGCACGTGTAAAATTATGTATTAAAATATTAAAATAATTTTTAAATAGAATTTGATGTTAAAATAAATGTTTTATGTGTCTAGATGATAAACATTTCATATAGGAAGATTAAAAATTTATTTTAAAAAATGTGAACCACTTTCTTTAATATTTTTAATTTGTTTATTACAATTTGAATAAGATCTATCTATAGTAAAAACATTGATTTTAAATTTTTAATGTTAGGTCTTTTAACATTGTTTAAACAAGGAAAAATATTTATGAAATGAAATTTGAGTCAATTTTAAGGTAATAAATATTAGGAGTTCTTAAATACTACAAATAAAAAAGATTTAATAACTTTAACTATTTGAGTAAAATAGTAAATGACAATTTTGTGAATTGTAAAATCTTTTAAGGAAGGTTAAGAAGTTCAATCAACCTTAGCCTTCATTCTATTCTAAATACTCCAACTTTAAAATTTCAAATAAGTTGAATAATATTAGCTTTTCATGCCCACTCAACTTTAAAACTTTTTCGTATATAATAATCTTTGAGAATCACTAGCTATACTCGAAATTAGATTTAACTTAGATATGCAGAATTAATTAGCTTGCTTGAATAATTTATTAAATAATTTTAAAAATTCAAATGTATAAAACTTTGATGAAGTATTGATAATAATTTAAATATCATTGATAAAATTGTTATTCATTTTGATATTTAATCAAAATCTAAGCTAATACAAGGTGGAAAGCAAATACAACTTTGTTGGCATATCATCAAGTAATATGTTATTATATGGTTTATTTTTTATGTAGCGGAGGATTTTAAATATATTATAAATTATTATATATTTTATGAGTCTTCTTATCGACATTAGTTCTCTTTATTAATTTTTCTAATAGCTCTTACCATATATTAGGGGTCCTTCCCTGTTAGTATATATTTCTTCTTACTATATATTTTATGAGTCCTCGTTCTTTCCATATATTTTAAGAGTTAATATCATAAAGATAATTAAATAATAATTTAATAAAAATAATAAATGATTATTTTATATATAATAGAATCTTTTAAGGAAAGGTAAAAAGTTTAATCAACATTTTTATAGATACTAGGAATAACAAATCAAGATAAAATTAAAGTGTTTTTTAGTAGGAAAAATGTAGGATTGTGATGCTTATCGTGACCAATGACACTAACCTACGGTCTGAGCGTCTACGATCGTCGATAGTATAGTAACCCAACTAAAGGTTGGGGTCACGTCCCAAGGGAGTGGTAGTAAAAATAGTAGTTAGGCTAGAATTTTATTCTAGTTAGCTGTAGTTTGAGAAAGTATCGAATAAAAACAAAGTAAATTCAAGTGGGTGACACCAAAGTATCAAATATCAATGGGGGTTTGTCACAAGTATATCTAAAACAACAAAAATAAAGAGAAAATTCAAGTATGGGGAGAAGTTCTTGGGGTGTGACTGCAATATATATTGATATAAATCGTTGGGTACATGCTTTCGATAGGAAATTTGCAAGATAATAGTGACTAGGCTAAGCTTTAGATGGAAATAAGTTCCCTCTCAGGCAACTTACCCCATTTCAAATGGGTTCCTCTCGGACACCCATTTGCCGCATGAAGGCGAACCTATGCCTTACCCACTCACTCTCTTGAGCTGAGTGTTAGGATATGGGACTAGGGCTCACCCTCTCGGGCTGAACCTCATGTTGACCCACTCCTTAGGCCATCAGTCTAGCGCTCTATGTTTCACGACCTCTCTCTTGAGCAAGCTGAAAACACATGGGTGGTTTTGTATTTGCAACTACAAACCCTTTAGATTAAACCACAACCACTAGGTGAAATCACCATTAAACTACATCTAACCTATCAGCAAGCAAGACCCAACAATAATATCAACACATATTTGCTAAATCATACCCCAAAAATGAGGGTTTTTAGCCACACATTAAGAAATAACAAAATACACTGTAAATGATACTAAAATCAAATTGGTATAAGAAATTAAACCTTGATTTAAGCAAAGGAAGAGGAATGGAGAAGACCCACTTCCAACTTGGTGAAGATGAAATCCTTCTCTCTTTAAGTCTCCCACAAAACCCTCTCCAACTTGAGAGAAAAAATATCTAAAAAGTGCTATTCTATTCTGGAAATAATAATAATGGTTCAGAACTTATAAAATTAATAACAAGTTTAGTATTTATAGCCATTAGAAATTAGTGCTGGCGAATAGCTCGGCGAAGTTAGTCTAGTTCGCTGAGTGACTCGGCGACTCGCTCATCATCTATCTCATCGCCGTTTAGTGCTTGCCTTCAGTGTCTTCACATTCTTGACCATTGGGCAGTATAGTGCTGCTTCGCGGAACTATTCGGCAAAGCGTCAACTGCTCCTTTCATCGCCTTTTTGATCCTCTTCCTTCAGGGCTTTGCGTAGTGGAACAAAGGGCGGAGTCAATCCTTTCAGAGAATCGCCAAAGATGATTGGCGATGCTCAGGCTTCAGCTTCTTCGTTCTTTCCAGCCTTTTTGTTCCTTTTTGCGCCTAAGTGTCCATGCTTCCCCTAAAACTTCAAATACCTGAAACTTAAGAGTTTTCATTAGATATTGCGACATAATAAGCATTCGAGGACACTATTTCTATCAAAATAAAGCCCTAAATGAGTCAAATTTGTGGACTTATCAGATTGCAGGGTTTTCATGCCTTGAGGTTACCCCGAGACGTAAACACGGGACCTAGGATCACGAGTGACCCCAAGCTAACCCTCCTGGCATATCATAAGCATACTAAATAAACCAAAGTAAAGAAATATTGTGCAGAAGCTTAAAACATCATATGAACTGAAATGATGGGGAATACCTATTACTAACTCTGAATAAATAAACTGTGATTTTAATGGCAATTTAAATATCAAACTCCAAAGCTAAAACTAAATCTAACTATGTCTGAAATAAAGCCTGTACTGACAGTCCCCTGGCTTTGTGTCACGACCCAGACCGTCTAGGAATCATCCAAAAACATATATCATAACCTTGAATCCATAAATTCAAATTCAAGGAAAGTCAGGAGCCAAGTCTAGGAAGTTCTTAGAGTCTTTTCAATAAGTCTTTTTCAAATGTTTTAACTTTGTTTTAAGACTTAAAGTTCAAGTTGAGTAAAGAGTAAAGAGTAAAGCTTGAAGTTCATTTCCTCAAAAGTATATGGGGACTATGTATTCCCAAAGGGTTTAAAATGTTTTCACATTCAAACAAGAAAGGAAAACCTTGATTTCCAAAGAGCCTTTGAGCTAGTTTTCAGAAAAGAGTAAATGCTTTCATAATAATGCAAGAGGGGAAACTTTGATTTCCAAGATAGGCTTTAAACTAAGTTTTGAGCAATTATCTCAAATCACAGAAAAAAGTATCTTTCAAACATAAAGAGCTAGTATCATATATTGGGAGTAGTATTGAACCTCGATATGGGGACGAGCTTCAGTTCAGATAACTCACGTCTCCATAAACCATGTAGCCATCATGGGTAAAAAAGGGTCATACATCATGGTACCAGATCCAATGTTTATGCCGGAGCATGGCAACCGATCCCATTATTATGCCGGAACGTGGCAACCGATCCAAGTTAGTGTGTCGAAACGCAACACCCGATTCATTCAACAAGCCACAATCACAATCGCAAAGTACATTCTCATAATCATACAAGAAAGTCATGATTCATGGCATTCATCAATTATATATCCTTATTTACAACAAATGTGACCAATAATGCAACATTCGTATACATACATGTATCATAATGAAGCAAGACAAACATACATCACACAATCATAAAATCACAACCATCACCTACCTCAAAACAAGCTTGAAACCCTAAGAAACTTGATCCTCCCCTTTTCGAATTTGTTCCGCTTGTTTTTGGTCTACAAACAATTAATATAATATGGGAGTTAATAAACAATCACTAATTACTCGGATTACTAACAATTCTAACAACCCTAGATCATACCCATGATCCCAAATACCCAAATTAGGGTTGTTTCCACCATAGATTCTAGATTAAAATTCTTCCTCATCGATAATTACGCATTAGATTACGTTATACGGATCGAAAAATGGATTCGGAGAGTTAAAACATTACCTTTAGCCTTAAAAATGGTGGAAAGCTGTCAAGAATTGCCTGGGGTTCGTTCCTTAGCTCTAAAAATTGAAAAGTGCAGAATAAAGACGTTTTAGGGTTTCTTTACGACCTTAAGTCACGTTGAACCCCCCACAGTGATCCTCACCCCGCTACAGCGACCCTGCCTTGGCGGCAGAAATCCCACCCCAGTGGCTTACACGGAACCAGTAAGCTATTTTATAATTCCATGACCCTCATTTCACAACACACCTTTAACCAACGATGCTCAAAAAATACCATTCACACTAAGATTGATTCTGGGAGTTCTACTCAGCCAAATTCAATTTTGTAAAGTTGTACAGGTTCCTTAACAACTTATCTAACTATTCATGTAATCAAAATCATAATTAAATCACCCGATTGTTACCATATTTCCCCACACCCTAATGACTCCGATTTTGTCCAAATCTGGACTAGGTTGGGAAATTTCAAATTACTACAAAAAAGTTTTCCAATCCAAAATGTTTCCTTGTAAGCTTTTCTATAACAACGGAACCCGGTCGTTATGATATATACCAATTTACCCATCACTCGTCCCCGAGTTATAACTTTGGAAAAACAGGCTAAAGAAGGGATGAGGTAGCACTTGAGCCGATGAACAATTGGGGATACTTGTTTTGTATGTCCCTCTCGGTCTCCCATGTAGCTTCCTCAACTGGATGATGCTTCCAATGAACCTTCACGGACTTAATCTCCTTTGTCCTCAACCTGCACACATCACGATCAAGAATTGCAATAGGTCCTTGACTAACACAATTGAGTCCCACTTAATGATTTAATCACCGTCACCATGATATCTTTTCAACATGGACACATGAAATATCAATGAACTCCCGACAGGTTAGGAGGTAAAGCCAATCTATATGCTACCGGTCCTACACATTCAAGAACCTCAAAGGGACCAATGTATCGCAGACTTAGTTTTCCCTTCATGGTTGAAACCTTAAGAAGAACATTCTCACCGGTTTGAAACGTCATGTCTCTTACCTTATGATCCGCATACTTCTTCAGCCTACTCTGGGCTGCTAGAAGATTAGTTAGAATTCTCCTCACCTTATCTTGAGCATCCTTCGCTAAATCGACCCCCAATGGTTTCACATCTCTAGCCTCAAACCATCATATGGGTTATCTACATCCCCTTCCATAGAGTACCTCAAATAGTGCCATATCTATGCTGGAGTGATAACTATTATTATAGGAGAATTCACATAAAGGTAGGAACTTATCTCAATGCCTTCCAAAATCAATCACACATTCTCTCAACATGTCTTTTAACACTTGAATAGTCCTCTCGGACTGCCGTCCGTCTGTGGATGGAAGGTTGTACTAAAAGTGAGTTGTGTGCCCAATTCGTCAAGCAATTTCCTCCAAAACTTGGATTTGAATTGGGTACCACCGTCTGATATGATAGAGAGGGGCACCCCATGCAACCTTACTATCTCTTTCACATAAACTTTAGGCAATTGTTTAGTAGTATAATCTATTCTTATCGGAATAAAATGGGCTGACTTAGTCAATCTATCAACCACTACCCAAATAGAATCAAACTTCCCCAAAGTCTTAGGAAGACCAACCACAAAATCAATGGCTATCCTTTTCCACTTCCATTCCATAATTGACATTATTTGAAGCAAACCTGCAGGCCTTTGGTGTTTATAATTAACTTGTTGACAATTTTGACACTTAGCCACAAACTCCGCTATATCCTTCTTCATGCCCGGCTACCAATAAATTTGGAGTTTTAGGCTAAATTCATCCTTTAACTATGACTAAGACTTAAGTTACATCCTTGTACTATAATAGTTAACAAGAAACATCCTTTTAGTATTTAAAATATAACAAAATTTATTCTTTTGTCTATTCCAGTTAAAAAACTAACGTTTCTTTTCCTAAAAGTTATTTCTCTCTCCCATCAGCAGAATCAAGAAGGAAATTCAATTTTTTCTGAACTTCATAAAATAATCAAGATCAAAAACAAATTTCTCTCTTCAACAAGAGTTGAAAACAGGGCATAGGGCTATACACAAACAAGGTAAAGTAATAAAAAATCTTTGAAAATTTCTAAATTTTTTTATTCGAAAAATAGTTGCAATTTTTATTTCTTATTTCAGGTTAGAAGAGGTATATCTCAAGCCAGCCAACAATGTCAGAGCTTTCCATTTTCTCTATGAAGTTGCAACATTGAAGAAAATACATTTTTAGCTTTGGATCTTTTTTTTGGATATTGATGTATCAAACTAATGATATGTCACTAGTTTTTGTTGTTCATTTGTTATATTCTTGTGCATGGAACTAATGAAAAATGTTTTAGCTTTATGGTGATTTAATGACACTAGACTTTGCTATTTTTTGCTTATTTTATGGTGTCTTTGTTATTACATTAACTTCCTGTTTTACTAAACCATGAGTTTTTTTTCTTCTTTTCATTTTTCTACTATTTTGATTATTTTTTTTGGGCAATTTTTTGTTGTTTTGCTGCTGGTTTACCTAGTATTTTTGTTGTTTTTCTGCAATTTTGCAGGTTTATGTTTTTTTTCTTGCTTTTTTTTTTCTTGTTTAGTGGTTATTTGGTAGTTTGAAGTGCTCAAGATGTGAAGAACATACATAATGAAGTTAATACAAGAAGTTCAAGTGAGTTTAACATAACATAAAACAACTATGTTCTCATTATGTTCACTTTGCAACTTCCAGTTTTGTTGATCTTATTTAATCATGGATAGTTCTTCGCCAATTGCTTGGGATGCACCTCTTCGAATCAACATTGTTCCGGTTAGTTGTTATGTTGCAACCCGCAATATCTAATGTTTTTAAGAATGAAGATGGTTTAGTTTGAGAAATAGAAAATTGCAAATATTTTTGAATCATAAAAACTAAAAAGTTTCAATGATTTTTTATTCCTTTACCTTGTTTGTGTATTGCCCTCTACCCTGTTTTCAACTCTTGTTAAAGAGAGAAAATGTTTTTGATCTTGATTATTTGTGAAGTTTAGAAAAAATTGAGTTTCCTTCTTGGTTTTGCTAAATATGGAAGACGATGGGACAGATTTGAGAGGGGCAAAATAGGGAGATGGGAGAGAGAAATACCTTCTAGGAAAAGAAACGTTAATTTTTTAACTGGAATAGACAGAAGAATGAATTTTGTTATATTTTAAATACTAAAAGGATGTTTCTTGTTAACTATTATAGTACAAGGATGAAACCTAAGTCTTAGTCATAGTTAAGGGATGAATTTATCCCAAAACTCAATAAATTTGCTTCAAATATAGATACATCTTGGTCACACCCGGATGAATAGAATATCGCGAACAATGAGATTCTACCAATAATTTCTGAATCAAGTCATTAACTCGAGGAACACAATTTTTTCCTTTAAAACTGAGCACACCATTCGCATCAATAGTGGTCTCTTGTGCCTTACCAATCACAGTCTTCTTTCTAAGCTCCTCCAAATTTTCATCTTCGAATTGTTTGGCCTTGATCTCCTCAATGAATGTGGCCCTTAATTCAATACTCGCTAACACCCCACCTCTTTCTGAGATGCCCAACTTCTTGAACCTAGACCCTAAGGTCTGAATTTCCTTATCCAAAGGTCCCTTGCATACACTCAAGTAAACTAAACTACCCATACTCACCGTTTTTCGACTCAAAGCGTCTGCCACCATATTAGTCTTGCCCGGATGGTATTGAATGGTCACATCATAATCCTTGAGTAACTCCATCCACCTTCTCTGTCTCAAAGTCATATCTTTTTGAGTGAACACATGTTGTAAACTACGATGGTTAGTAAACACTTCACACTTAACACCATAGAGCTAAAGCCATCATATCTTAAGAGAAAACACTACCGCTGCCAACTCCAAATCATATGTTGGATTATTTCTCTCATACACATTCAATTAACGCGAGGCATGATACGCTCAAATTACACCTCCCTAAAGAGGTATAAGCGATCGTTATCAAGTAAAGAACCCATCTTGGATGTTGGGGTCGATCCCACGAGCAATATGGTTTAGACTTAAACTTAACTTACGATTATATTCATTTAGTCAACGTATTTCCGAGACAAGTAAGTAAAAGGGGGGAATTTGTGAAACAAATGCTTAATTGTAGTTAAGTAACAATTGAGCAGGATTCAAACTTTGTTGTTATCAATGAGAGAAAGTAACTAGGGTGTACGTGCTCCCTATAGGCTCGTAGTGCGGTAATCCTAGTAATAGTAATACTTTCTTAGTGTATTACATGCAAAGTGATAAGTTATTTATCTCTAATTCCTTGGTCCAGCAACTAGAGAATTTCACCCTGCACCTTGGTTCGTATACGTGTGTATACTTTACTAATCCTTACCTTTACCTCATATTAGACATCACATAAATATATGACTTAGTTTTCACCCTCGCACCAATTGACATTAGACTATTAGATAGTATCACACTAAATCTATGTTGATAATTCTTTTCTTATTAACTACCTCCTTGGTCCGGCAAGTAGAAACAAGGTGAGTTCTAACGTTTGCAACTGCTAAAAAGACTTTTAAACGAAAAAATTATCAATGTATGCAATAACACTATTCAAGAATTACTTAGATACTATTCATACTTTGTTAATCGCTCATGGTTCCCACAACCCTAGTTGTGAATTTAGTTACCCATAGTAGCAAGAACACAATTCATATTTGTAGAAGAAGAATTCATGAACTTATGTAATGAGAAGAAGAAATCCAAAAACCTAACTTGAATTTCAAAGTTAAAATCTTCAAAACAAACATAGGAAATTAAGAATTGCTAGTGTTGCAAGTTAATCTCCAAAGAGAAAAACTAGAACTAAAGTAATCACGTCTAACCCCCAAAAAAGAGGTTTACATGCCCTATATAGAAAAACATGTCCTAACTAAAAAGGAAACAAAACAAGGAAATAAAGTTTCTCGAGGGGTTTTAGATCTATGACACTAACCTATGGATCGTGGACTGACCTACGGTCCGTAGGTCCCTTCCATGGTTTGGGACTTAGGCAATTTCCAAAGCTCAAAATCTCCACCTCTCAGTAACAATAGATGGATCAGCAAGACGGACTGTGGTTCGATCCACGGTCCGTGTATCCTCCTCCGTAGTTCCACACTTAGACTTTCGCAATCAGGTACTGGAACCCCCTTCTCTGAATCATTTGACAGAACTGCAGGACGGCATGTAGGTAGACTTACGGTCCGTCGTTTGTAACCATGGTTCCCCACTTGATCAAGAATTCCCTGATTTTCCGTCAAGCCTTGCTTGTCAATCTATGCCTATCACCAACGGAAAGTGACTGGACCTATGGTCCGTAGGTCACGTCCGTAGATGCCCTTTTCTGCACAATTCTTCAGTTTTGTCTCTCCACTTCCACGTTCGAACTTATTTCCTGCAAACAAGATAAAAACACATTAATACCAATACAAAATGGCCCTAGACACTCACAACTCTTAAGTGAAATGTATTAAAAATACCGTAAACTCACGGTAGATCAACACCCTCAACTTAAATTCGTTGTTTGTCCTCAAGTGACACACTAAGACTCTAAACGACACTTGCATAGAAGCAGATATTCAAGCACAAGCAATCACATGGCTTTCTATCCCGACTCTCTTTTTTAGTGTAAATATTTTCTCTTAGACCAAACAAGCTAACTCATGCGGATCAAGATATGACGAAGATCGACTAATCGACACACAACATAAACTGTTTCACTATCACCAAGGTACCAACGCTCCGACAATGTAACTAGTGCCCTCACTTCAAACGAAGTACTTTTCACACATAAGATATGAATATTTGAATTTTAGGATTCATTCAACACTCACGCTCAGAAGTGACTTCAAGTACAGTTAGTGCTCAATACCATAGGCTTGCCCTTATTTTCACTGCTTAGACTCTCCAAACTAGTTGCTAGGATCACTATTGGACTTTCCTTAGTTTATAACGTAGGCTCAGGGTTAGGTGTGGTACATTTGGGTATTTTATAGTGACTTTCTGCCCTCCTTGACATTACATTGGCTATTTACCTCTTCCTTGACCTATTTTTGGCAACTTTTCATCTCAATATCTTTCCCTTAACTCTCATCAACCAAGGATGCGACTTTTGACTTTTTGACTCTTATTTTTCACTTTCTTCTTTTTCTTTCACTTTCTTTTTCTTTTTCTTTTATTTCTTTCAACACTTTTCTTTTGCTTCTTTTGCACAAAGTCATATCCTCTTTCATACTTTATTTCTCTTTTGAACACTAAACTCTTTTCATACCCTTTTTTCCATTTGGTTTCCTTTTTCATAGCCACCCTCAACTTATGCATTTTGCGTTCGTTGAGGTGCACAATGTCCGATGTGGGACTAGGGCCAAGATCAAGGTAACTTTTAGGCTTAGCCAACCTCAACATAGGCCTTTGGCCTAAGTCAAGGTGTACATGTCCAAGGAGGGACCGGGGCCAAGACAATGTTTTTAAGGGAACGTGAGTTAGGTGAATCAAAAGAATCGGTCAATTTTAGGCTCAAATATTTAGATCAAAAGGGAATAATGCTACCATTTGGTTAGATCATTTTAGGCCTAAGTGGACTAATTGGAACAAAAGCCTATGATCGCTCGAGGATTCGCAACTCAAAGGCATCCATGCACTTATTAACGACCTGGACCTTCAGGTCCATCATATGCTCCATCTATCATGCCATCCTAGCCTCGGACTCTCAAATAGACCGCTGCATCCATGGCTTCACATGCTGAAGCAGTGTGGCCATCTATGCCTCCAACTTTAGAACACAAGCAAGGGGCACGACAACGAATCCTAATGAAGGGGTGGCTCTGGATGAGCTAGGAGCCCGACTGGCAGCTTGAGATGGTGAGGCCGGGGCAGCATCAGTACTGGCTGAAGGGATGTTTTCTGCACCTTGCATGTGCTCCACATCAACTACCAAATCCACGCCCAATGGCGGTACCTCAACCTGGGGCTCTCATCGCGTCACAGCTATGTTGGCCTCATTCCTAATCAAGCCGATATCTAAAGTTTTGTCTGCCCGCAATCTCATCACAGTGCCAAATTTGGTACCGCCAACATCTCTGCACAACTAAAAAATGATACAAGGAAAGGGTAAAGTAGTGGTAACCCGAAAAGCCCGCTCATGGATCTCCGCAATCAACATGCAGGCAAAGTCTATCTCAAACCCAGCTACCAAGGCAGCAACCATCACATCACTGTCCCATGTAAGTACATTTTCTACCTGAGTAGGAGAAACTCGGTTCTGCACCAATAGCCAGAAGAACTTGGCCACAAAATTTAGAGTGGCCTTCTTGATTCCTAAGCTCGGGGTGCTGACCCACTCTGCTCGATCTCCGTCTGTCGCAATGTGACTTGCTAGCTAGTGTAAGACAGTCTCTTTTTACTCTGCATTTCGCTGAAACTCCCCGCCCCGCACAATATCCCTTCTATAGTAAAAAACGGTCGTGTTGAGTCTCCAAGTGCGGGCTGGGATCTATGCTTCACATTTTTGTGAATAAAGCATCGGACAGTGGCTACGTAGGAAGCATAGAACAACCTCACGATCTCCTCACTATATATCCATGAATTCTGGGCCATCCACTCATACTTATGCTATTTGAAGAGTCGGTGGATGTCGGGAATGGTATGCAGGTTGTCAATGAGTACCCTACGCTCCTCTGTAACCATCCGAACCATTCTTATTTTGTCAGTAAGCATCCGGGCATCCCTGTCAATTTGCCATTGACCACTAACACACCACCGGTTTGGCTCCTCTGCAACTAGGGCAGTGTCGGTGTTCGGTGGCACTGGAATCTCACCCGCACTAATCACCTCATTAGACAAGGGAGCCCTACTGTGTAAAATTAAGCTGGTTGCAGATCCAAAAGCAGTCTTGGAAGCAGAGGCGGACTAAGAACCGAAAGCAGAAGCGAACTCAGAATCGAAAGTAGACCCAACCGGTGATCCAATCAGTGTATCCTCCTCATCAGACTGGGAGGCAGTGACTACGTCGGGAACTACCTGCCTGGATTGATTTTAGGTAGTCAGGGGTGTTGTTGGTGAAGTTCTTGTGGCCAGTGGAACATTTGTGGGATCCTTCTCCGCATCCGTATCTTTATCAATCAGCCGAAAAGTCAGCGCCACGGATTCGGTATTGCCCCTTTTTGCGTAGGTCACTGGTTTCTTAAGAGCCATGGTACCTGTAGAGGCTTAATTAGTACCAAAATAAACTAATAACACACTCAAAAAAAAAATTAGAACCAAGAATGAACCAAAACAAAGACTGTAAAAGTTCAGGACAGTAGCGGAACTACTGACCCACGGTGGGCTCCTACAGTCCGTGGATGAATCCACGGTCCGTCGGTCCCCTCTGTAGATCAGAGTACCCAAAAGAAGGGTCTCGATGGGAACCACGAATGTGTAGAATGGTTCGTAGATCGAACTACAGACTGTAGTCCACACTTCCGTGGTTCCATACTTAGCATTTATTAGTTGTGTGTAGACCTACGGACCTGATCTACGGTCTGTAGATTGACCTACGGTCAGTAGATGGGGTCTTGTGGGTCAAGTATGTGCCAGGTATTAGACATGCCTCTTTGGTGACACCATTGTTTGACAATTTCAACAATTATCCTAAGTCTAATCATGCATTTCAACACAATTTATGATAGTTTGTCATCCCTAGGGTTCCGATTACTCAATCTTTAATATGTATTGCATATGAAACTAGGAACCCTAAGTCGAAACTTGCATTTAGACTCTTTTTCTAAGATTTAAATTATTACAATGACAACACAATCATATTTTCTAACTTTAGCTTAACATGCAATTTCATACAAAAACAACCCAAGGTCAAGATCAACTTCATGACTTCTTATTTTGAACAATGACTATCAAAATTTAGAGTTAAGTTGAAATCGATTAACTTACAAGTAATGGAAGTGGGTGATTGTGTGGTTCGTAAACTTCTTAGAACTTTTGGACATCGAACTTGGACCTTGAACTCTTCTTGGGAATGAAAGATGGAGGTGATCAAATTTTTGGGGGAGAAAGGAATGGAATTATGGTAGGGCTGATGATATGTATGGGAGATGGGAGTGATTTGGGGATATAATGAGGAAGTTATGGGATTTGGAGGGGTTAGAAATAGTTAGGAGGGAATATGGGAAGTGGGAGAAGAATTTGAAAATGACGAGTTTTATTAGAAAGGGGTCCAGGTTGGGTCGACTAAACCCTAACTTTGGACCCACGAAACCCCATCGACAGGATGTGGGTCGACCTACGGATCGCAGGTCGGGTCCATAGGACACTCAACAGTTAGAAAAAATCAGAGGACTTACCTGGGATCTACGGACACCATTCACGGTCTGTGGATTGACCTACGGAGCATCGATGGGGTCCGTAGACCTCTGCAACAAACATTATTGTTTGTCGTCCCTACACATGTAGCAACCATTAGGCCTTTCTTTTTACATTTTCTAGACACTTTTTGGACACGGACCCTATGCTATATCTATCTAACACTAAAACAAAAATAAAGCACCTATCTAAAGGAATACAGAAATGCAAACAAACAAACAAAAATACTAAAATGAAAAGGAAAACCTATAGTTGGCTAGATTGTACATCTTGGGTTGCCTCCCAAGCAGTGCTTGATTTAACGTCGCGGCACGACGCAGGCCTCTTGATTACTCAGACTTCATCAAGATAGTAGGCCACAACCACCTCTTGCACATTCTCCCATTTTCCCAAATAGACCTTGATCATTTGCCCGTTCACCTTGAACCTTGTCCCCTCATTGTTTTCAAGTTCGACCGCTCCATGTGAGAACACTTATGTGACTATGAATGGCCCGGTCCACATAGACTTGACCTTGCTAGGGAACAAGCACAACCTAGAGTTGAATAGAAGTACAAGATCACCCACAACAAATTCTCACTTTTTAATCCTTTGATCATGATACTTTTTTATCCTCTCCTTGTACAAGGCTGAACTTTCATACACTTTTAGGCGAAACTCATCAAGCTCATTCAAGTCACTTACTCTCTGATTTGATGCTGCTCCGCAATCCAAATTTAGCTTTTTAGCGCCCACATAGCCCGTATGCTCTAGCTCTACCCGCAAATGTCAAGACTTCCCCTATACAAGTTGGTAGGGGGACATACCTATAAGAGTCTTGAATGCGGTACGATAGGCTCATAGAGAATCATTAAGCTTTCTTGACCAATCGTTATTCACAGTCTTAGCCAAAATCTGCTTGATCTCTCTGTTGGACACTTCAACTTACCCATTAGACTGCGGATGATAAGGAGTGGCTACATTGTGGTGGATGCCATATTTCTTAAGTAGCGCCTTGAACAACTTATTACAGAAGTGGGAACCTCCATTGCTGATAATCACCCTAGGTGTACCAAATCTGGAGAAGATATTGTTTTTCAGGAATGTGGTGACACTTTTACCTTCTATGTTGGAAAGCGCAATTGCTTCCACCCACTTCGACACATAATCAACCACAACAAGAATATACTCCATCCCATGTGAACTCACAAATGGACCCATAAAATCAATGCCCCATACATCAAAAAAATCTGTCACCAATATCGGATTCATAGAAAGTTCTTGCCTCTTTGAAATTCCTCCTTCTCTTTGGCAACGGTCACACGATTTGGCCAAATCATGAGAATCTTGGTGTATGGTAGGCCAGTAATACCCACACTGCAAAATTTAATGCGTAGTCCGAATACCACTATGATGTCCACCAACAAGCGATGAGTGACACACCTCTAGTATACTCAACATCTCGACCTCGGGCACACAGCGACGAGTAATCTCATTAGAACAACTACGATACAATAAGGCTCATCCGAAAAGAACTTCTTCACATCATGCATAAACTTTTTCCTTTGCTGAAAAGACAAATCCGATGGCACCAGATCACTTACCAAGTAGTTAGCAAAGTCTGCAAACCAAGGAATCAAATCATGAGAAGCAGCCAATACCTGTTCATCTGGAAAGCATAATTAATTTTAGCCCTATCACCAAGCTTGAGCATAGCTTCTTCCTCCAATCTGAACAAGTGATCGGCAACCCGATTTTCAATCCCCTTTCTATCATTCATCACAAAGTCGAACTCTTGCAGCAACAACACCCATCTAATCAACCTCTGTTTTGCATCCATCTTAGCCATCAAATACCTCAATGCAGAATGGTCAATATGCACTATGACCTTAGTACCAAGCATGTAGGATCGAAATTTCTTGAATGTGAAAACCACCGCAAGAAACTCCTTTTCAGTCACTATATATTTCTTTTGAGCCATATTTAGAGCTTTACTGGCATAATAAATAGGATGAAGAATCTTCTGTCTCCTTTGTCCCAATACCACACCAAGCGCAACTCCACTCGCATTACACATTACTTCAAACGGTTACTCCCAATCTGGTGAAATAAAGATAGGTGGAAAACTAGCTTTTTCTTCAACTCTCCAAATGCTCTCACACAAGCACCATCAAAATCAAACTTATACTCATTCTCGAGCAGTTTGGACATTGGATGTGCAATTTTGGAGAAATCCTTGATGAACCTCCTATAGAAACCTTCATGCCCAAGAAAACTTCTAACACCTTTAATAGAGATAGGTGGTGGAAGCTTTTCTATTACCTCGACTTTCACTCTATCAATCTTAATACCCTTCTCAGAAATCCGATGACCCAGAACTATCCCCTCTTTCACCATGAAGTGGCACTTTTCCCAATTGAGCACAAGTTTGCACTCTTCACACCGTTTTAGTACTTCGGTAAAATGGTCTAAACAACTATCGAAAGAGTAACCTACCACAAAGAGATCATCAATAAAAACCTCAATAGTGTCCTCCACCATATAAGAAAATATCGACATCATACAAAGCTGGATGGTCGCCGGAGCATTACACAACCCAAATGGCATCTGTTTGAAGACGAAAGTCCCATAAGTGCAAGTGAAGGTGGTCTTTTCTTGGTCTTCTCGAGCTATATAAATCTGATTGTAACCCGAATAACCATCAATAAAACAATACCAACCCTTACCAGAAAGTCAATCCAATATTTGATCGATCAATGGCATAGGGAAATAGTCATTTTCTGTCCAAGCATTTAATTTCCGGTAGTCCATGCAGACTCTCTATCCAATTGCGGGCTGCATCGAAACAAGCTAATTTTTTTATTCGAAACCACAGCCATCCCACCTTTCTTGGGCACACACTGAACAGGACAAACCTAACTACTATCTGCAATGGGATAAATAACTCTCGCATCCAACCACTTGATGATTTCAATTTTCACTACCTCTTGCGTTGGCAGATTTAGTTTTCTCTGGTGTTCAATACTAGGCTTGTGATCTGTATTGAGTTGGATTTTATGAGAACAAAGGCCAGGAGGGATCCCAATAATGTCCACAATAGTCCACCCAATAGCCCGCTTGAACCTATTCAACATGAAAACCAATGCCTCAACTTATGCCACATTCAAATTAGCTGCAATTGTGACCGGTAAAGTACCATCTATCCCCAAAAATACACACCTCAAATGTGATGGTAGAGTCTTAAGCTCCAATTTCAAAGCCTCTTCAACAGACGGTCTTGCAGGTGGAGAGTCGCAATTCTTCATGTCTAACTCCAATCAATTTGGTTTTGAACGGAATTCAAACCTATCAAGTGCAGTGACCAATTCATCATAGTCTTCAATACCATCACTTTTAAAGTTCATCATTATCGCTGCTAGTGCATCAACACTCAACCACTCTTCAACAGGTACCTCAGAACCACTCTCTACAATATGATTCACCATTGATATCGACTTGAGCTCACTACTTTACTTCATGGATCTACAGATGTTGAAAGTTACCTCTTCATTTTTCAGGTGAAACTTCATCCGTCATTTCTCCATATCGACCAAGGTGTGCCCAGTGGCAAGGAATTGTCTCCAAAGGATAATGGGAACCTCAAAATCAACCTCACAATCAAGAATCACAAAATCAGCCGAAAAGATAAAAGACTCCACTTTTACTACTACATCATGGAGCACACCAATGGGCCTCTTCATAGTTCTATCGGCCATGAGCAATCGCATCGCAGTCGGTTTTAGATCTCCTAACCCCAACTTCTTCTAAATAGACAATGGCATCATAATAATGTTAGAACCCAGATCACATAGCACCTTAGCAAAATGTAACAACCCATAGGTACACGAAATAATGAAGGCACCAGGATCATCATTCTTCTACACAAGGGACCTTGTAGCAATAGCACTACAATGTTGCAACCTGTCATCATCTTCGAAACTCACGGCCCTTTTCTTCGTCGCCAAGTCTTTCATAATCTTTGCATACCCAGGCATTTTCTCCAAAGGTTTTATCAACAGAACATTGATAGAAAGCTGCTTCAACATACTAATAAAACTGCAGTATTTTCCTCCTTCAGTCTTCTTCACTAACCTCTATGGGAAGGGAAGTGGAGGTCTAGGCATGGGAACAACTTTCTAGGATATCTCTACGTTCTTCTCTGTCACATTCTCAGACTATCCAGTAACCTCGATCACATCACCATCTTTACTAACCTGAACTTCAACCTCAGATGACATAGGTGGATCAATGGTCTGCTTACCCCCTCAAGTGGTAACTGTCATACAATGCCCATAATTCTTCGAATTTTGGATGGTGTTGCTAGGAAGTGTGTCGGGAAAATGTGGGTTAACTATGCTAGACAACTGAGTCATTTGTTGCTCAAGATTTTTGATCGACACTGCATGGGCATTAACTTTTTTACCAAGACCAGACAAGTCGTTCCGCATCTCCTTCACAATTTCAACAGTTGAGTCAAACCTCTTCATCATCTTCTGCATCATATACTCAATCTGTGCCATACTACACCCAGCTTCCCTATTACGAGATTCTTGATTTTGAGGAGGAACATAAGGACCACCCCTATCATTTCTGTTGCCATAGTTTTTCCGATTGTAGTTGTTATCGTGATTGTAGTTCCCATCCCGGACATATTGACCCTCTCCATTATAATTGCCATAATTCTGACCTTATTTTCCTTGACCTTGGCGCCAATTATCCAAATTGGAACCTTGGGCATTGGCTCAGAAACCCCTCGTCTGATCATTCACTGCATGCGTATGCTCTTCATAATAACATTCCCCAACCAGTGGTGGATTCCTATTCAAATAATTCACAGCATTTATCCTTTTGGTACCTCCGCTCACATGCTTCAACACCAACCCATGTTCTATCCTAATCTGAGCCATCTCCTCACAAATGTCATCGGCAGATTGACAAGGTGAAGATTGAATTGCAAAAGTGTTTCTTACAATGTCTGACTTTCAAGTGCTCCATACTTTATTGTTCTGGGAATTTTCTCTAGTTTCTCAGTGATCTCCTCAAAAGTGCACTCACCATATGATCCTCGTGTGATAGTATCAAGCTAAGCCTTATCATTGCCATCTTGACCTCTGTAGAAATACTCCTTTAGTGACTCATCATCAATAGGATGGTTTGGAACACTTCTTATGAAAGCAGTGAACCTGTCCCACGAACTACTCACAGACTCTCCAGGTAGTGCTACAAAGTTGTTGAGTTTATCTTTGTGGTTCAGTTTCTTTGACACTGGGAAGTATTTTGCCATGAACACTTTGCGCAATTGATCCCATGTGTGAATTGAGTTATAAGGAAGCTTAGTAAACCATACAACAACATCTCCAGTCAATGATAGAGGAAAGACTCTCAACCCAATGACATCCATTTCTAAATTTGGTCGACCCACACAACTCTTCCAAACACTCCTTAACTTGGCCATGTGCCATGTGGATCCTCCGATGCCATACCAGATAACAAACTCCTCAATGTAAGCATTTGCATCAGACTGCTCGTCATCATGAATGTACGCCCCGGAGGTAGAGGAGGTAGAAAAATAAGTCCTTCATATTCAGCGGCATTGAAGTCGACCCTATAGTTATCACGCAACCTCGGTTCTGGCGGATTAGTGTCCTCAATGCATCTCCCAATAGATTACCACCTTGATTTTCAGCATTCTCATTATCAACCCTAGGAGGCTGCAACTCAACTCCATCACCTAGATTTCCTCCCATAGGATTGGCTGGGACAGCTTGATTATTCATCCTTCGCAAAGTTCTGTTCAATTCTGGATCGTAAGGAGTAAGTGGTTCACCTTGACTCCGTCTACTTGTCATACACTAGAGTAGTAACCTGAGAGAAACAAAAACAAAAGAAAAAGTAAAGAACTCATCTTGGAGGTTGGGGTCGATCGCACGAGGAACATAGTTTAGAATTAATCTTAACGTACGATTATATTCATTTATTCAATGTATTTCCAAGACAAGTAAGTAAGGGGGGGGGGCGAAATTTTTGAAACAAATGCTTGATTGTAGTTAAGTAACAAGTGAGCAGGATTTATACTGTGTTGTTATCAATGAGAGAAAGTGTATGTGTTCTCTATAGGTTCATAACGCGGTAATCCTAGTAATAGTAATCCTTTCCTACTGTACTATATGCAAAGTGATAAGTTATGTTTCTCTAATTCCATGGTCTAGCAACTAGAGAATTTCACCCTGCACCTTGGTCCGGCTACGTGTGTATACTTTACTAACCCTTACTTTTACCTCATATTAGACATCACATTAATGTATGACTTAATTTTCACCCTCGCACCAATTGACATTAGAATATTAGATAGTATCACACTAAATCTATGTTGATAATTCTTTTCTTATTAACTACCTCCTTGGTCCGGCAAGTAGCAACAAGCCGAGTTCTAACGTTTGCAACCGATAAAAAGACTTTTAAACGAATGAATTATCAATGCATGCAATGACATTATTCAAGAATTACTTAGTTAGTATTCATACTTTGTTAATTGTTCATGGTTCCCACAACCCTAGTTGTAGATTTAGTTACCCATAGTAACAAGAACACAATTCATATTTGTAGAAGAAGAATTCATGAACTTACGTAAAGACAAGAAGAAATCCAAAAACCCAACTTGAATTTCAAAGTTAAAATCTTTAAAACAAACTTAGGAAATCAAGAATTGCTAGAGTTGCAAGTTAATCTCCAAAGCCAAAAACTAGAACTAAAGTAATAACATCTAACCCCCAAAAACGAGGTTTACATGTTCTATATATAGAAAATAATGTCCTAACTAAAATGGAAACGAAATAAGGAAATAAAGTTTTTGGACGCGGTTTTGTTCTATGACACTAACCTACGGACCGTGGACTGACCTACAATCCGTAGGTCCCTTCCGTTGCTTGGGACTTAGACAGTTTTTCAATGCTTAAAATCGCCACCTGTAAGTAACAATCGATGGATCAGCATGACGGACTGTGGTTCGATCCACGGTACGTGGATCCTCCTCTGTAGTTCCATACTTAGACTTTCGAAATCAGGTACTGGAACCCCCTTCTCTAAATCATTTGACGGAACTGCAGGATGGCCCGTAGATTGACCTACGGTCCGTCGTTTGTAACTGTGGTTCCACACTTGGTAAAGAATTCCCTGATTTTCCTTCAAGCCTTGCATGTCCATCTATGCCTACCACCTACGGTATGTAGGTCACGTCCTTAGATGCCCTTTTCTGCATAATTCTTCATCTGTGTCTCTCCACTTCCACGTCCGAACTTATTTCCTAAAAACATGATAGAAACACATTAATACCAATACCAAATGGCGCTAGACACACATAACTCTTAAGTGAAATGTATTAAAAATACCGTAAACTCACGATATATCAAGGCATAAGCTATAACATTCGTATCCTGCATCAATACAACACCCAAACCAGAATGTGAAGCATCACAATAAACAATAAAATCTTTACTTTCAACTAGTAATGCTAGAATAGGCACGGTGGTCAAGAGAGTTTTGAGCTTTTGGAATCTCTCCTCACATTTTTTAGTCCATTCAAATGGTATCTCCTTTTTGGTCAAATTAGTTAAGTGAGTGGCAATAGAAGCAAAGTTCTTCACAAATCGACGGTAGTAGCTAGCGAGCCCAACAAAACTCCTAACTTCCATCACAAAGCTATGCCAAACCCAATTCTCAACCACCTCAATTTTTTGAGGATCTACCATTACCCCTTCTTTTGACACTACATGTCCCAAAAATTCAACCGAAGTCAACCAAAATCCACACTTAGAGAATTTAGCATACAACCTTTGTTTCCCAAGAACACCCAAAACAATACGAAGATGGTCGGCATGCTCTTCCTCACTTTTCGATTAGACCAAAATATAATCAATAAAGACTATGACGAATGAATCAAGAAATGGCTTGAACACCCCCATTCATTAAACTCATAAAAGCTACAGGCGCATTAGTCAACCCAAAGGACATAACTAGAAAATGGTAGTGCCCATAACGGGTTCTAAACGCCGTCTTGGGCACATCCTCAGGCCTAATTTCAACTGATAGTAGCCAGACCTTAGATCAATCTTGGAGAAAACTGATGCACCTTGCAATTGGTCAAAAATATCATCTATTGAAGGTAAAGTATACTTGTTTTGAATTGCTACCCTATTCAATTGCTGGTAATCTATACACAATCTGAAACTACTATCCTTTTTCTTAACAAACAAAACTGGAGCACCCAATGGGGAAACACTAGGACGAATAAATCTCTTATCAAGAAGCTCTTGGATTTGAGCCTTAAGCTCTCTTAATTCCGCCGGAGCGATGCGATATGGAGGGATAAAAATGGGACAAGTACCAGATTCTAAATCAATGCAGAAGTCTATATGTCTATCTGGAGGCATACCAAGCAAGTCATTAGGAAACACTTCTCTAAATTCTGACACCATAGGAATAGATTCAATGGACGCAGTCTCAATCTTAACATCCCTAATATGAGCCAAATAAGCCAAACAACCCTGCCCTATCATATCCTTGTCCGAACGGAGGATATAATTTTAGCTTGTTTAGGCTTGTACATTCCTTCCCACTCTAATTTTTCCCTTCCCAAAATTTCTAGAGTTACAGACTTAGTATTAAAATTAAGCACAAAACAATAGGGGGGACAACAAAGTCATGCCTAAGAATATATCAAAATCAGTCATATCCAAAATCACCAAATCAGCCAAAGTTAGTAGACCCATAAACAAAATAGGACAAGCCCGATAGACATGGGTGACTATGATTGACTCTCCAACTGGGGTAGAAAAGTGTATAAGGACATCAAGTATATCACAAACTATAGCAAATTATAAGGCAAACTGCACGGATACATATGAATTAGTAGAACCCGCATCAAATAACACATTTTCCATTCAGTCACAGACAAGAATAGTACTTGTGATCACTGCATCAGCTGCCTTTGCCTCATTTTTGCCTGGAAAAGCATAACACTGAGCCCTATCATCTTGATGAGACAGTTCCCTGCCTGGTTGCACATTACCCCTGTGGCATTACCATTTTCTCTACCTCCATGGCCTAGATGATTAGCTCCTTGCCCACCTTGCGGACGCCCTCAATAATTATTTCCATTCCACATGGGTACCACTGCTCTAGACTATTGCTACGCGAAATCTAACATACGTGGGTGGGGACAATCTCTCCTCATATGCCCAGGTTCACCACAATTGTAAATGTACGATTAAAAGATGGCCTGCTGCCCACTGAAGCTGCAACTCCCTGGCTATCCTGAATCAAATTATGAAGTGGATTTCTTAGTAATTACCTGTAGAGGCGGGCATAGCGGACTGAATTGGCTTGGCTGCAAGCGTTGGCCTCCCTGAACCTCTGGAATAAGAACCTTGAAAGTTGTGTGAATTCTTGGCCCTTCTTGCCAATGTCTTAGCCTGACCGCCTCGCCTCACCCTCTCCACTTTCTTAAAATAGTCTGTTATCTCATTAAAGCTCCTCTGTGTAGAGGTGATATGAACAGATAAGACCTACAACTCAAAATTTAGTCCCCTAATAAATAAACGGATCCTCTCCTCCTTAGTAATCACAAATTGAGTAGCTTATTTAGACAAAGCATGGAACTTGGCCTCATAAGCAGCCACAGACATACCACCTTGCTCCAAGGCCATGAACTCGTCCTTCTTGAGATCCCTAAAAGTTCTAGGCACATATTTCTCTAAAAACAGATCATGAAATTGGGTCCAAGTAAGTGGAGGTAAGGTTGAAGATCTACATTCCATAGAAGCTCTCTACCATTTCTTAGCCTCACCTTAAAGTTGAAAGGTCAAAAACTCAACCCCATGCTGATAGAAAATTCCTCACTTTTGAAGCCTCTCATCACAATTTAAGATAAACTCATAAGCATCCTCATTCTCAGAACCAAGAAACACAGGAGGCTTTAGCTTCAAAAACTTTGTCAACATTTCATGCTCATTACCAGTCATAACAGAACCTAACAAAAGATAGAACAAAGCATCATTACCTCCCGTTCCACCCATCTTGAGTGCAGTGCTAGAAAAGAGGGGTTAGCGGGAACTTGAGTTGCTTTAATAGAAGGAAGCACTCCAGGACCAACTAACCCTTTCAAGAATGACATGATTAGTCGAGCTAACACTGGGTCTATAGGAGGAACACCGGTAGTCTCAGCCTACACCTCTTCCTCTTGTCCCACCTCCTCAATGTTTTCAACCTCGATATCCTCTTGAATATCTTCGTAATGTACGGGAGAGGACTCATATTGGTGAACATTTTCGATCGGTACCCCATCTCTAGCAGACGCCACTCTTCCACGGCCTCTACCCGTAGCTCTTCCTCTACCCCTGCCTCGACCACGACCTCTTGCTACAGATTTCTCAGCCGGAGCATTGACGGGAGATACATCCCTGACGCTGTTTAATCTAATATTAACCATCTATGTACAGAAGAGAGAAGGAGGTTAGATACCAATTTGAATCGCCAGAAACCAATTCGAATCAAGTCATAGCACGAAAGGAAACAAGATAAAACAGAGAAATTTCCTAAAGTCATATAGCCTCTCGAAGAAAACTAAATATGTCCCCGTACCATTCCACAAGACTCTACTAGACTTGTTTTGGTACATTGAGATCAACGAACCTAGGCTCTAATACCAACTTTGTCACGACGCAGACCGTCGTGATTGGCACCCACACTAACCCTCCAGTGGGAGAACCACTACTGCAACCCAAAACAAGAAACTAAACAAAAAACTAAAGCAATTAAGTTGCGAAAGCAAGTTAAATAGCTAAAGACTGAAGTTCCCATAATCTTCCAAAAGATCTAACAACTAAACAATGCGGAAAATACACCTAGAACCTGAAAGTCAATGTACCAAAACATCTAAAGTTCAATAGGTCTGAACAAGAAGGGATACAACCCCAAACTAATGCACTAATAACTAACTAGAAAAGTCTAAGTCCGAAATTGTGGACATAGACGAAAGAGAACTCATGGCAGCCTGGAAGAATTGGCTCACCCTTGAATTCAAACGATCACTGATCTTCTAAGCGAGGTCTGTCAATAGCCGCTAGAAGATGCTCTGTACTTAACAAAGAAAGAGCAAGTGAAGTATCAGTACACAACCACAGTGTACTGGTAGGATCACTAGACTATCCCACTAAGTGCAACATACATAAATAAATACAACAATATAATCACATGCATATATCGAACATATACAATACTATCAACATATACGAACAATGAAAAACTTCACATATCTTAAGATACACAATTATGACAAGTCATTGGTCCTCTCATGGAACCCAAACACAAATAGTTAGCATACTGGAACGAGGTACCCGATCCAACGTTTATGTCGAAATGTGGCAACCGATCCCATAATTATGTTGGAACGTGGTAACCGATCCAAGTTAGTGTGTCGAAACTCAACACCCGATCCATTCAACAAGCCACAACCATAATCACAAAGTACATTCTCATAATCATACATTCAAGTCAAGATTCATGGAATTCTTCAATTATATATCCTCATTTACAATAAGTGTGATCAATAATGCAACATCCGCATACATACATGTATCATAATGAAGCAAGACAAACATACATCACATAATCATAGAATCACAACCATCACCTACCTCGAAACAAGTTTGAAACCCTAAGAAACTTGATCATTCCCTTTTCGAATTTGTTTCGCTTGTTCTAGGTCTAGAAACAATCAATATAATACGAGAATCAATAAGCAATCACTAATTACTCGGATTAGTAACAATTCTAACAACCCTAGATCATACCCATGATCCGAAATACCCAAATTAGGGTTGTTTCCACCATAGATTGTAGATCAAAACCCTCCCCCATTGATAATTTCCTATTAGATTACGTTCTACGGATCAGAAAATGGATTCGAGGAGTTAAAACATTACCTTTAGTCTTTAAAATGGTGGAAAACTGTCAAGAATCACCTAGGTTCGTTCCTTAACTCTAAAAAGTAAAAAGTGCAGAATAAAGACGTTTCGAGGTTTATTTATGACCTTAAGTCGCATTGAACCTGCCACAACGGTCCTCACCCTGCTACAGCGGCCCCACCATGGTAGCAGAAATCCCGCCTTAGCGGCTTGCACAGAACCAGTGAGCTATTTTAATAAATCCAAGAACCCCATTTCACAACACACCTTTAACCAACGACGCTAAAAAAATACCATTCACAGTAAGATCGATTTCGGGAGTTCTACTCACTGAATTCAATTTCGTAAAGTCGTATGGGTTCCTTAACAACTAATCTATATACTCATGTAATCAAAATCATAATTAAATCACCCGATTGTTACCATATTTCTCTACACCATAATGACTCCAATTTCGTCCAAATCTGGACTAGGTTGGGAAATTTCAAGTTACTATGAAAAAGTTTGTTGACCCAAAATTCATCCCCGTTGACTTTTCTATAACAACGGAACACATTCGTTACACTCTGTGTTTTCACATCAAGAATTATTTCCGGATGAAGAGATGTTAAAGGGGCATCTTACTTCCCGAACAGATCCTCTTACATCAATATATAAATGCTGGTTTATCAACAATACTACAAATGTTGGGACATGCCCCAGCTAGATCACGCAAATATTGAAAACTAAAGACTAAAAGCAAAGGAAGATAATCATGTCAACTATCCTCGAAGAATGAGGACTCACCACTGATGCTGCTGAACTGCAGATCGGGAAGTTGAGAACCTGAACCTACATCACGAGAAGATGTAGCGCAGAGTATGCATTAGTACTTAAAAGGTACTGAGCATGTATAATAGAGTAAAGCTGAAAAATAATCATAACTGAACCAAAGCATATATCTGAGCAATGGTAAGATAAGCATGATATTGTATTGGAAATACTGGACATGAACTAACTGAATGCAAATACCAAGTTTATAACATGATGAGACTGAAATCTGAGTGTAACTAATAACATGGTCAATGCAATAGAATATGATTGAAAGGGGGCTACTAATAACCGACAAAAAATCACATGAGATAAATGTGGAGTTTGAAGTCTACGCCCCATCGAGAGGACCCAATATACCCTTTCAATGGTATAAGGGCATGACTTGCGTGATCACTAAGTATAATGCCCAGAAAGGGGACTTACCTACGGGGTACGTAGTTCTAGGACTATGAGGGTGACTAACTCTAGTCCAACTCGGTATTAAGTCTACTACCAACTGAATATGAAATTAACAATCTATAACTGAATTTCTGTAAATATTGGATAGCTCAAATACTGACATGCTAACTAAAACACAACATTAATGTAATGAAATATTCCAATCTGAGGGATGTATATCTGAAATATCTAACCTAGCATATGCAATTCATGAACTAAAAGAACTGCATAGCTAGGGTTCTGAATTTATAAAAGAATCTACAACTAAACCATACTAAATTCATGATATTCTGATTAGGAACATTAAAGTAAATCTATTGAAATTCTAGAAACCCTAGGTCTAGGTAATATTAAATTAATCAAGAATATGACTGAATGTTAGGACCTAATTGATGAAAGGAACCCAGTAGTGAAATTCCACATACCTGGTGACGAATTCCACGAAGATATCTTTTGATTTCAAGGCTGGAACTGATGGAAACTCGCTGCATTCTTGAAGTAGGGCTGCTCGACTTCTTTCTCCTTCTTACGTTCTAATTAGATGAATTCTAGGTGACTAATAGATTCTTTTAGGTTCTTATTTGTTTACTAGGCTAAAAATGACCAAAACTACATAGTTTAGGGGTCCAACGCATGGGAAAAATACCAAATGACCCCTGACTTAAAAGCTGTCGGGGGTCACAGACGGACTGGACCGATGGACCGTTGATGGATCGACGGCCAGTTCTAATCTGCTATCGTTCGCGACTGGAGGTTGAAAATTGGGGGTCTGACCTATGACCCTTGACCACAGACTGTGGTCTGACCTACGGTCCGTAGGTCCCTACATTGGTTGATCGTTAGCTAAATATTTTTGGGCCTTCTAGGGACGGGTCACAGGTGGCAATCCACGGACAACCAGCACGGATCGGTGGTACCTATAAATCCTAAAATCTGCATTTTAGCAGTTCTAGAATACAGGGTGTTACATTATCTCCTCCTTGGGAATATTCGTCCTCGAATGAAGACTAAACTAGCTGAATAGGGAGGGAAAGAGCTGCAAACCCTACTACTAAGTACAAGAAACTGATTTCTAACCTAACTAATTTCCAAGAACATGCAAATACGCTGAAAATGCAAGTGGAGACTGAAGGAACATGATACTAAGACTGATTTTACACATGAATGACTGAAAAAACTGGAGAGGAACTATTACCTCAAGCTAGAATGGAATCCAAAGGAAAGAGATGAGGATACTTGGCCTTCATGCCAATTTCTGTTTCCCAAGTATCTCCTCTACGGACCGACTCCTCCACATAACCTTAATTGAAGCGACATCCTTGTTTCTCAACCTTCTAACTTGACGATCAAGAATCTCAACTGGCATGTCCTTATAAGTGAGGCTATCCTTCACAACCACACTCTATAATGGTACTATGGATGCTGGATCACCCACACACTTCTTCAACAGCGAAATGTGAAAGACCAGATGCACTGCTGCTAGTTCTGCTTGTAGCTCTAACTCATAAGCCATTTTACCAATACTTTTCAAGATCTTGTAAGGGCCTACATATCTTTGACTGAGCTTCCCTTTCTTGCCAAATCTCATCACCCCTTTCATAGGTGACACTTTCAAGAAAACCCAATTATCAAATTTGAACTCCAAGTCCCTTCTCCTTACATCTGCATAGAATTTCTGGAAACTTTGGGTTGTCTTATGTCTATCTCGAATGAGCTAGACTTTTTCCATCGCATCATGAACCGAATCTGTCCCTATTAAGGCTGCTTTTCCTACTTCTAACCAACCAATTGGAGATTTACATCTACGACCATACAATGCCTCATAAGGGGCAATCTGAATAATGGAATGGTAACTATTATTGTAGGCGAACTCTATAAGAGGAAGGTGATCATCCCAACTACCCCTGAAGTCTATCACACAAGCTCTCAACATGTCTTTTAATGTTTGAATAGTACACTCTGCCTGACCATCTGTCTGTGGATGAAATATTGTGCTAAGGAACCTTAGTACCAAGATCTTTCTGAAAAGACTTCCAAAAATGAGAGGTAAACTGAGGACCTCTATCTGAAATAATAGACAAAGGAACCCCATATAACCTTACTATTTCATTAATGCACACTCATGTCATAGTCCTTGAGAAACTCAAGCCACCTCTTTTAGTGAAGATTTAACTATTTCTAGGTGAACACATATTGAAGGCTCTTATGGTCTGCGAACCCCATACAAGTAATGTCTCCAAATCCTAAGTGCAAACACTGCTACTGCAAGCTTGAGGTCATGAATCAGATAATTCATCTCATGCACCTTAAGTTATCTAGAAGCATAAGCTATAACCTTATCTCACTACATCAACACAAACCCTAGGCCGACCCTAGATGCATCACAATAGATCACATAATCGTCTAAACCCTCTGGTAGAGTCAAAGTAGGAGCTATAGTCAACCTAGTTTTTAGTTCTACAAAGCTTTTCTCACAATCATCTGAAGACTGAAACTTGACCGTTTTTTTAGTCAACCTAGTTAATGGAGAGGCTATGGATGAAAATCCTTTTACGAATGGTCTGTAATAACCAGCCGAACCCAAGAAACTTCTAATATCTGTAGGAGAGGTAGGTCTGGGCCATTGTTTCACTGCTTCTATATCTTGAGAATCAACTTGAATTCCTTCGCTAGACATAATATGCCCAAGAAAAGCAACAAATTGCAACCAAAACTCACATTTGCTAAACTTAGCGAATAACTGGCAATCTTTAAGAGTCTATAGAACAACCCTCAAATGAGTCACATGTTCTTCCTTATTCCTAGAGTAAATGAGGATATCATCGATAAAGACGATAATGAATAATTCTAAATAATGTGTGAACACTTTGTTCATCAAATCCATGAAAGCTGCAGAAGCATTGGTTAGTCCAAATGACATAACTACAAATTTGTAATGACTATACCAAGTTTTGAAGGTTTTTTTCGGAATGTCACTATCTCTGACTCTGAGCTAATGATTATCGAATTTGAGGCCTATCTTTGAAAAGCGACTAGCACCCTAAAGTTGGTCAAACAAGTCATCAATCCTGGGGATAGGGTACTTATTCTTGATTGTGAATTTGTTCAACTTCCAATAGTCAATGCACATCCTGAGGGAACCATCTTTCTTTTTCACGAACAACACTGATGCACCCCATGGAGAAATACTGGGTTTGATGAAGCCCTTAGCTAGAAGGTATTTCAACTATTCTTTCAATTCCTTAAGCTCAGTTGGAACCATTCTATAAGGAGGAATAGAAATATGTTGGGTATCTAGAAGGAGATCAATTCCAAAGTCCATTTCCCTTTCGGGAGAAACTCCGGGAAGATCTTCTGGAAACACTTCAGGAAACTCATTTACTACTGGAATTGACTGAAGAGTTTGGGTTTCGGAGCTTGAATCCTTAACCTGAACTAGATGATACAGATAACCCTTAGAGATCATCTTTCTTGCCTTAAGGTAAGAAATGAATCGACCCATAGGCGCTAAGCTACTACTCTTTCATTCTAAGATTGGTTCATCTGAAACTGAAAACAAACAATCCTAGTTATACAATCGACTGAAGCATAACATTAATGTAACCGATCCATGTCTAGAATGATATCAAAGTCTACTATTTCTAACTCTACAAGATCTTCTGAGGTTACTTTCTGAGAGACTGTGACTGGGCAATTTTTTGTATACCCGTCTAGCTATAACTGGGTCACCGACTGGAGTAGAGACTAAGAAGGGTTTTTACAGAGTTTCTGGACTAACATCGAAGTTGACTGCTATATAAGGACTTACAAAAGAAAGATTAGCCCCTGGATTTAACAAAACATAAACATCTAAGTTTAAGACTCGTAACGTACCAGTGACCACATCAGGAGATTATTTCTTATTCAGACGAGCCTGAAGAGAATACAACCTATTTTGGCGGTGATCGCCACCTATTCCAGATGAGTTACCCTGCTGGGTCGGGTGACCTGCTGGTGCTACTGAAGTTGTGGACTGAGCTCGACTATTATTACCTCATTGACCCTGTTTAGAAGAAGGACAATCTCTTAGCATGTGACTAGTCTGACCACACCCAAAACATCCTTCATTTCCTGCAAGGCACTAGCCCGAATGGTTCTTACCATACTTTGGGCAAGTGGGGTAGGTTCTAGTACCTGAGACACTCCACTGAAACTTAGAGCCTGATGCCCTACCTTTTTTATCCTATCAGAACATGGAGGATGTAACACTTGCTGATGAAGGTGATGGAGCGGTTAATTTCTGCTGAGACTAAGAGAGATTTCCACCACCCGATTTCTACTAAGAATACTACTAGTTCCCAGTCCTAGCCTTCTTGTTCTCCTTCACATGTTCCCTAAGCTTATCTCCCTCAACCTGTTGAGCATGAGTCATGAGCCAAAGATGTTCATATTTTCTAGCAACATAGCATTTCTGCACTCTGTTTTCACTAAGTCTTACACTCCACACAGAAAATTGTTCATTTGAGCCTTGGTTCCGACAACCATGTGAGGAGCATACCTGGAGAGTTGGGTGAACTTGAATCCGTACTCTAGGACTAACATGCTACCTTGCCTCAAGTTCATGAACTCCTGAGCTTTTGCCTCCCTTAACACTCTCGGGAAGAACCTGTGCAGAAAAGACTCACTAAAACACTCCTAAGTAATATGAGCCGCATCCGTACCCCTGCTTTCCTTGCATTGAGTAAGCCAAATGTGAGCCACCTCCTTAAGCTGGTACCTATCATTACCAGTCACTTGCATCGCTTCAAAGATCTTCTTGACCTCATCTATGAAGTTTAGGGATCTTCTCCAACTTGTAACCCTAAAAACATAGGCGGATTCATCCTAAAAAAATTCGGAACTCTAGCTGCAGCTGACCCAACATTAGCATTTGCAGGAAGTGGAACCTGCTGGTTGTTCTGGTTAGTCACACTTTGAGCCAAAAGTTGAATGACGTTCTAAAACTCTACATTCAAAACTTCTTGATATGGGACTGGAGGAGTTGCGTTAGCATTTCGGGCATACGCATTCCTGGCGTTAGCTCTACGAGGAGGCATGATCTGAAATGCATAACGTAGAGTATGAATTAGATCATATTTTACGCACGATTAGAGTAACAAGAAATGATGTTTTCCTAAAACACTTTGTATCCTCCCTCTTATTATATGTGGTGCACTTCACACCCATGAAAAGGGACTCTACTTAGTGTGGCTTTTCAAACATCCTAGGACTCTTTAACCTAATGCTCTGATACCAATTTTTTTCAATCTCGAGGCTACCCCCGAGACGTAAAAATGGGACCTAGGATCACGAGTGACCCCAAGCTAACTCTGATGGCATATCATAAGCAAACTAAATAATTCGAAGTAAGGAATTCCTGTGCGGAAGCTTAAATCATTATATAAACATAAATGATGGGGAATACCCATTACTAAGTCTGAACAAATAAATTGTAAGTTTTATGACAACTGAAATATCAAACTCTGAATCTAAAATTGAATCTAACTATGTCTGAAAAAAAGCCTCTACCGACTAGTAATGTTGGGACAAGCCCCAGCTAGATCTAGCAAATACTTAAAACTAAAGACTAAAAGCAAAGGAAGATAATCATGTTAACTGTCCTCAAAGAATGAGGACTCAACATTGATGCTGCTGAACTGAAGATTGGGAACCGATCTATGCGTGATCTGGAATCTGAGAACTTGAACCTACATCACGAGAAGATGTAGCGAAGAGTATGCATGAGCAAGCAGAATATATTAAAGCTGAACAATAATCATAAATGAACCAAAGCATATATCTGAGCAATGATAAGATAAGCATGATATTGTACTGGAAATACTTAACATGAACTAACTGAATGCAAAGACCAAGTTTATAACATGTTGAGACTGAAATCTGAGTGTAACTGAGAACATGGTCAATGCAATAGAATCTGACTGAAAGGGAGTAACTAATAACCGACATAAAACCACATGAGCTAAATGTGTAGTCTGATATACGCTTCATCGAGAGGACCCAATATACCCTGCCAAAGGTATAGAGGAATGACTGGCGTGATCACTAAGTATAATGCCCACAGAGAGGACTTACCTATGGGGCACGTAGTTCTGGACAATGAGGATGACTGCCCCTAGTCAAACTCGGTATTAAGTCTACTCCCAATTCAATATGAAATTAACAATTTATGACGGAATCTCTATAAATACTAGATAGCTCAAATACTTAATGCTAACTGAAAATGCAACATTAATGTACTGATAATGAAACATTCAAATATGAGGCATGTATATGTGAAATATCTAAACTAGCATATGCAATTCATGAACTAAAAGAACTACACAGCTAGGATTCTGAATTTATGAAAGAATATAGAACCAAACCATACTAAATTTATGATAATCAGATTAGGAACATTAATGTAACTAATTCGTATTGATCTGGTGAAGTTCTAGAAATTCTAGGTCTAGGTAATATTAAGGGAATCAATAATCTGACTGAATTCTAGGGACCAAATCGGTGAAAGAAACCCATTAGTCAAATCCCACATACCTGGTGAGGAATTCCACAAAGAAAACTTTCAATTTCGGGGCAAGAACTGATGGAAACTCGTTACGTTCTTGAATTAGGGCATCTTGACTTCTTTCTCCTCTTTACGTTCTAATTAGATGAATTCTAGGTGAATAATAGATTAGTTTAGGTTCATATTTGTTTACTAGGCTAAAACTGACAAAAACTACGTAGTTTAGGGGTTAAACGATGTAGTTTAGGGGTCCAACACATAGGGAAAAGACCAAATGACCCCTGACTTAAAAGATGTTGGGGGCCACCGACGGACCGTGGATGGTGTCACGACCCGATTTATCGAGTCATGATGGCACCTACTATAACCCACCAGCAGGTAAGCCAACCCATAACCCGGAACAACAAGTAATGGGTCTGAGGGTAGAAATTAAACAAGAGTAGGCAAATAACCATATAAACAAGCGGACACAAACCAAAAACATATATACAAATAAAGATCCCTCCCAGAACCTGGAAGTCACTAGTACAGAGCTACTACAAAATGAGTACAAGTCCCAAAACTGGACAACAGAGACTAGACTGTCTCGAAAGGAAAAAGACAAGTCTATATATACAGATGGAGACTGAAATAGTACAAAACGCCGTGTGCTCACCCCC